>NC_136429.1:100536491-101136491 GCF_052849685.1 Lactuca virosa
TGTTATTGTTTGTAAATCAAGTGACAATATATTTGTAATCTTTTATGTGTTTTGTCACATGTTATATCAAAGTGACTGTATTGATTTCGAATAGCCACACCATATCATAAATGTGTATCCAAATGATTTTTATTAGTCACTTGTTATTTCAAGTGGCTGTATGGATTTCGAATATTTGTAGACAGTTTTAACTGCAACTGAGAATTGCATAACAAAATTTCAAAGAAATAGTGTATAAGGGAACCTTCGACAACCCTTGGTCGTGATTTCTATGTGGTGGATAGATATGTTGGAGTAGGTGTCTAAGCCCATAACTAAAATTGGTATATACTTAAATTGATAGTAGCACAATCCTTTTGGGTTTCCCTCAAACCTAACAATTGGACATAATGACTTTTAGAGAGATAGATTAATTTATTATATGATTAGTAAATTGAAATAAATAATTTAATAATGTATTATGGAAATAATATATTAATTAGAAAAATGTATTATTTAACTAATAATTAATTAGAAATTAATTGGAATTAGTTTTGGGATTAATTTGATTAATTAAAAGTACATAGATTGTTTGGTTATTTATTGAAAGTTGAAGAAGGAAGGCTCTAGAACCTCATGGGATGAGGTGGACGAAAATCCTCTAGGGAAAGCCTAGAATATTTCGTCCAAGGCTCCTTAGATAAGGAGATTGGATTGCTTGGTCACCAAGTAAATCAATGTAAGGCTTATCCCTTAAACCCTAGCTTTGGCCCCAAGATTCCTAAACTATATAAGGCCATACCTAGCCCCATATTTCGTCCACTCCTATCTTCCCTAAGGCTTGGACGGAAATTGTTACTCTCCTCTCTCTTAAGTCATCTTCTTGCTAGCTTGGGTGTGAACCATTAGAGACACGACACTTGTAGTGCTTGCTTCTAAGAGATCTACAAGAAGGAATCATTGTTATTTACTACAATAACATTTAAGGTATGTAATCCTAAACCCTAATTTGTAATTTTCTAAAATAACCTAGGGTTTCTAGGGTTTCTTATTTGATGTTCTTGGTTATAGGTTCAATAGAGAAAACATAGATCCTATTTAGGTTGCATGCAAGCTTAAGGGTTTTAAGTTTATTTGTTTTACCTAAATCCTATAAGTGGTATCAGAGCATTTGGTTTGTTTTCAATTGAATTATTATAATTGTTGAACTTGATCAAATTGGGGTTTATAGAAATTAAACCCTAAAAGCCAAGAAGTTCGACTAGGGTTAGGGTTTTTCGAAACCCTAGCCTCCTCCCCTTAATTTTCAAAATTGAGGGCTAGGGTTTTGAAACCCTAGCCTTCCTCCCCAAGTTTTCGAAAATGGCTAGGATATCAGGGTTTCCAAATTTTAGTAATTATTATTTTACTTGCCTAAAAAGAAATAATTAAAATTGGAATAAATCTTATACCCTAATTTTCGAAAATTAGAGGGTAAGGACTAGGATTAAATTATTTGATTAATTTAATTAGTTAATCCTTATTTGATTTAATATAATTAATTAATTTTAAATTAATGGATAAATATTAAATTATTTGGTTTATTTTAAATTTAAATTAATTGTTTATTAATTTTCGAAATTTAAATTATAAACCTAGTATTTTGAAAAGTTTTAAAATACACCTTATAGTATAAATAAAATTAAAAGTTTAATTATTAGTATATGTATAAGACTAAGTCAGTCAAATTGCTAATACGCCTCATTCACGAAGCCTATACTATAAAAGGAGTTTAAGGAAGCGTCCTATAAAATTAAATTAATTGTTTATTGATTTTCGAAATTTAAATTATAAACCTAGTATTTTGAAGAGTTTTAAAATACACCTTATACTATATGTAAAATTAAAAGTTTAATTATTACTATATGTAAATTAGTATGTTAATCCATAAAATTGCACATTATACCTTATATGTAGTTAGTGGAGCGCGTGTGGTTAACCGACATACTAATAGTGACTATAAAGAGTAATAATGAGCATCTCGAAAATTATCATTGTTAATGGAGCGCGTGTAGTTAACCGGCACATTAATGAGAGTTGATAAATGACATCGAGAGTGCCAAGCATATTTGTATGGTTATTTACATCCCGTTTGTGATCCTTGGCATCCCAGTCACAAAAGTGAGAGCATAATCCGAGCTTAAACATGACATTGATAAGAATCAATGAATCTCAAAAGATCTAGAAGTTTCATATTGGAATTGGTAAAAGACTTACCTAACTAAAATAGATTTGAATTTGATTACGACATCCCTCCTCAAAGTTCGAATAAAAAAAATGGATCCTAGCCTTAATTTAAAAATTATGGGTTAATAATTAAGGATTAAAATCAACTAACTTGAATTCTCTTTTCTCTCATTATAGATGTCAAGACATGACAATAATGGTCTTCCTCATTCTTTTGAAAATGGTTTTCCTTTTCCTTCTGAAGATGATCTTCCACTTTCTAATCAAGGTGAAAATGTTTTCTCTTCTTCGGGAAATGGTGGAACTGGACATCATGCTTCTTCAACTCTTCCACCTCCTCCTCCAGTGACTCTCCCAACGTCGCGTTTTCCTCGAATTGAAAGATACGAAGCTACTCAAGCCCTATTAGCATGTAGACATCAAGATGAAAATTCTATGTGTGTGCATGTTCTGGAAATGAAACCGTACATTCACAAGTTGGATAGAATGGATGTCGTTTTCCCAAGGGAGCAAGCCATTGATTTGGTTCTTCTTTCGCTTCCAAAGTCATATGAACAGTTCATTGAGAACTTTCATATGATGAACATCGACATGGCCCTAATTGATCTGACCCAAATGTTGATTGTTGCTGAAGAAGAAATGCTTAAGAGCACATCTAAAGCAAATATGCTTCTTGGGTCTAATTCCAAGGTTCCCATGGACATTGACAATGGTGGTCCATAAAAGATTTCTCTTCCCAATGGAAAGAGGTTGTCTAAGATCAAACTGTTTGATCATATGGTAAAGAGAAATGGGTAGTTCTGGGATCGTTCCATGTGTTGACCCCAAAGAGTCCATTTGTTTTACTACCAATTGAAGGGACATTGGAAACAAAGCTGCCCAAAATACCTGAAAGATCATAGAGATAGTAAAGTCAAGTCGTGTGACTCTACTTTAGGTACATCCATTATATAACTATATTGTTTTATAGGTTCCTATTCGTAGACTCTTAATACATGATGTGATAATCATATTTTAATAGTATTAAAGGAGCAAAGAGAAAGAAGGAAGCTTGAGTAAGGTGAGCTAAATCTGATCGTGAGAAATGGACTTTGGTCACATGGTTCAAATATCAGAATTTAGAGCTACTAAGGAGTTTGGATAAATTAATAGATTGCTATTACTCTTAGGAGATGTTTAGAAACATAGTTTTTCATTTTATGCGTTGTAAGGACAAGTTCCAATTTTTCGTTTATTTTCAATAAAAGTAAAATTTTGGTTTATTTGATTGCCTCATTTTTTATATTTCCTTGCAATGACATTTATGAAAGTGTTGGTTACATTTCTAATATTAGCAATATTAATTGTGGATTTAAAACAACTTCTCTAAACAGGGACTAAGAAGAAGAAATTTACATGGAACAACCAGAAAGGGTATGTTACCCCAGGACAAGAATCAAAGGTTTACAAACTAGTGAAGTCATTATATGGGTTGAAACGAGCCCCAAAACAATGGCATCAAAAGTTTGACCATGTGATGTTGGAAAATGGATTCAAGATTAACAAATGTGATAGGTGTGTTTATGTTAAATACATAAGTGAGGGTTATGTTATCTTGTTCCTTTATGTTGATGGTATGCTTATTGTTGGTACAAACGATAAAATGGTTCAATCAACAAAGAACATGTTAAAGGCAAAATTCGACATGAAATATATGGGTTTGGAAAATATCATCCTTTGTTTGAAGATCACAAGGAATGCAAATGGACTTACTTTAAGTCAAACCCATTATGTGGATAAAATTCTTGAGAAGTTAAACTATGGTAATACAATATGGTTAGGACATCAATTGATACAAGTCACCATCTAAGTAAACATAGAGGTGAAGTAGTTGCACAAGGCGAATATGCAATAATTATTGGTAGTCTGACAAGACTTGACTTAGCTTTTTCAATAAGCAGACTAAGAAGATATACCAACAATCCAAGTGATAAACATTGTAAGAGTACTAAGAGAGTATCACAATACTTAAGGTATACTCGCAGTTTTGGGTTGCACTATACAAGATATCCTGAGGTGATAGAAGGGTACAGTGATGCAAATTGGATATCTGGCATTAAAGATTCCAAGTCAATCAATGACTTTCTATTCATACTTTGAAGTGGAGCAATATCATGTAAATCTTCAAAACAAACAGTTATAGCTAGATCCACCATGAAATATGATTTTATAACACTTGATAAAAGTGGAGAAGAGCCTGAATATATAGGACTGAAAGATCTAGTATGCTCAAGAATCATATTAAAGTGATATTTCTAATTAACATATAATACTAATGGGTCACACTAACAACTTGATACAATTGATTATTTATTAGAAATTGATTTTAATAAATATTCAATAAACTCTTATAATTAATTGGAAATTATTTATTTTATGGAAATATTAATTTTCATTAGCAAGTAACATAATATATATATATATATATATATATATATATATATATATATATGTCATATGGTATGATTTATTAAGTCATGTACATTATTTTGGACCAGAAATACTCTTTTGTCTTTTAGCTAAAAGTTAAAGTTTGTATCTTATAAACATTTATAAGAATTTTATAAACTTCTCTTCTCTTTTCTTTATAAAAAAAAAAGATGAGCTAGTTTCTAGGAAACAAGACATGCTATTTTGAATATATAAGAGAAAGTAAGCATGGCTTAAAAGGCATGTGAGACATATAGGCTTTTGGATATGGAGTGCTTAAAGTGTTAAGAACCCTTGGGTAATGATTTAGCTTTATGAAGGCTTTCATCCCTTTATTTTTTACTCATTAAAACCGTAGCTCCCTCATACTTTTTCATATTCTCTCTTGCAAAGAAGTGTTAGAAGATTACTTGCTTGCATTTTGCTCTCTTTAAGTCATATTTGGATATGGACTTAAAGTTTAAGAGTTTTGACTAACATCTACATCAAGTTGGCTTCATGTTGGTGTCTCAAAGGTTCCACATTCTTCATCAACTTCGAAGCCTCCCAAGAGGACCCAAAGAACAACAAAGGTTGTTATTTCTTCATTCTTTCTTTGGTTGGTATTTAAATCTTTATATAACTTACAAGATGATCCTTGGTAGGTATAAAATGTTTATGTTATGTTCGAAATTTAAAGTCTTCCATTTGCCATGATATGAGTTTTTAGAAACTATTTTTGAACTAAAACCCAACAATTGGTATCAAGAGCCACCTTGCAAGTTTGGTTAGACTTTTTTTTTGGAAATCTTAGTTTTTGGAGAATATGGATAACTTGTTTTTGTATAAAAATAAGTTCATATATATTTTCTATGACAACTTTATATTTGTTATTTTATGTGACAAAAGTTTCATGCATCTTTTGTCATTTAAAGTTGTCTTAGAAAAACAAAGGTTGTTTTATGTCTATGTTGATATGTATAATGTGCATAAACTAGCCAATGACCATTATGATTTTTTTGTTGTTGTGTTTATTGTTTTTGTTATAAAAATTGTTGTAATAATTTATTTATTCATATGGTATGTAATAATTAAATATATTAGTTTTCTTGGTTATTTTTGTAAAGTAATAGTTTAGTTTTTAGAAATAATTTATTTATACAAAGATGTAACAATAAATGAAGTTGGAGCCATTTTTTGAAGACAAAAAGACAATTTTCGAAGTCTACATACGTGCTGAGCAGAAAGACGACACTTTCTGAAAAGTGTCATGAATGCTGTCAATAGTAGCATTTTCTTTAAAGGGTTGTTGACCTAATGCAACACTTTCTGCAACCCTTTCTAAAAAGTGTTGCATTTGGCTGAATTTTTTCTTTAAAGAATATTTTCCAATCTTTTGCAAGTAATGAGTGTTTACTCAAGTGGGAGCTTCAACTACAACATTACAATAAGATTTTTGGTCCCCTTAAATGTCCATTTAGGAATTGACTTGACATCTTTTGTGTTGGCTCACAAAAATATAATTAGTTGGTTATTTTTATGCACATATGTTTTTATGCATGTTTGTGTTGTTTATTTTATGCAATTATTATGTGTTGTTTATAAATCAGTTTTTCACATGCTAAAATAATTTTGGACAAAATAAACATCACATGGAGTTTGTTTTTCAAAATTATTAAGATGTAACAAATTATTATTTTAAAAATAAAACCCGGTTTTATAAAATTGTTAATAACGACAAATTTTGAAATACTCAATTATAAGTTTTAAAATGGTGATTTTTTTAACTTATACAAACTCCAAATATATAAGTAATAAAATGAAGTTTTATTAAAGATATAAAATGTTCAAATGCACTCAAACTTAATACCGGTTATTAAAATTGAATTACGTTAAATCATATAAAAAACTAGCTTTTTATATAAAACCTTTAAAAGTGATTTTCTTTTGAAAATTGATAGCATGGTTTATTATATGCATGTAATAACAATGATATCATATGTTTTTAAAACTATAATTATAAAACATATAAAAAGACCCTTTTACAAACCTCAAATCTATGTAATCCATTTTAAAGAACACTCACACATCTCTTGTATGCACTAGTGGGATAAATGATACCTAACCGCTTAGTGTTATGTTTTGATGGTCGTGGTGTCTTCGCGATTTCTATAACCAAGTTATAGGCCAATTACACATGTTTTTCAAATTGGACGATTTTATCGGAAATCTTTTGTGATAAAGGATACCTAAGCAAGAGAAATATGAGGCATAAATGGGATTAAACATGTCTAATTAAATTTGTTATTAGCGATCCCATAAATCTAGGAATTATATAGTGAGATATAATTGATAATCGATATCTAGCGGGTTGAATTCAAATGGATGGGATAAAGGATACCTAACCATTTATTTGTTTTGCAACTTGGATCCTAGACTTTGATAATTAACGTTTTTGGAAACTAAAAGGGTATTAATTATTAAATATTAAATATTAAAAATACTAAATGAGTTTTGTTAAAAATTTTGTAGTTAAATAATCCATTCTCATTATCATGAATTTTCATTTTCTTTAATGAGTTAATGAAACAATAACATTCGATAGATACAACTTCAATGAATGAGTTCATGTCTTAAGAGACAATTTCGTGAGAGATATGAAATTGTATACACTTAAAGGTCCTGGTCCTAAACTATTTGCTTTAAACAATAAAACTTGAACATGATACCTAGTAAAGGCATCACTGTGATGCTAAAGATGCTTCTAACATCAAGCTAGGAATAGATATTCATGACTTCTAGGAAGTCTTGAATAATTTAAACATATATCTGATGATATAACTGTTGGGTTTTTATTCATAAAATCCGGTTTCACAACCGGTAAAAATGACAACGGAAGCTTTAAAAATGTTGAATAAAACTAAAACTATTTTACCCACCAAAGATCATCTTGGAAGAGTTAGAAAGATTAAAACAACCATAGAAGGGAAAGCATAACAACCTTTGAATACTTTGATCCTCATGGGAAGTTGGAAGTTGATGAAGTGTGGCATGAAACTCTAAAACAAGAGTTCTCTACAAGTATCCACCAAGCAAGAGTAGAACCATAAAAACATGCTAGTATTCACTTGTAATTTGTTGCTCATAAGACTTTGAAATATATACCAAATATATGTTCAAAAGTGAAGCAACAAAGGGACATTCTTTAAACATCAAAATGCAAGAGAATGGAAGAGAAGGGAGCTTATGAAGCTCGAAATTTTGGCAGCCCCATATAGAGCAAGGAGCTCTCGGTTTTGGCACTCCAAAAGAAGAAGAAGAAGAATGCTTGCTTCAAGTGTATCAAAACCCTTACATGCTCTCTCTTATATAATGGCCAAAAAGTGAAAGGGAGACCATAAAGCAAAAACATTGACAACTTTGTTCCAAGCATGACATTAATTTATTAAATAATTCAAAAGAAGACCATGCTTGGTCTCCTCTTGCTTTTTCGAAAAAGCATGCCATAATGAAGACAAAAGTTGTCTCATGACTAGTTTATATACACATACATGTTATTTTTATAAAAATCAATCATTTTTATAAAGAATTCACAACACACACACACATATATATATATATATATATATATATATATATATATATATATATATATATATATATATATATATATATATATATATATAAAACTAGTCATGTATAAATATCTTATTTTATATAAAACTATTTTTTATATAAATTGTAACTAGCTTGTTTTATATAAAACTACTTTCTATATAAATTGAACTAGTTTATTAAGATATAAATATAACTTATAAATAATCATTCTTTATGATATATTTCACAAGTTGTTATTTCTCCAATAAATATTATTTCCACAAATAATAAATTCCCAATTAGTAAAATATTATTTCCATGAAATAATAATTTTCCAATTAAATACAAGTGTTGATATATTTATTAATAATCAAATTATACTAATAAATAATCAATTGACAGTAACTTGCTATATGGTGTGACCCTATAGGATCATATATTATTAGCAATATCATTCTATAATGACCTGTTGGGCATACTAGATCTTTCAATAACAGGTCATGCAATATTCCAATAAATACAATGATATTTTATTTAAAGTTAGTTTAAACTTTGGAATAATGCAAGGCTAAAAGAGTCACCTACTGTGATCTAAGAGGCCCATGTTTTATGGACTGGACAACTTTAACCCCAAGAAATCTACTAAAGCCCATATAGATGGATCTTGTTTCTTTTGTGAAGAAACTGGACACTAGAAGAGGATTTACTCCTCTTATTTGGAAAGAAATTCTAGAAGAGACTAGTACTTCTAGTATCTACTAGATAGAACTCATACTTTTCATATAACACTTAGGTACTTGGTACTTAAATGTAAATCTAATATTTGTAAATGGCTTGCATATATTTATTGAAGAGTAATCAGCTGAGCACAACCAAGTTGAAACTACACTCTCGGAGTTTAGTTTATTATTTATGCTTAGAACATAAATTACTTGTAATGTAAAAAAAATATTTGTTTTGGAACAATGTATGTTTTAATTTAGCATGTCTAAATTTATGTCTTAGTTATTTTATTCAAATGTTGATAATTTACTCAATCGTTTTTCATAACGATAATATTCATATTCTGAAATGATTAACTTCTATTTATGAGACTAGATCTCTTAATAGAATTGTAAAGTAAATATCAACATTTTATAAATAAAATTAAGTTCTATATGGAAGCACTTTTGACTTAAACTTGTTTTAAATCAAACTTATCTTTGGCATTGTTACATTTATTATATAAATGACATTCACATATTCCAACTTCAAGAAAGGGATGTTTTAATGCAAATAATGTGGTTCATTTGACATATGTGAACCTTATTTATATGTAAAGGATTCCTAATTATATTTTAATTAAAGTGTAAAGAAAATAGTTATTAAGGAACTATACACTTTGATGTGTGACTTCCTTTCTAATGAGTGTCTGAGATTAAGCACAAGATACAAACCATTAACACCATCTAAAGCCTTAGTGATGATAAAGGATGAGTTTAATCTTACTTGATATGATTTACTTTCTAATCGGTAGAAATATCCTCATTTTATTTTCTTGGGATAACACATATAACACTATTAATTGTACCTTGAGCACGAACACCAAATAATAAGTAGATTAAACACTTTGTAAGATTTAGTATGGAAAGGTTCCATCCTCATCTTACGTAATGTTATATGGATTTAAAGCTTATGTTGAACTAAAGCTTCTAAACCCAAAATCTACTAAATACTTATTTATATATAATACTCTAAATGTGGCTTAGACTATAATATGCAAACCCACCAATAATAAGTTCTCTTGTTCTTGTGAAAGCTAAGTTATTAGAAAGCAAGCTTCAAATGACAAAGCGAGTGGGAGGTACATGGAACTTGAAGCAGCTTAAGAACCATAACCTTATGTAGTAATAGTTGACATTAGTTTTAACAAGGATTGTTAAACTTGAATAATAGCTATTCACAAACACAAATTGTTCGCATTAGTGGTAGAAATCATATATGACTTGAGAAATGTGGAATCTCTCATTGATGAGCTTTTATTGATGGTTTCTGGAAAATCCATCAAATACCAAGATGCTATGTCAGATCTCGAATCTAATAAATGACTTAGAGTCATGAACATGAGATGTAATCCATGTATGAGAATCAAGTATGAGCTTGATTAAAATTTATCCCTATAGCAAGGCTAGAGGGAGAAAATGATTCTTCTAGAAAGAATAAATTACATGGATAACCATACACATTTAAAGCAAGACTTATAATAAAAGGATTTTCTCATACTCATGTTATTGACTATAGTCCTCATCATACTCATGACATTTACTGTGATCAAACCTTTTTCACAAGTTGTTATGATTAGATCAACAAGGATATTATTACTATAAATTCATATTCTTAATATGAGATATAGTAAATAGATTTCAAGAAAGACCGCTTTTTCTAATAGACATCTACTGGAAGATATCTGTATAGATTAGCATGGAGGTTTTCTTAATCCATGTTATCCTGACAAAATGTGTAGAGATTGAGATCCAATTATGGATATAAAGCAAACAACTCGATGTTATAATCATCATTTTATGTATGAATGAGACATACTTAATCATTTGAAATCACATTCTGACTAAGCAAGGTCATTTTCACCTTGACTCGGAAAGTGTTTCTAAAATGAAAGACTTATGAAGGATAAGATACATTCTTGGAATGTAAAATCTATAAGGGATAGATAAAATGAATGTTAAAAGTTTCATGTCCTTATACATATATTGGCAATATCTTGAAAGGGACAAAGACACAAGATTGTTTAGGAGAATTCTTGGCATTGTCATATGGCACCATTTTGAGCCAGCCTCAAAAGTACATAACTCATAGGCTTGAACTAGATGAAATGATTTATATTCTATTTGCTTGGAAAATAAATACATCATTTACACCATATTATGCATATGACATGGTATTTCCATAGG
Organism: Lactuca virosa; assembly: GCF_052849685.1. NCBI lineage: Eukaryota > Viridiplantae > Streptophyta > Magnoliopsida > Asterales > Asteraceae > Lactuca > Lactuca virosa. The sequence goes on from NC_136429.1 coordinate 100,547,690, forward strand.
ATTCTAACTGAATATATGGTTAAGTCACTAGATGACTAAGAGAGCATGCTAAGAGTACTTTAGAAGAACTAAGAGAATGTATATGAGACAATCAGTTTAGAATGGATCTTTATGGAAAGAGCTACACAAGATGTTAATTTCTAAACATATATAAATAATTATGAATTATAATTGGATTTTGACTTCATTATGGATTGAAGGATAAGTCTTGTTGGAATGAGGTCCAAGCAAAACATAATGACACAATCTACTATAAAATAAGAATACATTACTTTAGAAGTTGAATTCAACTATGATTGGATGAATAGGATCATTGAAAAACTATGTTGATTTCTGCCATTCAAGGATCACATAGAAATCTTTGTGACTTCGAGAGTATACTTAATCAAGCTAAGAGACTCTATGTCACGAAAGAACACCAATCATATTCCCAAGAAATTTAACTATACTTATAGTAAAGTTAAGTATGGAGATGATAGTATTCACGGAATTCACACAAATTAAATTTTTTCAGATCCATTGATAAAGTCATTCTTTTGAGCTAAGTATGAATGTTCACACTTCAGGTATAATACTTTATTATTCTAGAAATGGGATTTTGATTTGGATATTGGGACATTATAACAACAACTATTAGATAATGTTATGATATATTGGGATATAGTCATCACATTAATACTTTTTGTGTTGTATATTAACATGTTTAATCCATGAATAATATCATTATTCTAAAAGTTCATAGTCGGTTATAATTGTGGGAGCAATTATAAATTAAGACTAATATGAATTGGATTGGTTGACTCTCACTAGATGAAATTAGGGAAGTGGTTGTAACCAAGTTTCATAGGTACTTGTCCGAGAACTAGTATTGAACTGAGCCGCATCAAGATCATCTCATGGATCACTATCATGAATGATACATGATTAAAAGGTACTATCTGTGTATCCTTAACACCTGAGATACATAGTGGGACTTAAGTGTAGGGAGTACTATGCTTTGATATGGTAAGATGTTGTTCCTTAATCGGGCAGTTATAAAAGCCATTTTCAAGTATGGTGTGAACTATGCAAGAGGCTTATGTAGTCAAGATGAGATTTGTTCCTCTTATATGTTGAGAGTTAGACATCTAAGGTGCCTTACCAAAAGTTGAACAACTAATGAGATTGATCGCGATCCGTATCTCATGTTCAACATGATGTCTTTATGTCACACCCCCGAACCAGACGACGGAAACGTCCGAGGGCTCGTGTGACTATCAATTGAAATATCATTACAATGAATATACATGAAACATAACACAATCATCACCAAACATTACATATTACAACTGGTATTGTTCACATCAAGTACATTGTCTTAGGTTACATAATTCCAAAATATTAATAGTATGATGAGTGACATTACACAAATAAATCCACACACTTGAAGGTTCTTCTGCTTAACGGTTACCTGAGAATACAAGTTATTTTGAAAACGGTCAACACATATAATGTTGGTGAGTTCATAAGCATGTTTGATTGAAAAGTTTTGTATGGTTCGTAAAACACCAGAAAATCCGATATTTTCTATAAAGTAGTTTGAAGGTAATGTGTCAAAATCAAGTATTAATGCATGTGTGTTTGCTGCTTTTGGAATGTATAAATAACAACAATGTAATCCAGATAAAACCCTGTATTTTCTGATGTAAGTAGAAGGTAATGTATAAATGTATTTCTCCCAGAAAATCCGATATTTTCTGCTTATAAAAGTATCGTAATCATAAAATTTCCAAGACCGAGTATCGATGTATGTATGTTTTTAGTATCGTCTAGATTTGTATAAATATACCGAAATCTTTGATGAAGTTAGTCTCTAAGTGAGCCGTTACAACCATGCTTGATAATGACTAATTCGCCTGTCTTGGCGTTTTCAGGCGCCGATTTTGATGTAGGTAAGGTTTGTCGCCCTAGACTGGCCTAGTCTAGCTATAGCGAACAACTAAGGCATGGGGGTCACCCCGTATAGATCTATACACAAACTCTCGCTCTCCCTCCAGGAAACTCTGGTTATAACTACAGGCTACGATTGTACACTCAAAGGTGCCAACCGACAAATCTCACTAGATCCTCAACTTTTCACGATTGTTATGTCTTTCATCATGTTTGATGTTTACGTGTATGTTGTAAGTTTTCAAATCCAAAGGTATGTATATAAATGTATGAAGTTCAATAATTATGTAGAGGTATAGCTAAGATCCACTGAGCATGTGATTTTCAGTCCAAGCCCAATTAGCATGTAAATGGACCACTAAGGCCCAATTAACATGTAAAAGGGTAATTTAGGCCCAATAGGCATGTAAATGGACCACTAAGGCCCAATAAACATGTGATCCATAGTTCAGGCCCAAATTAACATGTAATTGGGCCGCAAGGCCCAATAAACACGTCATGGAAAATATTAGGCCCAATATACACTTAAATGGGCTCTTAAGGCCCATTGGCCATGTAACGAGAGTATTAGGCCCAATAAAAATTGTTATCGATGTATTTCGTCCATTCGTTATTATTTCGTTGCTTGTTTTAGCTCGAGGTTTACCAAGACAATAAAAATATCTAATTTTTGTAATAGGGTCACTTTTGGCCCACTAGACCGAAAATATACATTTTAGTCCACATTTTTGGAAAATTTGACACTTTAGATCCCTTAAGACTAAAAGTCTTCAATTTATGAGCTTAATTCAAATATATTGACCATTTGTGGCCTATTTTGGTTAAAGGTTTACCTTCGGCCAAACTAAATATAATTTAACATTTTTGACCCAAATACATCTAAATGAATATTTTTGGCCCAAATATGTAAATTTTGCTGTTAACGACCCATTTCTACAAAAATTACATTTTCAGCCCATTTTTCATAAAAATGACAATTTCGGCCCAATTTTATAAAAATAATATTTTTGGTCCAATTTCTACTAGAGTGTCATCTTCAGCCCCTAATTCCGCATATTTACATTTTTAGCTCAAATTTGTATCAAATGACAATTTTATCCATAAAAATCAAGATTTTTACATTTTAGGCCCAAGGAAACCGTAATGGCCCATATTATGACCCATTATGCGAAAATTTTACTTTTAGTCCCCTTTAAAGTCATAAATATCATAAAGACCCATTTTAAAAGGAAAATGACTCTTGTGACCTTTATAAAACCGTAAGTGGTAAAAGTTATCCCAACCTTTTGTTTACTTGTCAAAAATGATCCTTATACAAGATTTTTGTTTTGTTTTTCACATCTTAAGCATGTATAAAACCTTTATCTTTGTAGTATGTTGACTAGTATGTTTTAGTTTATGATTCACACCCATTTTTGTTAGAGATTTCGAGATATGTCAAGCTTTTCCACATTTTCACAAGAATAACCAAGAAAATCACACATAACATGCATAAATACATAGATCTACACATAAATACTTGTATTCTCCTCCAAAAACATGTAAAAACCGAAAACAAGGGGGTATGTACTCACCTTTGCTTGTTGTTCTCAGTTTTTGGTGAAGATGTGAAGAGATTTTGGTCCTAGCAAGCTTCTTGAACAACTTTAGAACTTAGATGGCTCTAAGATGCATGATTCACGAAATGGTATGAGTTAGGAGGAGATTTTTGAAGAATCAAGAAGCTAAACCATGGATCTAAGCAAAAACTTACCAAGGATGATGATATTGGTGAAGGATCCTCTTGAAGCACTTCATAAACCTCGAAATTTTGATGGAAGAAGGAAGTGTTCTTGAAAGATTTTAGAGTGTTTGAAAAATTGAAGATGTGTGTGTGTATACTTGCTCTCGGTCAAGAATAAGAGAGGAGAGAAAAAGAATGAGTTTTGCATGGAGGGTAATAGGTTTTATGGATGTGTGTGAGTTTATAGATATATGGTGTGTAATTGTGAGTTGTCATCTTCTCCTTAATCCTCCCTTAATCTTTTTTTTTCATTTTTTTAACACACACACACACACACACACACACACACACATATATATATATATATATATATATATATATATATATATATATATATATATTGTCACACCCCAAACCAGACGGCAGAAACGTCCGGGGGTGGAGGACTTCATTTGTAGTATCACAACACATGCATTATAGTTATCAGAGTACAAACAACCTATGTATTTAAAAAGTATAAGTATTTACATGTGTTTCATCATAGTATACTGAAACCAAATAGTTATACAAAAGAAGAAGACAAGACATAAATAGCTCCATCTTCTCAAAAGCTCGGGATGTACCTGTCTACTGGTTCCCTGAGAATACAAGTAATTTGAAAAGAGAGTATCAACATAAAGTTGAGTGAGTGCATAAGTATTTATGTTTGAAAGAATGTTTTCTTGATTCTTGAATATGTAAACTGTTCCAGAAAATCCTATATTTTCGGCTGTATATGAAAAGTAGTTTTTGTTACATAAAATTGTTCTATTTGTAAACCAATGTTCTGTATTTGTAATCCTTTTGTAAACTTGTATCTAAGAGTATGTTTGATTTCATCAACTGTTATTGTAAACTGTAATGTAATACTGTAAACTGTATCTTGTAAACTAGTACTTTGAAAATGTACTTAAGTTTAGTTAATTATACACTAAAGTATTGTTAATATCTTTTATATGAGTTATTATAACCATACTGACTAGATGGCCTGACCCAACGCTATGAATGCGTTGAAAACATGTTGATAACAATTTTTCACTCACAGGCATGTATGCCTGACTGTAGCTAGCAGTCCGAGTGCGGGGTTGCCAATCCCAATATAGATCTATACACACATTGTTTCGATCCTTGGCTGGAGATTCTGGTTATAATGTCAGGACTTTACTATATTGTTTAAATGAATTAAACAACCTGAACTACTTGACTCATAAAAGCATATAAACGTTACATGTATAATAGTTATGAAAAACCCAATCATTCTGAAATAAATGACTGACTGTAAGTTCTTGAATTAGTATGCTTAACATGTATCTGAAAGATGTATACTCTTGATTAGTTTTGAATCAAACTTTTATTCTTGTAAAACAATGTACTTTAGTATATTTGAATCGTGAATTAATGTTCTGTGATGCCTATTATAATTTATATGTACTTTCCGTATTGATACCGAGTATTCATGAATGCAACCCCTTGCTCAACATGTTACAAAGGGTAATTGAAACTTAATGAACTAACTTTTATACTTGTATACATATACAAATATATATAAGTAAAATTTAAATGACATTCAGACAAATAATTGATGCTTATAATCCCACATCCAAACAAGGAAAAGGAACCAAAGTAGGTTATCAGTCCTAAGTCTTTTAAATCTTATTTATATAAATATATATATATATATATATATATATATATATATATATATATATATATATATATACTAGTATGATTTTTTTGGGAGAAATATAAGTTTATAAAACATTTAAAAGAAGTTTAATATTTGAAATTCATTTTGGTGACTTGATGTCATTTTGATACAATCATTGAAAACCATTTGATTTGATGATAACTGAAATCCATTTTGATAAGATATTTGAAACCATTTGTTTATAACACAAAATCTTTGTGTTAGACTTGTATTCCCCCCCCCCCCCTTAAAACAGTAAAAACTATGAAAATACGGGGGTATGAACTCACCTGTAGTAAGTTATTCAAATGTAAGATCGGTGTAGGATGCTAAGTGTCAAGTGAAATCTTGAGCACAAACAGATCCTAATAGCATATAATGACACATATATGAATATAATTAGTGTTTAAACAACTAATTATGCTAAGAAACCCTCTTAGGGACTAGGAATCACTTAGATTGAAATGTTACAATCACATGTGATTGAATCAAATGGAGTTTATGGCCACTCATTAGAGTTTACGGCCACACCTTTGGTGTTTACGACCAAGGGGAGTTTACGGCCCATGTAGTGTACGGCCATAGAGTTTACGACCAATGGTGTACTTCATAGGAGTTTACGGCCAAGGGAGATGCTTATGGCCGTAAACCCTTATTGTTCTTTGAAATGGTTGTTTTCAAGGTTGTAAGTTAAGAGCTTCTATAGGATAACTAGTATGTGGAAGAATACTTACATTTTGAAGCTTGAATTGGGTATTCACGGTCTAAAGAAATAGTGTGTGTTCTTGGTGTTCTTGAAGATCTAACCAAAAGAGATGATTTCATGGATGAAATCATAGGGTTTAACTAGATTAAGCAAGGTATCAACTAATAAATGGAAGAAACACTTACTTATTTGAAGATCAAGGTGTAAATCTTGATGATAGTTGAGAGAGAATTGGATTTCTTGAGGTGAAAGTGTGAGAAATGGTGAAAAATGAAGAATATATATATATATATATATATATATATATATATATATATATATATATATATATATGTGCGAGGGTTCACGGTCCGAGGTTTTACGGCCGTGAACCTCGTTTACGGTCCGAAGTCGGTTAGAGTTTACGGTTGCGAGGAGTATTCGGGTGCGAGGAGTTTACGGTCCGAGGAGTGTACGACCGTAAACTCTTTGCGGTCCGAAGTGTTTGCGGTCCGAAGCGAAGGAATAATTGCGAAGTTTCTCGGTTTTCAAGCCTTTTCCTTCCAAATTCAATTGTAGATATTTTAAGGATTTTAACAAATAAAGGTTATTATTATAACCTAAATAAAAACCCAAACAATAAAAAGGACTTTAGTTGACCTTTGTTTGACTTTGGTTGACTAGAGTTGACTTTACAAACAGAAAATAACGGGATGTTCCATTATCCCCCCGTTAGAGAGAATTTCGTCCCGGAATTAGAGTTTAAGCAATTAAGCAATTACAAATAACTAAGCAAAAAGATGAGGATATTTCAGTTTCATTTGATCCTCGCGCTCCCAAGTGAATTCAGGTCCCCGCTTGGCATTCCAACGAACCTTCACTATAGGAATACAGCTTTGCTTTATTTGTTTGACCTCTCGGTCCATGATCTCTGCTGGTTCTTCCATGAAGTTGAGGCTCCCTTCGATCTCGATTTCATCGAGTGGAATTACAAGAGTCTCGTCGGACAGACACTTTTTCAAGTTCGAGATGTGAAAAACAGGATGTATGTTTCTTAGTTCTTGAGGTAGTTGGAGTTTGTAAGCTTCTGGACCTATTCTAGCAAGAATCTCGAATGGTCCTATGTACCTTGGATTCAGCTTGTCACGCTTTCCAAAGCATATCATGCCTTTCCAGGGTGAGACCTTCAACATCACGCGATCTCCAACCTGGAATTCCAAAGGTTTTCTTCTTTTATCAGCGTAGCTTTTCTGCCTATCTCTGGAAGCTTTAAGTCGCTCTCGGATTTGTACGATTTTCTCTGTGGTTTCGCGAATGATTTCCGGACCAGTGAAAGTACCATCAGGAATTTGACTTCTAGCTAGCTGCGTGTCACCCACTTCAGCCCAGCACAGAGGTGATCTGCACTTGCGGCCATAGAGAGCTTCGAAAGGAGCAGCCTTTATGCTAGTGTGATAACTCTTATTGTAAGAGAATTCGACAAGGGGTAAATGAGTATCCCATGCCTTTCCAAAATCTATCACGCAAGCTCGCAACATATCTTCTAGAGTTTGAATCATCCTCTCACTTTGTCCGTCAGTTTGTGGATGGTAGGCTGTACTCATGTCCAGCCTAGTTCCCAAAGATTTTTGTAAAGACTGCCAGAAACAAGAAGTGAATTTACTATCTCGGTCAGAAATAATAGATATTGGCACACCATGCATTCTAACAATTTCTTTGAGGTAAGTTCTTGTTAGTTTCTCCATCTTGTCGGTCTCTTTGATTGGTAAGAAGTGTGCGGATTTGGTTAATCTATCGACGATTACCCAAATAGTATCATAACCACCCGATGTCTTGGGTAACTAAGTTATGAAATCCATTGTAATCCGTTCCCACTTCCATTCAGGGATTTCAGGTTGTTGCAATAAACCTGAAGGTTTCTGGTATTCTACCTTGACTTTGGCACAAGTAAGGCACTTGCCCACAAAGGTAGCAATTTCGGCCTTCATGTTAGGCCACCAGAATAGTTTCTTGAGGTCCAGGTACATCTTGTCTGAACCCGGATGAATGGAGTATCGGGTTTTGTGTGCTTCATTCATAACCACGTCTCTGTAACCACCGAACTTTGGTGTCCAGATCCGGTTCATGAAACAATAGACTCCATCATCCCTGACTTTAAAGTTTTTATCCATTCCTCTCAAGGTTTCACCTGCCACGTTTTCAGGTTCTAAGGCCTCGAGTTGAGCCTCTCTGATCTGTGTGGATAGATGTGAATGGATTGGCATGGTCAACGACTTTACTCGGCGTCCCGAGTATTCTTTTCTACTAAGGGCATCAGTAACTACATTAGCTTTACCAGGGTGATAAAGAATCTCACAATCGTAGTCGTTCAGTAGCTCCACCCACCGTCGTTGTCTCATGTTCAGCTCTTTCTGATTGAAGATATGTTGGAGACTTTTATGGTATGTGAATACTGTGCATTTCGTGCCATATAAGTAATGTCTCCAGATCTTCAGAGCAAATACCACTGCTCCTAATTCAAGGTCATGTGTTGTATAGTTGACTTCATGTGTCTTTAGTTGTCTTGAGGCATAGGATATAACCTTTCCTCTTTGCATAAGAACACATCCAAGCCCTTGATTAGAAGCATCACAGTACACTATGAAATCCTCTGTCCCTTCAGGAAGAGACAGGATCGGTGCACTACACAAAGCTCGTTTCAATGTTTGGAATGCTGTTTCTTGCTTTTCTCCCCAGCTAAAAGTTACACCCTTTTGCATCAGGGTGGTAAGAGGCTTAGCTATTCGAGAGAAATTCTGAATGAATCTGCGATAATAGCCAGCAAGACCTAAGAATTGACAGATTTCTATAGGTGTTTTGGGGGATGACCGGTTTTCAATTGCTTTAATTTTGGAAGGGTTGACATGTATTCCTTTTGAACTGACCACGTGACCTAGGAAATCAACCTTCCTGATCCAAAATTCACACTTTGAAAACTTCGCATAAAGTTTCTCTGATCTAAGAGTTTGTAATACTTGACGAAGATGTTGGCTATGTTCCTCTTCACTTCTTGAGTAGATAAGGATGTCATCAATGAAGACTATGACGAATTTGTCCAGGAATGGACGACACACTCTGTTCATTAGATCCATGAACACAGCAGGTGCATTCGTCAATCCGAATGGCATCACTACGAACTCCTAATGACCATAACGAGTTCTGAACGTGGTTTTGGGAATGTCATCCTCCAAAATCCATAACTGGTGATACCCGGATCTTAAGTCTATCTTTGAGAAGTAGCTCGCACCTTGAAGTTGGTCGAACAGATCGTCAATGCGAGGCAGAGGGTATCGATTATTAATGGTAAGTTTATTCAGCTCGCGGTAGTTTATGCACATACGGGATGATCCATCCTTCTTCTTCACAAACAAGACCGGTGCTCCCCAGGGTGAAAAGCTTGGTCTTATGAAACCTTTGCTAAGGAGTTCATTAAGCTGGCTGGATAATTTTTGCATTTCAGAAGGTGCAAGACGATAGGGGGATTTGGCTACAGGGGTAGCCCAAGGGATTAAGTCGATTCTGAATTCGACTTGTCATTCAGGAGGCACTCCTGGAAGATCATCGGGAAAAATGTCGGGAAAGTTGCAGACCTCAGGAATGCTCGCGATATCTTTCACTTCTTGCTTTTTGTCTACCACGTGAGCTAAGAAAGCACAATACTCTTTGCGAAGGTACTTCTGTGCCTTGATGCAAGAAATGATCTGGAGGTTCTTTCCGGGTTTGTCGCCCTAAATAGGGATATATACAGTAAAGTCCCAATATTTTCATCGATTTGACAAGAAAGTCCTAAATTTTATTTTTTTGACAGTAAAGTCCAAATTACCGGCAGTTTTTGACACTTTTACCCTTTTTCCCGGTTAGCCGGTAATTAGGACTTTTTTGTCAAAAAAAATAAAGTTTAGGACTTTCTTGTCAAATCGTCAATTAGGACTTTATTGTCAAAAAAATAAAGTTTAGGACATTCTTGTCAAATCGTTGAAAATATTGAGACTTTAGTGTATTTTCGTAACCCAAGAACTTTTAATTGTGACTTTTGTTGCAGCACCACTGTTTTTCTTACCATCATCATCTTTACCCTGACACAATCACGATCAGGAGAAACATATGAGAAAGGGTGAAAATACTTGTAAAACTTTCTTCTTGTGTCGCCACCAAATCTTGAACTAAAAAGTGGGGACAGATTATACAAACACAAACAACACATGCCTAGTCAAAAAGGTGTGAACTATTGAGAAGGGTAAGAAGGGCAATTTCGTTTTTTTTTCAGTTTCTTATTTCTCCATTTTTGGGACTGCAAAAAGCCAACACAACTCTGGTTCTTTATTTCTTTCTTTCTTGATTATCTCCATTTTTTTCAATGTCGGTTTGTTGAGATTAAAAAAACGATTTAACAAGAAGCAAACGTTAAGGATTTCAATAGGATCTAGCTGACAAGAGAAGGTTTCAATAACTCTTATGCTTAAAGAGTATCATACCATTAAATTTCTAACCAAAAAAATGGATATATACACTAAAGTCCCAATATTTTCAAAGATTTGACAAAAAAGTCCTAAACTTTATTTTTTTGACAGTAAAGTCCTAATTGACGATTTGACAAAAAAGTCCTAAACTTTATTTTTTTTGACAAAAAAGTCCTAATTACCGGCTAACCGGAAAAAAGGGTAAAAGTGTCAAAAACTGCCGGTAATTTGGACTTTACTGTCAAAAAAAATAAAGTTTAGGACTTTCTTGTCAAATCGATGAAAATATTGGGACTTTACTGTATATATCCCCCCTAAATAACAAGCGTTCGTTAGTTGGCAAGTTCAGACGAATGGCTCTTTCATAGCATAGGATGTCAGCATGGTTAGGGCACAACCAATACATACCTGTTATGACGTCGAAACTTTTGATAGAGACCGGCATAAGGTCTATTGGGAACGAAAAGTTATTCAAGGTACGAATACATCCTATGTATATATCGTTGGTGGATTCAGATTTCCCATTAGCCATTTCGACTGTGAATGTTTCTTTTAGTGGTTGGGAGTTTTGATTTAGCAAGTGTTTGAAATCATGGCTCACAAAGCTCTTCTCAGCACCACAATCAAATAGAATGCATGCATAAGTGTTGTTGAGAAGAAACGTACTCGTGACTACTACGAGGTCTGCTACTACTTCTTCGTGACCCAAGGCTAAAATTCTCCCAACTCCACCGGCATTTCCAGCTTTAGGACAATCTTTCTTGAAATGCCCCACTTCACCATATTGGTAGCATGCTTGACCTACTCCAGCAGCAGGTACTTGGTTAAGTGGTTGAGGTGGTGCTCTACAGAATCGGGCAGTATGTCCTTTTCTGTTGCAGTTACGACACTGCATTTCCCGACAATTTCCATTATGGTGGTAATTGCACTTGTTGCACTTGGGGAGGTTACCAACATAAGGCTTAGCTGGTGCAGGGTTAACAGGAACAACAGCAGGCACAGTAGCAGCGTTGACTGCAACTAACTGTTGCTTCTTTGAGGATTCCTGTGAAAACATGCCCTTCCTCTTGTTCTGACCCTTCTTCTTGCTGTTGTTGTTGTTATTGTTGTTGTTGTTGTTTCCTCTTGGTTGTTCTGATGCAGTAACTACTGATTTTTGACGGGCTCCGTGGTCGATAAGAGATTGTGCCAGCTCTTTGACACTGTCAAAAGTAACAGGCCTCGAAGCTAAAACACTTGACTGAATTTGGGGCGACAGTCCCCAAATATATCTCTCAATCTTTTTGCTCTCCAGAGCAACCATATACGGGCACATAATTGCCAAACCGCAGAATCTACTAGTATAGGTTGATATGTCAGAACCAACCATTGTAAGACCCCAGAGCTCCTGCTCGAGTTTCTGAATTTCCCCTCACGGACAGTATTCCCGCATTAACATGGCTTTTAAGTTCTCCCAGCTTATCGAGTTAGCCACTACAAGCGTAAGTGACTTAACGTGACCATTCCACCACGTTAAAGCTCTATCAGAAAAGGTACAAGCAGCGAATTTGACTTTGCTGCTCTCTGGATAGGAGCAGATTTCGAAAATTGCTTCTGTCTTTTCTATCCACTTTCTTAATGCCATAACTCCCCTAGTCCCGTTAAAGGTCCTGGGTTTGGCATTGGAAAAATCTTTATAAGTGCACTCTCGCGAGTGCCCATGACTCTCGCCATGGTTAGAAGGATGTGCACCAACTCCCGGCCCACTAGCACCAGGAGTATTGATATGAGACATGGCAGCAGCTACAGCCGCCGTGACCGCCGCTTGGAACATAGCAGCGTTGAACTGAGGAGGTGGTGGCGGAGGTGGCGCCGGTGCTTCGTTAACAGTGTTACGTCTTGGATTTCTACGAGGAGGCATCTTTTTCTATAAAATTCAAAAGATACAAAGATGGTAAGATATCAAGAGTGAATATGAATTTTGATATCTCTGAACTAAAACATATAGTTCAACATGAATCTTGTAATGAATTGGAAATAGAAGTCTATGACAAGTACAACTTGTAACAGAATGATATGAAATTGAATGGTTATTTTTCAAAGAGTAAGCAAATGCATGTCGATTAAATTGGTATATTGAATACATAAAGTCTGGAAAATTTGACCCTAAACAGGTCTACAATATACCAAATTCTGGGAAAAACATCGACATCATACAGACCTACCGAAAATAAAATTTTCGTGGTCGTTCTGAAAAGCATTAAAAATAATGCTAGAACCTATCCGTAGACTTAAACTATAACCAAAAGAGTGAACAAGCAACGAGTAGAGCATCTTCTACTGGCGACGGGTATCACTTGGACGAAACCTCAACTCAGCCAGTTGACGCTCCACAACAAGCAGATGTCTTTCATATATTGTCAGACGTGTTCGGAGCTCTATGACTTCAGCTCGAGTTACAGCTAACTCTTGCAGTAAGGCTTCATTGTCTCTCATTGCTTTATCACAAGCATCTTCAAGACGACGAATGCAGACTGTATTAACTCCTGCATTGGCATCAACTTCCATGATTCGGTTGATGGCTGTCCTACCCTGTATTTCATTTCGAGCAACCCTGCGGACCAGAATTGGCAGAACTCTGTTTGTTGAGCCTCCTTCGCTCAGGTTGTAGAAGCTTCTGTCTCCGTTGTATGGCATAGGTTGACCCTACTCTTGACTCCATGTCTCCAAGCTTTCCACCCACAGAGGCGTCGGGCCTTGAAAAGCCGGACGAGGGTTAGGATTTTGGGCAACTGGTGGTGGATTATAGGCTTCTGATTCAGAATCATTGTCTTCAGGAAAGTTTTCTGCAAAATCATCATCTAAGGGAATTTCGGGATTTTCTTCTGGCTCTGCATTTTGTCCTTGATCGGGGAATTAAGCGTCTCCAGGTAAGTGAAATCCAGCCATTGTTATCTAAGCGAGAATAGGGATAAGAGATATAGAATATAGTTAGTAACGATAGATTAAGGATACAAGTTTCTACGAGAGAGACCTACAGTTAACAAGTAATGTATTCTGTATGACTTGTTCTAGAATTACTATAACTATAAAGTGTATACTAATTATATATAACTTAGGTATATTCGACCTTTGATTAAATGACCCGGCTTTAAATCCACAACCAAACAAGGAACAGGAAATGAAGCTAAATCACATATTCTAAGTCTATATAACTTTAATTATATATAATTGTAATATACCCTTAATATTTATAGTTCTACCCTTAATTGTTCTATTGTTTTCACATGTTTGTTATTAGTATATAGTGCCTAAAATACCCCTATAGTATTTTAATCTTGATGTTCTGTTCTAGAGTTCTTCTGAATATGTATAATTGGTAAGTTTTAGACATGTCGCAACACCACTATCACTCCCAAACACATGTTGGTTATATCTCAAATCAATATAGTTGATCAGGCTATATTAATCACAGATATGATTACATAACTGCCCAGGTTTGACTGTAATGTCCAACATCCAAATACTTTTAAGTTCTTATGACTGTGATACTGTACTTGTAGGTATAAGTGTTAGTATACTTCTTGTAAAAATACTTCAATTTTTAAAAAGTATACTTGTAGTCAGAGCTCTCAGCCCCAAATGTATTTATAGTTTGTATATCTTTTATGGATTGATATTCTGAGTTCACTATAAACAATGCTCTGATACCAATCTGTCACACCCCCAAACCAGACGGTGGAAACGTCCGGGGGTGGAGGACTTCATTTATAGTATCACAACACATGCATTATAGTAATCAGAGTACAAACAACCACTGTATTTAAAAAGTATAAGTATTTACATGTGTTTCATCATAGTATACTGAAACCAAATAGTTATACAAAAGAAGAAGACAAGACATAAATAGCTCCATCTTCTCAAAAGCTCGGGATGTACCTGTCTACTGGTTCCCTGAGAATACAAGTAATTTGAAAAGAGAGTATCAACATAAAGTTGAGTGAGTGCATAAGTATTTATGTTTGAAAGAATGTTTTCTGATTCTTGAATATGTAAACTGTTCCAGAAAATCCTATATTTTCTGCTGTATATGAAAAGTAGTTCTTGCTACATAAAACTGTTCTATTTGTAAACCAATGTTCTGTATTTGTAATCCTTTTGTAAACTTGTATCTGAGAGTATGTCTGATTTCATCAATTGTTATTGTAAACTATAATGTAATATTGTAAACTGTATCTTGCAAACTAGTACTTTGAAAATGTACTTAAGTTTAGTTAATTATACACTAACGTATTGTTAATATATTTTATATGAGTTATTATAACCATACTGACTAGATGGCCTGACCCAACACTATGAATGCGTTGAAAACATGTTGATAACAATTTGTCACTCACAGGCATGTATGCCTGACTGTAGCTAGCAGTCCGAGTGCGGGGTTGTCAATCCCAATATAGATCTATACACACATTGTTTCGATCCCCGGCTGGAGATTCTGGTTATAATGTCAGGACTTTACTATATTGTTTAAATGAATTAAACAACCTGTACTACTTGACTCATAAAAGCATATAAACGTTACATGTATAATAGTTATGAAAAACCCAATCATTCTGAAATAAATGACTGACTGTAAGTTCTTGAATTAGTATGCTTAACATGTATCTGAAAGATGTATACTCTTGATTAGTTTTGAATCAAACTTTTATTCTTGTAAAACAATGTACTTTAGTATATTTGAATCGTGAATTATTGTTCTGTGAATCATAAATTATACCTATTATAATTTATATGTACTTTCCGTATTGATACCGATTATTCATGAATGCAACCCCTTGCTCAACATGTTACAAAGGGTAATTGAAACTTAATGAACTAACTTTTATACTTGTATACATATACAAATATATATAAGTAAAATTTAAATGACACTCGGACAAATAACTGATGCTTATAATCCCACATCCAAACAAGGAAAAGGAACCAAAGTAGGTTATCAGTCCTAAGTCTTTTAAATCTTATTTATATATATATATATATATATATATATATATATATATATATATAT
The DNA here is from genome assembly GCF_052849685.1 of Lactuca virosa. NCBI lineage: Eukaryota > Viridiplantae > Streptophyta > Magnoliopsida > Asterales > Asteraceae > Lactuca > Lactuca virosa. The sequence continues at coordinate 100,563,299 of NC_136429.1, forward strand.
ATATATATATACTAGTATGATTTTTTAGGAGAAATATAAGTTTATAAAACATTTAAAAGAAGTTTAATATTTGAAATTCATTTTGGTGACTTGATGTCATTTTGATACAATCATTGAAAACCATTTGATTTGATGATAACTGAAATCCATTTTGATAAGATATTTGAAACCATTTGTTTATAACACAAAATCTTTGTGTTAGACTTGTATTCCCCCCCCCCCCCTTAAAACAGTAAAAACTATGAAAATACGGGGGTATGAACTCACCTGTAGTAAGTTATTCAAATGTAAGATCGGTGTAGGATGCTAAGTGTCAAGTGAAATCTTGAGCACAAACAGATCCTAATAGCATATAATGACACATATATGAATATAATTAGTGTTTAAACAACTAATTATGCTAAGAAACCCTCTTAGGGACTAGGAATCACTTAGATTGAAATGTTACAATCACATGTGATTGAATCAAATGGAGTTTACGGCCACTCATTAGAGTTTACGGCCACACCTTTGGTGTTTACGACCAAGGGGAGTTTACGGCCCATGTAGTGTACGGCCATAGAGTTTACGATCAATGGTGTACTTCATAGGAGTTTACGGCCAAGGGAGATGCTTATGGCCGTAAACCCTTATTGTTCTTTGAAATGGTTGTTTTCAAGGTTGTAAGTTAAGAGCTTCTATAGGATAACTAGTATGTGGAAGAATACTTACGTTTTGAAGCTTGAATTGGGTATTCACGGTCTAAAGAAATAGTGTGTGTTCTTGGTGTTCTTGAAGATCTAACCAAAAGAGATGATTTCATGGATGAAATCATAGGGTTTAACTAGATTAAGCAAGGTATCAACTAATAAATGGAAGAAACACTTACTTATTTGAAGATCAAGGTGTAAATCTTGATGATAGTTGAGAGAGAATTGGATTTCTTGAGGTGAAAGTGTGAGGAATGGTGAAAAATGAAGAATATATATATATATATATATATATATATATATATATATATATATATATATATATATATATATATGTGCGAGGGTTCACGGTCCGAGGGTTTACGGCCGTGAACCTCGTTTACGGTCCGAAGTCGGTTAGAGTTTACGGTTGCGAGGAGTTTACGGTCCGAGGAGTGTACGACCGTAAACTCTTTGCGGTCCGAAGTGTTTGCGGTCCGAAGCGAAGGAATAATTGCGAAGTTTCTTGGTTTTCAAGCCTTTTCCTTCCAAATTCAATTGTAGATATTTTAAGGATTTTAACAAATAAAGGTTATTATTATAACCTAAATAAAAACCCAAACAATAAAAATGACTTTAGTTGACCTTTGTTTGACTTTGGTTGACTATAGTTGACTTTACAAACAGAAAATAATCATTTCAAAGAACAATAAGGGTTTACCGCCATGAGCATCTCCCATGACCGTAAACTCCTATGAAGAACACCGTTGGCCGTAAACACTATGGCCGTACACTACATGGGCCGTAAACTCCCCTTGGCCGTAAACACCAAAGGTGTGGCCGTAAACTCAAATGAGTGGCCGTAAACTCCATTTGATTCAATCACATGTGATTTTAACATTTCAATCTAAGTGATTCCTAGTCCCTAAGAGGGTTTCTTAGCATAAATAGTTGTTTAAACACTAATTATATTCATATATGTGTCATTATATGCTATTAGGATTTGTTTGTGCTCAAGATTTCACTTGACACTTAGCATCCTACACCGATCTTACATTTGAATAACTTACTACAGGTGAGTTCATACCCCCGTATTTTCATAGTTTTTACTGTTTTAAGGGGGGGGGGGATACAAGTCTAACACAAAGATTTTGTGTTATAAACAAATGGTTTCAAATATCTTATCAAAATGGATTTCAGTTATCATCAAATCAAATGGTTTTCAATGATTGTATCAAAATGACATCAAGTCACCAAAATGAATTTCAAATATTAAACTTCTTTTAAATGTATAAACTTATATTTCTCCTAAAAAAATCATACTAGTATATATATATATATATATATATATTTATATAAATAAGATTTAAAAGACTTAGGACTGATAACCTACTTTGGTTCCATTTCCTTGTTTGAATGTGGGATTATAAGCATCAGTTATTTGTCCGAGTGTCATTTAAATTTTACTGATATATTTGTATATGTATAAAAGTTAGTTCATTAAGTTTCAATTACCCTTTGTAACATGTTGAGCAAGGGGTTGCATTCATGAATACTCGGTATCAATACGAAAAGTACATATAAATTATAATATGTATAATTTATGATTCACAGAACATTAATTCACGATTCAAATATACTAAAGTACATTGTTTTAAAAGAACAAAAGTTTGATTCAAAACTAATCAAGAGTATACATCTTTCAGATACATGTTAAGCATACTAATTCAAGAACTTACAGTCAGTCATGTATTTCAGAATGATTGGGTTTTTCATAACTATTATACATGTAACGTTTATATGATTTTATGAGTCAAGTAGTACAGGCTGTTTAATTCATTTAAACAATATAGTAAGGTCCTGACAGTATAACCAGAATCTCCAGACGGGGATCGAAACAATGTGTGTATAGATCTATATTTGGATTGACAACCCCGCACTCGGACTGCTAGCTACAGTCAGGCATACACGCCTGTGAGTGACAAATTGTTATCAACATGTTTTCAACGCATTCATAGCGTTGGGTCAGGCCATCTAGTCAGTATGGTTATAATAACTCATATAAAAGATCTTAACAATACGTTAGTGTATAATTAACTAAACTTAAGTACATTTTCAAAGTACTTGTTTACAAGATACAGTTTACAGTATTACATTACAGTTTACAATAACAGTTGATGAAATCAGACATACTCTCAGATACAAGTTTACAAAAGGATTACAAATACAGAACATTGGTTTACAAATAGAACAGTTTTATGTAACAAAAACTACTTTTCATATACAACAGAAAATATAGGATTTTCTGGAACAGTTTACATATTCAAGAATCAGAAAACATTCTTTCAAACATAAATACTTATGCACTCACTCAACTTTTTGTTGATACTCTCTTTTTAAATTACTTGTATTCTCATGGAACCAGTAGACAGGTACACCCCGAGCTTTTGAGAAGATGGAGCTATTTATGTCTTGTCTTCTTCTTCTTTTGTATAACTATTTGGTTTCAATATACTATGATGAAACACATGTAAATACTTATACTTTTTAAATACAGTGGTTGTTTGTACTCTTATTACTATAATGCATGTGTTGTGATACTACAAATGAAGTCCTCCACCCCCGGACGCTTCCGCCGTCTGGTTTGGGGGTGTGACAGGTTATATTATTATAACCTAAATAAAACCCAAACAATAAAAAGAACTTTAGTTGACCTTTGTTTGACTTTGGTTGACTAGAGTTGACTTTACAAACAGAAAATAACGGGACGTTACATATATATATATATATATATATATATATATATATATATATATATATATATATATTGGGCCGAGATTTGGGCCAAGGAAATAAGAGTGAGATAGTTTGGGCCCATTCTAGGTTTAGTTCGAATTTCATAGGCCTAATAATATTTTTCGGCCCATTGGGCCCTTAGGATGGTTCACGGCCCAATATGGTATAAGGGAATGGGTTTATGGCCCATTCGGGCTAACTAATTCATTTATGGCCCAATAAGGCCCATTAGGGTTAGAATGAATCATTTTGGACCCAAATGGTCCAAAATGTTATAGATTTATGAATTGGGTCAATTTAGAGCCCATTTAAGAAAATCCTAGTCCATAAAGAACTTGAACCGGGATTTTTAGGGTTTTCAACTCCCAATTGACTTTCCGAAATGTTTTGCATAGAGTTTTGAACTACAATTGTGGATCTTGACTAAATTTGTTGTCATAGAATGAACATAGTGCATATCATCAAGTTAGGGTTACAAGGATTATCATAGTTAATGTTTACATGATCACAGAATTTCCTGACAAAAATGACAGTTGTGACACTGTATCAAAAGGAATAATTGATAAACTTACTTTATACACCAATGGTAGCCTTGGGATTTTGGGAATTGGGCGTTGATAGAATGGCACAAAGTTGTATGTTGATGGGGGGCAGTGAAATGTTGCTAGACGTTCACCACTGTCTATATCTGTCTAATATGAGTCTTGTGCAAGTGGGAGATTGAAAGATCTAGTATGCTCAAGAATCATATTAAAGTGATATTGCTAATTAACATATGATATTAATGGGTCACACTAAGAACAACTTGATACAATTGATTATTTATTAGAAATTGATTTTAATAAATATTCAATAAACTCTTATAATTAATTGGAAATTATTATTTCATGGAAATATTATTTTTCATTAGCATGTAACATAATATATATATCATATGGTATGATTTATTAAGTCATGTACATTATTTTGGACTAGAAATACTCTTTTGTCTTTTAGCTAAAAGTTAAAGTTTGTATCTTATAAAGATTTATAAAAATTTTATAAACTTCTCTTCTCTTTTATTTATAAAAAAAAGATGAGCTAGTTTCTAGGAAACAAGACATGCTGTTTTGAATATAATAAGAGAAAGTAATCATGACTTAAAAGGCATGAGAGACATATAGACTTTAGGATATGAAATGCTTAAAGTGTTAAGAATCATTGGGTAATGATTTAGCCTTATGAAGGCTTTCATCCCTTCATTTTGTACTCATCAAAATTGTAGCTCCCTCATACTCTTTCATATTCTCTCTTGCAAAGAAATGTTATAAAATTACTTGCTTGCATTTTGCTCTGTTTAAGTCATATTTGGATATGGACTTAAAGCCTAAGAGTTTTGACTAGAATCTACATCAAGTTGGCTTCATGTTGGTGTCTCAAAGGTTCCACATTCTTCATCAACTTCCTAGCCTCCCAAGAGGACCCAAAGAACAACAAAGGTTGTTATTTCTTCATCCTTTCTTTGGTTGGTGTTTAGATCTTTCTATAACTTGCAAGATGATCCTTGGTGGGTATAAAATGTTTATGTTATGTTCGAAATTTAAAGTATTCCATTTGCCATGATATGAGTTTTTAGAAACTATTTTTGAACAAAAACCCAACAAGGACAATTTATGGATGGTATACCGGGATGATCTAAACCAATTTCTGCAATCTCAATCCATTTTGATAGTCAATCGGCAATTGAATGGACGCAAAGTGCTATGTATAATGGTAAGTCGCGACATATCTATCGAAGAAACAACATTATTTGACAACTACTCTCAACTGGAGTTATCTCAATCGACTACATAAGGTCCAAGGATAGCATTGTGGATCTGCTAACTAAAGGGTTAAATAGGGAGTTAGTTGCAAATTCGTCAAGAGGAATGTGATTAAAGCCCATGAACGAATACCAACTTAGTCGACTGGAGATCCCAAGATATAGGTTCAATTAGACAACCTACTTGTATATAACATATGTGAATCACTGTAGGGGTCAACCCAACCCATTCCTATAAACAAACAGTGATGCAGGTTAAGCTTATAGTATTCGATGATAAGTTTGAAATCATCAAATCTTAGCTTTTAATGATTATCGTAGAATCACCTACGTGAGAAAGAAGTGAGGTCACTTCAAAGGGAATTGAATGGACAAATTTCTAAGAGCTCTTATAGAACTAGGCAAGTAATCATGACCATAACAAACACATCAATGAGAACCTAGCAAGGTCATGGAGAATCATGTGAGACATGTATTGATTATTTACACAAATATCATAACAGTTCAAGGACATCGAGTCTACTGGTCCGCTAGTAAAATAAATATGTATCTTAAGGGAAGGTTCAAAGGGTAGCACCTACCTATCATATGCATGATTAACTGCTGGATTTTACCTAATCAACTTGAAACTATTGAAGCAATTTTCATTCATGTGGGGGATTATTGGAAAAATAGTTTTACTAACTTCCACAATGAGTTTTTTTTTTCATTCCAATTTTTAGCATGAATTTCATACTCTAAATATAATCAAAATGTACAAAAAGATTATATGTTCATGTTCTCCTCCGTGATACCTTCATTTTGATATATCATACGTCCAAAATGGATTAAAATTGAATGATAAATTATATGTTAAAGTGAGGTGTTTAGAAGTGGATTAATTAAGTTTTTCACTTCTTTGCTTCATCCCACATAGGTGGGAAGAAGAAAAGAAAATGAGTTTATAACTATAAGGACTTCTTAGCCTTGTAAGACTTATAGAACCAAGAATCTCTCTTGTGCGAACGTAGTGGGGGGGGGTGCAAATGCGGGCCAATTTGGCTTATGTTCACTAGACTTGTGTGCAAGCATACGTCCTGCAAGTACGAATGCACCACTAATCGACCAAAAAAGTTCAAGGACCTTTTTGCAATTATTTTCTTTTTCGTACTGAAACTGTATCAATTATAAACCCGAAGTTAAACGCCATTAATCATAGAGTTGGTTTTAATTTCTTAACTATGCCATTTAACTTTGACAATTGCGATTTCGTATTAATCACATCAGTTACGTTTTGCAGTATAAATATTGCATCTCCTTCACTGATTGGGTTACACGAGATGATCGAACCATCTCTTTCTCTCTTCCAATTCTAATTCTGTTTCTTCCTCTTGTTGCAACCAAGGTATTCTCCAGGCCAATTGAAGGTTCGAGCAATCTAGAAGAATTGCTTACTGATGTTGTATCATGGGAAACAAACACCCATATAGGGCGAGTTTGTTTTAAGGAAACTGTTTCAAACACATGCCTCAACAACAATTTACTGTTTGTTCTTTCGTGCAGATCATAAGGGTTATATTTTCCTAACAAAACTTGTAATTCGCTAGTTGCAACTCTTTCTTTTACAGGGAATTTGGGTTACGCTAACCAATTGTTTGATAAAATGACCATAAAAGATATTCGTTTATCTACACTGGAGATCGATGTATTTTTATGGAAGTGTTGAAGAATAGCTCAATCAGATAAAACTTTTAGCTTCCTGGATAATGTTAATAACCAAAAGCCAAAATGTAAACAATTCGATTCTTGCACTTTTGATTATTTACAGGTTGTGTTTAGAGAGTGGTGATCATGGTGTTAGTGGTGATTGGTAAGGATGATAGTGGGTCCAAACCCGACCGGAATAGACCCCAACCCGGAAAACCCGGGAACCGGTTAACGGGATTTTGTAGGATCGAAAACCAGTCCGGTGTTCTAGGTAAGGTACCAGGTAAAGTCGGTCTAGAACCAGAAAACCCAGAAACATCAAAGTGGGTCTGGTGGAACCGGAAAACCCGGGAAAACATATTTTTTTGGTAATTACTTAGTGGGTTGAACTTTGAAAATTTTCAACTTTGATATCCCAACTTCGGGGGACTGTAAGTCATTGCATATTAAACCAAAAATGACAAAATTATAGTCTAAAATCATGTAAAAACTCTAAACTACACATTGGAGAAAACCTCATGTCAATCCGACTTCAAACGAATTAGATATGTATGTTTTAAAATTTCACAGAATACAAAAAAAAAAAAAAACTGAAAAATAGCAAATTTTCAGCTTTGATATCCTGACTTTGGGGGATTGTAAGTCAATGAATATGAAACCAAAAATGATAAAATTATAGTCTAAAATCATGTATAAACTCTAAACTACGCGTTGGAAAAAACGACATGCTAATACGACTTCAAAAGAATTAGATATGCATGTTTTAAAACTTTCACAGAATACAAGAAAAGATGAAAAACAGAAAATTTCCAGCTTTGATATCCTGACTTTGGGGGACTGTATTTCAATGAATTTGAAACTAAAAATGACGAAATTATAGTCTAAAATAATGTAAAAACTATAAACTATACTCTGGAAAAAACCTCATGTCAATCGAACTTCAAACGAATGAGATATGCATGTTTTAAACTTTAAACAGAAACCTATTCCGACCCTTAAACCCGGTTCTGGTTTCTAACACCGATTCCGGTTCTTAAACCCGGTTTATCTGAATCCGAAGGACCCGAAACCCGGATTACTCAGAACCCGGATAAAGCTATTCTTTAAACCTAGAACCTAGACCAATTCTACATATTTTGTTTTCAACGGTTCCGGACCGGTTTAAAATCTCATCCCTTGTGATTGGTGACGATGATGGTGGTCGGAGATAGTGATCGACCAATGAATAGGTGGTGATGATGTTGGTGGCCGTGAGACGGTGGTATTGGGAGTGAGGGAAATATCGTCATTTTTAAATTTTAATAACTATAACTATTGCGTTAGCCTTGTTAAGAGCGAGGACCATTGGTGTTTTCAAATAGTGAAATAAGTACTTCCTATGATGAAATTGGAATACTAAGACCACAACCTATGATTTGTGCAAAATCACAGGGACCAAAACTGTATCTTACTCTTATCTCTACGCCTCTCCCCGCTTTCATCTATTTCTCCCTCTCTCTTTCGCCAATTTGCTGCCATCGATCAAGACATTATCGAGCCTCGAGTATTCAAGAAATGCATAGAGAAGCCCATTAGCAATGGAGGTCGAGTATTCAAGAAATCGCTGTTCTCCTCGAATCACCTTCATCCCCTCAAGTTCAGGCTCTCTCTCTCTCTTATTTATTTTTTCTCGATAATTACCATATGAGAATGTAATTTGTGAGCTTAAGAACTTGTTGGGGTATTTCGATGAGCTTATAACGACAGCTTTTTAATCTTTAAGCGTTTGTTAGAACCATTTAGGAAGAATCTAGATTAGTATTTGTATTATGTATGTATGGTAAGGATGCTTGTCTACAAAAAAATATGACAATAACAAGCAAAGGGGGTTATTTCATTCTTTTGCACACCACCTGTTTGATATATTGCTTGAGAGAAATGAATTGTCATCTTTGTATTTATGTATCAAACTCAACAAATCCTAAACTCTTGGCTGTTAATTATGTGCAATATTAACACTCGAAAATTGGAAAAACTTACAGGCGTTTATGCTGACATGGAGTTTGAAGAAGGTGTTCGAACACTTTACACTAATCCTTTCTCTGATTTTGAAAATTGCAATATAACATTCCAAAATTCTAAACTCTTGGTTGTATTTATGTATCAAACTCAACGAATCCTAAACTCTTTCTTTGATTTTGAACGAATTATGTTTTCATAACACTTTACATTACTAATCCTTTCTCTTGGCTTTGACATTACTTTCTTGCAGATTGATTGTCTTGTATGCAGTTACTGTTTTCGGTTTATTGGGTCAATAAAACTTCAAATTGGGAGGAAGCAATGACAGTTATAACAGTCTCATATCCTCAACAAGGTTTCCTTCATTCTGATAAAAGTGCAATTACACCTCCAAAATATGCCCAAAGATTACATTTTTCATCTAGGTCTCAGAGAAGTCTTTCTGATGCCACCAGTAAACGAAGAAGAATTCTAAAAGTTGTTGTGGTCACAGCAAAGTCAGGTATGGTGATTGAGAAACAAGAGGAATTCAAGCCTTCATTTGAAGAGTATTTGAAAGCCATGGAAACTGTTAAAAGTCGTAGGGAGAAGCGCAAAGTCTCCACAGAAACACCACCACCACCACCACCATCATCATCATCATCATCATCATCATCATCATCACCTTTGCCTAAAACTGATGAAGGAGCCCTTGAGTTGAGTGATTCCCAAGATCAAATTAGCATACAAAAGGTGGAAAATTTGAAGCAAGTTGAAGTTAAGAAGACATGGTATAGAAAGAAAATCGATCCTAAAGAAACTCAAGTGGCTGAAAAGGTCAGAGATATTAACAGAATCCCAGAAAATAATGAAAAGTACGAAAATTTTCAAGGACAAAGGTTTATCATGAAAAGGGATTCTGATATAAACTCTGTTTCAAGTGAAAGTTATATGAAACATGCTGCTGTAAATAAAGAAAAAACTGTTTTGTTGAATTTGAAGCAAGATGATGTTATGAAGAAATGGACTCGAAAGAAGTTAGATTCTAAAGAAGGCGAAATAGATACTAATACCTTTCAGAAAAATGAAGTAAAACATGATAAATTTCAAGAACAGAGCTTTGACATGAAGAAGGGTTCTGAAACCACAAGTAAAAGTTATGTGAAGAAGACGATTGTGAAAAGTAACAGAGTGATTAAACATGATAATTATGATAATATGGATGTAGAAAGAAGTGCTTTTAAACCCCTTGAAGAATTTCAAGATGTTTATGATCAGCCCAGGGTTTCAAGAGTCGATATGGAGGAGAGAATCCAAAGATTAGCAAAATGGTAAGTGCTGACTTTACTACTTCATTTGTGTTTTCAATATAATGTTTCACAATTGGTTTTGAATAAATTTGATTCACTGGAATTTTATCTTGACAGTTTGAATGGTGCATCTGTTGATTCTCCTGAATGGAATTTCTCTAAGATGATGAGAAGTGCAAAAATCAGATTTGCAGATTTTTCAATGATAAGACTTATTCAGATTTTAGGAAATTATGGAAACTGGAAGCAGGTGCTTCAAGTCATTGAATGGATGCAAGCAAGAGAACGCTTCAAGTCTAACAGGATAAGGTTCTCATTTTTGTTTCCTTAATAATACTATATATAATCTATCAAAGATTATTCATATATCTTATTATTATTATTATTTATTCTTAATTTCTTACTTTCACAGAAACATTTACACTGCTGCACTTGATGCACTTGGGAAGGCAAGAAGACCTGTGGAATCACTGAATGTATTTCACACAATGCAGGTAACATATAAAGAGTAAATTTTATAGTTTGAAAATGGACATGACTTTTATAAATTTTACATTTTTTTTTTTTTTGTATTGCAGCAAGAAATGGCCTCATATCCAGACCTTGTAGCTTATCGTTGCATAGCTGTCACCCTTGGACAAGCAGGTCATATGAGGGAACTTTTTCATGTGATTGATTCCATGAAATCTCCTCCCAAAACGAACCTGTCTACTGGTGTTCTTCAAAAATGGGACCCACGTCTAGAACCAGATATAATAGTCTATAATGCTGTCAGTTTCTTTGAATTCCATAGATCTTTCACTATAATTAAGTATTTGTTTACACACTTTTCATTCCAAGTATTTATCTACATGTGATGTAGGTGCTAAATGCATGTGTGCGTCAAAAAAATCTACAAGGGGCATTTTGGGTATTGCAGCAGCTAAAGGAACAGGGACAACAACCTAATACCATAACATATGGACTCGTAATGGAGGTATTCATATTGTTATTCTCTTGTTTTCTTTTCTATAACTTATATTTATATTTATATTAACTTGTTTTTTATATGGTGCTGAAGGTAATGCTTGCATGTGAAAAGTATAATCTCGTTCACGAGTTTTTCAAAAAAATGCAGAAATCATTTATTCCAAATTCCTTAACTTATAAAGGTAAGCTTAACTTCATCAGGGTTATTCCATGTTGTATTATTCCGTTTCCATAGTTTCTGAATTCATTCCGATTCCATAGTTGTTGTGAATACACTCTGGAAAGAAGGGAGAATTGATGAGGCAATTGCAGCTGTTGAAGATATGGAAAAACGTGGAATAGTTGGTTCAGCAGCAGTTTATTATGATCTTGCTAGATGCTTATGTAGTGCAGGAAGATCCGATGAGGCTGTTGTTCAAGTAAAAAAAAAAAAAAAACACTTCATATATACTAATTTATAAACTCGGTTTTTAATTCTATTCGATGTAACGTATTTTCTTTCATGAACAGATTGAGAAGGTGTGTAAGGTGGCGAATAAGCCTTTAGTGGTGACTTATACTGGTTTGATACAAGCTTGTTTGGATTCAGGGAAAATCGAAAGTGGAGTCAAGATATTCAACCATATGTGCAACTTTTGCTCCCCGAATTTAGTTACTTATAATATTATGCTCAAAGGGTACCTCGATCACAATAGGTTTGAAGAAGCACAAAAGTTGTTTTATAAATTATTGGAGAATGGGAAACGTGTTACAAGTAATGATGATTATAGACACGTGGTGTTACCAGATATTCATACATTTAACTTGATGTTAGACACGTGTTTTTTTAATAAAAAATGGGATGATGTTGAGTTTATCTACACAAAGATGCTACAACATGGATTCCACTTTAATCCCAAACGTCATTCCCGTATCATATTAGAAGCCAGAAACGCTGGAAAGGTAAAAAAAAAATTTTTTTGATAAAATGTTTTTGTCTGTTAATTACTTAATTGATTTATTTTGTAGGTGAATTTGTTGGAAACAACTTGGAAACATTTAATTGAGGGTGATCAAATCCCACCACCACTTCTTGTTGAAGAGATGTTTTGTGTGAATATAGAGAGAGATGATTATGCAGCTGCTTTCTCTTGTTTAATCTCTCTTCCTTCAAGTGAATCGCATAAATATTCCCGAAAGTCATGGTTGAATCTTTTTAGAGACAATCCTAACCTTTTTAGGGAGGAAATACTTCATAAGGTAAAAACTTTGTTGTCTAGAAATGAAGAACTGAATACAATTCTTTTGAATTTAATGAAATGTTGTAAAGAAATTCTAGGGTCCTATGATTGATTCATGGGAATTATGTTGTAAATTGTTTTTGTGGTATAAGGTAAGAAAAAGACTTGGTAATCAAAAAATATACAGGGAAATCAAATCAAATAGAGAGCACTACAAACTAGAATACAATGCTTCATTGAAGAGAATCATAGGAAATTCTTTTACTTAAGTTTTACACTTTACTCATTTACCTTGTTGGTAATAAATTATATACCAGTTTAAATTAAAATTACCAATTTGTACTTGATGGAATTTAATTAAATTGAATCAGAAACCAAACGTACAAAAGGGAGTGGTAGTAGTAGAGGGGTGGTTGACAAATTTAATTTGGTATAAATTCAGTGTAGAATATATATAAATGAAATGGTCAGAGATATAGAATTAGAAACAAAGCTGTGTTGAACACCAATACCCACGCACATGGCATGTAGGCACAAAGTAATCGAAGCTTGCTTCTGATTGCATTGCAATAAATTAGGAAAGTGTATAAATGGATCCCAGTTTTAGGTCTGATAAATAGACCAATGGAGGATATTTAATTTCTCAAATAAAAATATGGTACCAAACAACAACATGATCGGCCATTAAATGCCGACAATAAATAAATTGAGCTTAAGTTATACCAAAAATTATATTTATGAAAAATGAATCTGAAATATTTTTAACATTTTCATTAAGTTATATCTAAAAAAAATAGAGGATAGATTCCATAAAAACAATAATTTTTTTAGTTTAGCTGGAAGAATTATTTTCTGATTCGACAGTCCTAAATTTTGAAATTATTTTTCAAAAAAACTATCGTAATTTGCTGCAAAGGGTTTTCAGGTAACCATAAACTTTAAATTCCAACAACCACTATAGTTTCATATATATTTTTTGATTTACCTATCTGAAGAATTCTTTTTCTGAGTTAACCACAAAAAAAATTCTTATTTAATCACCCAGAGAAACTTTTTTTTTTTTAATTTGGATATTTTGTCTTGTTATTTCTAGTAAACTTATTTGTTGTAAATTTAGCAATATTTTTTCTATATAACTGATAAAAGCTTAAGTTGTTGATAATATCTATTTCTTTGTTGATTTTTTTACAATATTCTACGTCGAAATATAGAAAACCCTTTATAACATGCCATAAAACATGATGCTTAATCTTTTTATTTGTTAATTTGTTTTAACAAATATCATTTTTATTTAACAACAATTCTTATTACCAATCACAAGCCTAGTAAACACTGAAGCAAAGACTTTTACACTCTTACATATTGGAAGAAGCTACTTGAAGCTTATTAACCATTCAGTCCACAACAGATAATAAGAACTCTTCCCATTGACAATAGAGAAAAGAAAAAGTATACGGCATAACAGCCCCTGCTAACTGATGTTGCTAGTTAAAAGATACATTTTGGTTTTAATGTTTAAAATATTTTAAGCTTCAACACTAAACCTATCTAATTACATTTTTTGAAAAAAAAAATTGTAGTTTGGATAAATAATACAATAATAGAAACACTCTTGCTATTCGCGGTCAATGTTAATCCGACTCATGGTGCTCATTGTCAACATTTTGATTTTTTTTTATGTTTACAATTTTTTTTTTTTTTACATTTTAAGCTTGATGTTATATTGATACTATACCATTGAAAGCTACTTGATTGTATACCATTAAAGGTGATTTTGACTTGATGTTTAGTAATTTTCATCTTTTAAAATGGTTTTCCATATCATCATATAATTGGGAAAAACCCTTATGTTTTCCATATCATCATATAATTGGGAAAAACCCTTATGTTACGGTGGGTTTTTCAAAAAACTATTTAACGTTTTTGAGGTTATTTTATTTTTATTTATTTATTTATTTATTTTGAAACAAATGCATTAATATAGATAAAACCAAACCATTAGCAAGAATCTAAAGAGTGGAGTACAAGGAATAAAAGAGAACTGAAATATTTACATAACAATACAACCAAAACAGAAGAGTAAAAACATGTATTAGCCACCAAATGTGGAACAACTCCATTCTGTCGAGGTCTTTCCCAAATTACCCTTGTGTTTAAACCACTCAAAAGCCTGTGCAATAATGAGATTTACCGTTCTTGTAGGAGATATATTGATTTTGTTGAAGAGTTTGCTATTTCGAGCCAACCAAATGTTCCAACGTGAGGAGTAAAGGATCACATTAAGTGACAGTCTATTCCTCGAGCAATTCCCCCAAGATGCAACTATTGGAATTCAAAATATTTTCCTTATTTGCCCTTGTATATCCTCCGTATATAGATCCTTTTATGCCAGCTCTTTTAGCTCTTGATTCTTGGCTTATTAATTGTATAGGATTTGATATAATCCCCTTCCTTGTTTTCTGTAAAGTTTATAAAATTAACCAATAAATAATTGAAATTCTTTATGGTATCAGAGCACGTCTGTAACACCCGATCCTTGTAGGTATTATTATTATGATGTTTAAACTTTTATTTCAAGAATTGATACCCTACACTGAGCATAGGTGGGATATTGGATGCAGGGAGTTAGTGACCTACACTGAGCATAGGTTAAGCTATGTCAAGCGTAGGTACGCAACATCAAAACTATAATCCTTAGGATTGTGAGCCCTATATAAAGGCTCTAACCCCTTAAGGCCCTCTCCATTACCGTTAGTAGGCCTCATTCACGAAGTCGGTCTATAAGGGGGGTATAAGGTTACTGCCTATAAAATGACAGTTTAATGGGTGTCCACTCTCACTCACCGCTTCCTTGACTGGTGGAGGGTCGTTAGCCGAACGGGTAGGACAATGACTATAATTCTCCCTTCATTAAAAGTATTAATGATAAATACTAAGTAACTAAACACTTATAAATTCCCAATCTTAGTTACTTAGGAAAATGTGAATAAGGTGCTAATCCATGAAATTACACTTTGCACTTTGTTTAAACCGTTAGTGGAGCGTGTGTGGTTAACCGGCACACTAACCTGGATTTAACAAAGTAGGCAAATGGTAACTTAATATTTATCATAGTATCGGTGGAGCTCGTGTGGTTAACCGGCACATCGATTGAGGGGTAAATATTAAGGGTACCAAGTATATTTGCATGGTTACTTCACACCTTGTTTTGTGATCCTCGGCATCCCAGTCACAAAACCTGAAGGGCACACTCGAGATTGAAACATGTCATTGAAAAGTTCAATGAATCTCAAAAGATTTAGGAGTTTCAAATCCAATTAAAAACCTAATTACATTATTTCGTTTTTCATGGTGGAAATTGGTAAATCGTCATTTACCTACCTTCAACTATTTTATAACTCGGATTACGGCATCCCTCTTCCAGTTATAAATAGGTTGTTGGATCTTAGCCTTAATATTTCATATTGGGTGTTATATTAAGGACTTTAGATCAACTATCTTGAATATCTCCCAAAAGATGTCTAGTTCAGACATCTATGATCTTCCCAAATCTCTTGGAAGTTTACTTCCTCCACCTCCTCCAATTATTCTCCCTAACCCACAAGTTCAAGGTCACTCAAGCCCTAATGGCAAGCAAGGTCTATGTGTGATCACATCTTAGAGATGAAGTCACATATTGACAAGCTGGGAGAGTTGGGTGTCAAAGTCTTGAGAAAGTTGGATGTTCAATCACTTTCTAAGTCACATAGTGAGTTCCTTTGGGACTACTATGAAACAGACTATGACATGAACCTTAATGATCATATCTATTTGCTTGGTGCTGCTGAATCAGCAATGATTTGGAACGATAGTAAAGCAAATTTGATTAGAATATCAACTTCCCAAAAACTTTATGGACAGTGACAATGGTGACACTGGAAATCCAGAAAAAGCATTCTCTTCCCAATGGAAAGGGATTGGCCATAGTCAACCCGGTTGACCAAATGGTAAAGAGAAAGGCTAAGTCTGAGATAGTCCCATTACCAAAGGGTCCATATGTTTATTTTTCCAAAGGAAGGGGCGTTGATTGCAAAGCTGCCAAGTTTACCTAAGGATGTTAAAGTCAATAAGTCTGACTCTACTTCAGGTAGAGCCCATTGTCTAACTCTGTTAAGTTTCTATTCTAAGATCCTCATTACATGATGTGACTGGGTCACATGTTGATGTTTTAAGAATCAAAGAATAGAGAGAAAGCTTAAAGGAAGTATATGCTGATTCTGATCGCGTAGGTGGATTTCGATCGCATCAGAATTTTGAAGCTGTTACTTAGGAATTATGATATATTGCTTAGGAATAGATAACAACAAGTTTTTCCGTATGCATTTGCACTATAAGGATAAGTTTTTTCCGCAAAGTTTTGAAATAAAATAAAAGTTTTTAATTTTATATTTATTTTAAATATCCTTACAAGTGGCATTTGTGAAAAATGGTTGTTTATATGATTCCATTGATAGCAATATTTGAAAAAAAATGGACTTGATTTTTTCGTTTGTGGTAGTGTCATAATTTACCAAATAAGGAAAGATTCTCATTCCCAAGGCTTCAGTTGGATAGAAACTTGGAATCATGCAAGTTGAATAGTATGATGAATGAGAACTTTCAAGCATTGGAAAATTAAGACTTGTTCACATGGATGTGTGAGTCAAGTTAAGGACTAAAGGGATCGAGTACACATTCTTGTGCACTGGTCAAGTCCACCACAAAGCTCGTTAAGACTATTCGTCATGATTTACTAAATTTTAGTAAATATGGTTATACTTACAAGTTTAAGTATAATTCTGAAACATTGGAAAAGTCTCAACGTATGGCAGAACGAATGGGAAGAATCAAATTAGGCAGACAGATAAAAGTTTCTCAAATCTGAAAAGATGGGAGAGTACTTTAGTATCATGTTTTGTGATCATCTTAATGATTAAAGAACCACATCACAATTGGTCTTCTAAGGACATCTTAGTGCATTCTTATGACTAAGAAGAGGAGTCATGAATTGTTGAAATGGTTAAATCAAGAAGATGAGTCATACTTCGTTTCAAAACAAGTCTTAGAGTCATACTCCAAGACTATAAGTTGAGTGACATATCTTAAAGAAAGGTTTATAACACTTGTCAAATGTAAGAGTAAAAGTGTCCTACTCTTGTACATTTGAAGTTGGTAAGTTGTGATGTTTTGGATTAAACAAAGACCAACTAAGGCCAATTGTGTGAAGTGTTTGTCTTGATAAAGAATCCGCACTATCTCTTGAATATTTGGCAAGATAGTCTTATATGTCAAGAGGACAGTGGGAGTCTTAAAGATCCTAAAAAGAATTTCAAGAACTAATCAAGAATAAAACCTGAGGTTCTTCACTAGTACACGACTTGAGGTTTATAACCTATCATGTTGACATATTCTGTGCCCATTCCAGTTAAAGTTGGCTTTGCATAGGAGTTCTGAAAGTTCTCAATTGGTTGCATAACAACTTGGAAGCAATGACAGGCCCTGTACTGCCAGGTGGCAAGAAGTTAAGATTGCATAAGTTCAGTCCATATGAGTTTGGATTTGTCATTATCCTTGTCTTGTGACTATGGTTTTGACGATTCACATGGATAAGAACACATACACCATAAAATCTAAGGGTCATAAGGTTTCTCTCCGATTCATGAAAATGATGGTGAGGAAACACTTCCACCAAGTAGATTTGAAGCAGATGGCAAAAGGTCTAAACAATTGAGACTATGATTACGGCATCCCTTTTCATAGTTCTGAAATTGTTTAGACACACATGCATGCTATCTAAGGAAAGATGTATGATTTTGATAAAGTTTTATCAAAGCATCTTGTATCAGAAATCTGAACTTTGGTAAGGAAGTCAATAAAGTATTGATTTCTAGAAGTCTAGCTGATTTCTGAGTACATGTCAAAGCTAGTGGGAGCATAAGTGTTATGCTAATAATCATCATGTTAGTGGGAGCATGGTAATTATTGTTAGTGTTGCAAGTTAGCAATGTTAATTATAGAAAACAAAAGTTTCAATTCGTGAGGCTGCAGGGATTGAAAAAGTTGTTTTGCTATAATTAAGGGAGAGGATATACTTCATTTCAGTTCTAAAGGCTTAGATTGAGACCTTAATCATCTTTAGTCAAGAATATATATATGAATTTCATGTTGGATTGGTTCAACTTAAGGAAATTCTATATATTGCGTTCTCAAAATTCGATTATGATTACGACATCCCTCTTCATAGTCAAATTTTGAAAACATGGCAAATAAAAATATTGTAGCAAAAGACTGGTCTAGAATCATGTCTTTATGTGAGACATCATGAATCGTGTACCATTTGTTTTGGGTACAGGGTCGATTGCATGTGCTATAATATTTGTCATTTCTAAATTTTCCAAATGCCCAGAGGCATTAAGAAGGGAAAAGGTCTAGAATTGGATATGACTAAAATGATTAAGCAATTGTCGAGGACAATCTGAGGTTTACCAAAGATTGGTTGCTCAGGGACAGTTGGAAGTATAGTGCTAATTTTGGAAGGACCATATTGACATATTCTGAAAAGAGGCATCTCTTATTCAGAAGTGATAGTAAAAATGAGAATATGGAGTTGTCTCCATAGGTGGAAGTTATCTGTGTAAGATTAGAAAACTTAATGCAAGAAGCATGTCCAAAGCAATGTACTTTGAATATGAGACTTAGTTTCCATGGAGTTGATCTCCATTGGAATACCTTATAATGACTGTTGACAAGTCTTTGTGACTTTGTACATATTCATTACAGGAGGGTCAGTGCATATAAGTTTAAAATCTAAACAGATTTCAATAAATGATAGGAATTTGAAATTCTCACATTTTTCGATAAGGATTTGGGAGTGTGAAATTAGAATCATTGAAATTATGTTCAATTGGTTTATTTCACAAAGTAAGGATCATAGACAAACATAGAGTGCATACTTGGTGTATGGCAAAACTATTGTTTAAGAAAAACATAGTGTACATGCTTGGAGCATGGGACAACTAGTGTTTTTAATTCAAGTATAAAATTGATAAAACCGAAACAATGAATAATGAGTAATCAGTATGGTGATAAATAAAAGTGTTTATTTATATTCATAGGGTTTGATACCATATTTGATTCATTTATTCTTGTGTTTCACTTTGCATGTTTTGACTTCCAGAATAACTAAGTCGCTCTTCCTGAATGATTAAGTTATTCAAACCATCCACAGTCGGTCATATGTTGGAAGTAGATATGAATCAAGACTGTCATGGGTTGGTTTGTAGAGGTCCAAGTTGGTGGACAAAGTGGTGCTACAACACTCATGAGTGCTCATAAGTTATGAGTATTGGATTCAACCCGTGCTCATTTGAATCACTTCATGGATTTTATCACGAGTGATCATGAGACGATAATATCTTATATTCTTCAAACCTAGAGATATGAGTTGTTACTATGAGTTGGTTATACATTGATTGCACGAAAACGCATTCGGTAACTCGATGTTATAAAACGTGCCTTTGTGTATGATTCAACAAGTAGTAGAACAAGCCATATGAGTCGAAGTTTATCCATTCCTTTTACCTTCGGGATAAAAGCGATATCTGTGGGCCCCTCGATGATTTAAAAATGATACATGTGAGTGCTTGGCCAAGCCAGGACTGATTTGATTTGTTCAATCAGTCAGTCATCATGAATCGGAAATTGGGAAACAACAAATGGACAGAGAGAATGATTGATAATCCATGTCTCAGTCCATATGATATCTAGAATGGAGGAATATATGATCCCTTATCTAATGGACAAGTCATTGACAAAGGTCAGAGTTCATCGACAAGGTCAGAGTTCGACAGAAGCTTTTGAGAGCTACGATTGCTGATCGGTTCCTGAAGTCATACGCAATAATAGTTTTAGACTTATCCAAGTGGGAGACTGTTGGATTAATGTCTAAGTCCATAACTATAATTGGTAAGACTTGACCCGACCCGGCATGGTCCATTTGGGTTGCATGGCATCATACATTTGGATAGACTATAATGAGAGAAATAACACTTAAGGTTGGTTAATATATTATAAGTTCTAATATATTAATAAGGTTATTTAATTAGTATTGATCAAGAATTAATTTGGAATTAATTAAGTGATCAAAAGGAGACTAATTAAATATATGGGTTGATTGTGTAAATCATTCATTCTTATATATGTGGGCTTGTGATCCAAGATTCCTTATGTTGGACTAAGTCCATGGGGTGACCCATGGATACTCCATGGAGGTTAAAATCCATGGAGCATAAGGAATGGGTAAAGTTATGAGTTACATGGTGTAACCCTAATAGCCACCATATAAAAGAATCCCATGACTCAAGAAATCGTGCACTAA
The DNA here is from genome assembly GCF_052849685.1 of Lactuca virosa. NCBI lineage: Eukaryota > Viridiplantae > Streptophyta > Magnoliopsida > Asterales > Asteraceae > Lactuca > Lactuca virosa. The sequence continues at coordinate 100,584,124 of NC_136429.1, forward strand.
TGTGTGAATATGAGGGCTAGACGATTTCAAGGAGTGTTCCATTTCTCTCAAGTCATTCCATGTGCATTTGGTGTTGTGTGAACCATTTGAGGTGTCACACTTGGGGCACTAGGCACTCAAGCTTCATGGAGACAAGCTACATCAAACAAAGGTATGTATTCTATCCATTTGATTACCCAAGTATCAAGTATTGTATGCTAGATAGGGTAACACCTTGGAAAGTTCATAATTGCATGTATAATAGAGAAAACATAGATCCAAGGTATTTAGGGTTGTATGTACACTTAGGAGTGTTAGAATGCTCAAAACCCATCATGAGCTACTCCAGACCATTTGAGTATCATTTCCAAACCTTTTTAGGGTTAATAAGTCATAAAGTTGAGAGCTTGGTCACTCTCATCCATCCATGCATGAGCTATTGAGCAATGAGTGGCTTTCTAGATCTAGGTTTTGGTTTTGTGCTCTTTGAGACCGTGCAAATGGATAAATTTGGAGACTTTATCCATTAAGACATCCATTTGATATAGATTTGAAAGATTGGGGAGCCGATCTTCTATTTTAAGAACTTAATAAAAGGTTGGACATCAGGCGGCTATGCTGTGCGTAAATTTCCCTACGCTGAGCATAGCTCTGGATTTTCCCTTTTTGCCGCCCTGAGCTCTACGCCGAGGTAGGTCAACTAAAGGTTGACCGTTGACTTTGATCAAATTTGACTTTGGATAAACTAGTGGACATTGTGTTGTAGTTTAAGAATCTGGTTCCTGATTATTGTATATGTGACCACTAGTACTTGTTTTGGATTTGCTAGAGCTGTGTTGTTTGTCTGCTAGCCTGCGAGGTGAATTTTCTCACTATACTTTATACTGCAGTATATGTCCTTGTGTGTAGGATGTTTGTATATTGTAGTGATCTAATAGATCGGTAGATCTGTATGATTACATGCATTTAATGGTTATTGATTATTATTTGCATATGTCGACATAGTATGGTTGAGTTGATGTGGTACTACTCTGTGCTGTAAGCCAACAAACCCGGGAGCAGTATAGTCATAAGCTGAGGGACTGGGAGGGGGCAATTCAGTCATATGGTGTGGGCTCGAGAACAAGCCAATCATAAGTTGAGGGTTGGGAGGGGCAATCCAGTCTTATGCCGTGGGCTCGGGGGCAATCCAATATTATGTTGTGGGCCTAGCGTACATGCATTGTATATGTGTTGTTGTGTGGGTGTATTTTGGGGGATTTCAATGTTTGCAGGTACTTCAGATGATCGGGGTAAGGAGAAAACATGATCGTACACATCCTCCTGCTGATTTATGTTTTGAGAGATTATTTGATACTCTAATTCTATGGATTTGATTGAAAATAATGGTTGATTTTCTTATGGTTTTTGTGTGAAGATGATTTTATAAAAATGATTTTTTTTATGGTTTTTGGGATGTTACAAGGTCGTATCACCGCTCAATTGATCAAAAAAATCGCCCACCGTCATATGTCTCATGATTGACGACAAGAACGACAACAACAAGAAGAGTGAAGGGAGCAGGCTTGATGTCAATTCCCTTTTTTATCTTCGTCCGCTAGATTACCTACGAACAATGCACGTGAATGATGCGTTGACAGGAAAAAACTATATCAATTGGGTCCAAGAGATGGAAAATTTCTTGTTCGCCAAGAACAAGATCGGGTTCATCAATTGATCCATAATGAAACCAGAAAAGATGGAAGCAGATTACATGGCTTGGATGCAGTGTGATGCGATGATAAACGGGTGGCTCACCACTACCATGGAAAAGGAGATTTGTACGAACATTAAGTATGCCAACACTAGAGATGCAACCGGGGGCGGATATTAGCGGGGACTGCAATACCCGTCCCCGTACCCGAACTCCGATCACCACACCCATCCCCGCCCCCGCCCGCCTAATCCCCGACGGATTTGGGTAAAAAATCCCCGCCGGGTACGGTGAACCCGATGGATACCCGTTTAGAACAAAAAAAATCATACAAATAAAAGAAAAAGACAATCATCTTTTATTCTTTACACAACCAATATCGATTCAAAACTGTTAAAAGGTATGTTATACACACAACCACAACTGTTGGAAGCATGTTTAAAAGTTAATCCTAAAACTTTTGTTTCTCATTTGGAGTGTGTAGCCGTATGACGTAAATAAAGGGTGTATCCAATCATACAATTACAATGTTTTTTTTATGTAAAGTATTGCTATATACATCTCGACCAAACTAAAAAACATTCCAAAAACACCAGACATTGCTAATTCTTCAAGTCATAGTGATTTTGAGTCTTCATGAATGATGATGATCGTCGTTCGATGGAATGAATATTGATGCTTAAAGACGTCGATGAATAGAATAGATGATCGGAGAATGGATGCCAATGCTTGATTCCTTGATTCTCGGTGGTTGAATGTCGAAGTGTGAAGAATGCATGCCACTAAGATTCGAAGTCTGAAAGAGATGAAGACGATCCAGTGCTTGATACTCAGATATCTAGAAAGATTCGATTTCATATAACATAAAATCGATTATTGCAAAATCGAGTTCAGACATTGAGTTCATATTACAAAAAATCAAGTCCATAGCAACATCGAGTTGATATTAAAAGAACGAGTTCATACAAATTAAAGCATACACACATTAAACTAGTTCGGAAATTAACAAGTTATAACCAAAAACGAGTTCAAAAATGAAAAAGAAACTTACATGGGGAGTTGTCTATGGTCACAAGTCTGGAAATGAAAGGAGAAACTTCTTTGAGTGTTTAAATTTACATGGGGAAACTAAAGGTTTTCCTTTTTATTTTAATCGAAGACACACACAACCGTTGAGTAAGTCTTGTAAATTGATACTCCATTAAATAGTTATTATATATATATATATATATATATATATATATATATATATATATATATATATATATATATATATATATATATATATCGGGTCTTAACGGGGCGGATAGTATCATACCCGTCCCCGCTTCGGGTACAAAATGTAAACTCCATCCCCGATCCGTTACCCGTTAAGGCGGGTAATACCCGGTCCGATCGGGTCGGGTATCCGCGGGTACATGAGTCCGCGGGTAAAACTTGCATCCCTAGCCAACACTGTCGCTGAAATGTGGCCTGACCTTCATGAGAGGTTTGGAAAGGAAAGTGTGCCTCACGCATATGAACTAAAGCAAGATATATCCAATACTCGACAAGATGGCTTGATGGTTTCAACTTACTACACAAAACTTCGAGGACTATGGGATGAGATTCAATCGCTCCTTCCTACTCCTCGTTGTACTAGTGACAAGTATTGGGACTTCAACAACACGAAGCTCCCAAAGTTTGACGAGGTCAAGGAACCGATAGTTGCCATGATGTGGATATCTGATGTGGAGGGTTCCTTCTTCCCATACTCATACCCGGAGGAACAGAAGGTGAATTTTTCCTTGAATCTTTTATGATTAGCGTTGAAGGATTGGTGGAAGCCGGTGACCAGTGCTTATTCTCTTGCGGAGAAGGCCACAATGACTTGGGAGCAGTTCACGATGATGTTCCACATTGAGTATGTTCCCTTGGTCGAGAGGGAGAGGTTAGCCCAGAAGTACATGTCGCTGAACCAGACGACATAGTCGGTGACGAAGATCACCAAGATGTTTACCGAGAGAGCCCTTTTCTACCCTGGGTATGCTGTTTCGGAGCCGGTTCAGCTTTCCTGCTACTTGAGCATGCTCAAGGCGAAGATCCTTGAGTTTGTGTTGACACAACAATACTGTTCCCTCTCCGAGATGCAGTCTTTCGCTTGGAAGATAGAGATTGAGATTGAGATCCATTCGAGAAAGAAAAGGTTGAACCCAGTTCAGGCTCAGCCAACAGTGAAGCGGTTCAAGCCCGTTGATTCACGATCCGGAGGCCAGAGGGGTTGCACTTATGGCAAGTGCGGGAAGATGCATGATGGAGCATGCCAATTAACGACGTGATGCCACAATTGCGGCAAGGAGGTTCACTATACAAGGGACTATCATCAAAAGGCTCCATCACTGAACACCAAGATTTGTTAATACTATGATGAGGTTGGCCATGTGAAGACCAACTGTCCCTCGCTCGCTGCAAGACCAGTGCATGCACCGGCTCTAACTACATCCGTCAGGGGATAAATGAGGCTCTGAGGGCCCGGGTTCGTGCGTTTAAGCTTACTATATAGGAGGCCAGGGTGGCGCCTGACGTCGTTACTGGTATGTATTCATTTATTATTCTGTCAAGTTAAAATTCTGTATGCTTATGTTTGTGATTCTGATAATTACCTTCTTAGTGAATTCATTTCCTGCTCTTGTGCTTTCCAACTAGGGTGCAAGTCGGTATTTTGTATCTCAGTCCTTCAGTGAGAATTTCGTTATGCCCCTTGGAGTGTTGGAGTGTCCATTGCGTGTTTCCATCACCAACGAATATAAGGTTTCTTCTTCGAGTATTTTTCGTGATTTCACTTTGGAGATTTTCGGGGTGCCCTACCCGATTGACACGATTCCCATCCATATGGGGGATGTATGCGTGATTGTGGGGATGGACTGGTTGAGCAGGTTTGGAACTGTGATCGATTACGAGAGGCAACTGGTGGTGGTTCGAACCCCAAGTGGAGGGAGAACTAACCATTTATCGTGAGGGTACCAAGGTTGGTTCGACTTTTTGTTCGGCCTCTAGGGTTAGGCAGTATCTCCAACATGGATGTTCGGGTTATTTTGCATATGTAGTTTACACTCAATTTGAGGGGAAGAATTCAGTTGCAGATGTACCAACAGTTAGGGAATTTCTAAATGTTTTCCTGGAGGAGTTGCCCTGTGTGCCTCCCACGAGGCAGGTTGAGTTTAGGATTTATCTGGTCCCTGGTGCGACCGTGATTGCTAAGGCACCACATCTCATCGTACCACCTGAGATGCAGGAGTTGTCCTCTCAGCTCTAGGAGCTATTGGGCAAGTAGTTTATCCGACCGAGTAGTTCACCTTGGGGAGCACCGATTTTGTTTGTGAAGAAGAAGGATGGTTCTCACCGTATGTGCATAAATTATCGGGAGTGAACAAGGTGACGATGAAGAATCGTTACCCACTTCCTAGGATTGACAATCTTTTAGATCAACTACAGGGCGTGTAATGTCAGTTTCCCAGGTAATTTTCCATTGTAGCAATAATTCTTAAAAGTTGGCAAATTGGTCCCTACATTGGGCGTACGAGCCAGGTACGCCGGGCGTAAGAGCCTTGCATGTGAATCAGGATCCTCTCACCTATGTTGGGTGTACGTATATGTATGCTAGGCGTACGTAAGCAGAGGACAAACCCTAATTTTTAGGGTTTGAACCCTATTTAAGGACCTTATGGCCTCCAACCCTTCTCATCTCTCAGCCTCCATTCCTCTAAACCCTAAGAACGAAAACCCTAGCCTTGGGAGTGAGATTTGAAGCTTTTGAGTGAGTTTTGTGCACTCTTGTTTTTGAAGGAAGATCATCAAAGAAGTGGTTTTGCTCTCAAGTCTTTGTAACGTATTTTCTTCATGCACAGATTGAGAAGGTGGGTAAGGTGGCGAATAAGCCTTTAGTGGTGACTTATACTGGTTTGATACAAGCTTGTTTAGATTCAGGGAAAATCGAAAGTGGAGTCAAGATATTCAACCATATGTGCAACTTTTCCTCCCCGAATTTAGTTACTTATAATATTATGCTCAAAGGGTACCTCGATCACAATAGGTTTGAAGAAGCACAAAAGTTATTTTATAAATTATTGGAGAATGGGAAATGTGTTACAAGTAATGATGATTATAGGCATGTGGTGTTACCAGATATTCATACATTTAACTAGATGTTAGATGCGTGTTTTTGAATAAAAAATGGGATGATGTTGAGTTTATCTACACAAAGATGCTACAACATGGATTCCACTTTAATCCCAAACGTCATTCCCGTATCATATTGGAAGCCAACAAGGATGGAAAGGTAATTTTTTTTTTCTTTTTTAATAAAATATTTTCGGCTGTTGATTACTTAAATAATCCATTTTGTAGGTGAATTTGTTGGAAACAACTTGGAAACACTTGATTGAGGGTGATCAAATCCCACCACCACTTCTTGTTGAAGAGATGTTTTGTATGAATATAGAGAAAGATGATTATGTTGTTGCTTTCTCCTGTTTAATCTCTCTTCCTATCACATAAATATTCCAGAAAGTCATGGTTGCATCTTTTTAGAGACAATCCTAACCTTTTTAGGGAGGACAAGCTTCATAAGGTAAAACTTTGTTGTCTAGAAATGAAGAACCGAATACAATTCTTTTGAATTTAATGAAATATTGTAAAGAAATTCTAGGGTCCCATGATTGATTCATGGGAATTATGTTGTAAATTGTTTTTGTGCTATAATGTAAGAAAAAGACTTGATAATCAAAAATATATAGGGAAACCAAATCAAACGGTGATCGATTTGTGGCTTGTACTCTAGGGATACATACGAGTCAAAGGAGAGCACTACAAACTAGAATACAATGCTTCATAGAAGAGAATCATAGGAAATTCTTTTAGTTAAGTTTTACACTTTACATCATGATGTTTTGAAAAGTTTAAATTGAAATTACCAATTTGTACATACCATATGTAATAGAATTTAATTAAATTGAATCAGAAACCAAATGTACAAAAGGGGGAGGTACACTGGTACTCCTAGAGGGGTGGTTGACAAATTAATTTTGGTGTAATTTTAGTGTAGAATATATAAATGAAATGATCAGAGATAAAAAAAACAAAGTTGTGTTGAACACCAATACCCACGTACATGGCACGATGGCACAAAGTAATCGATTTTTTTATTGATTGCACTGCAATAAATTAGAAATGATATATACAATAAAAGCCACAACATTTTCTCGCGTAATTGTGAAAAGTCCTATTATTTTTTTGTTGGCTCTGGCCACAAATGGAATGTAGAGTTATCACTCTAGCCAATTTAACAGGTTTTATGGTTAACTCCGTTATCTTTTTTGCAAAATTAGCCCTAGAATTGGGTTTAAAGTTAAAATTTGGCCCCTATAGTTTGCAAAAAATTACACCACATGTTCAAAACTCGGTTTTATGTTTTTTTAACTTCTTTTATACATTTATTTTTAATTTATAGTCAAAACTAAAACTTCTTTTATATACTTTTTTTTTTATTTTTTCGTATTTAATTTTTATTTTTTCGTATTTTTTTCTTCTTATTTTTATGTTTTTCGTATTTTTATATTTTTTATGTTTATATTTTTCGTGTGTATATATATATATATATATATATATATATATATATATATATATATACTTTATTTATTTCATTTTTATATACTATTTTATATTCATATATTTTATATTTTTCATATATTTTTTTTTAGTTTTTTCGTATTTATTTTCGAATTATTTTTTAATTTTTACGTACCTTTAATTTTTTTTTAAATTTTTTCGTTTTATTTTTCATAAATTTGATATTTTTTCTTGACAATATTTAAAAAAATGTAAAATGTATCCACACATTAGAGTATATTATAATTTTTGTGTTTCGGTTTTTTTTGGTTTTCTATATTTTTTTTTTATAATTTTGTTAACTTATGGTTTTGTAATTTTTTTTATTTTTATTCAAGTAAATAAAAAAGTTATATTTATATTTGTAATTTCGGCCCAACTTCTTTTATTTATATTTTTTTGTTCTTTAGTGCTATTATATTTGTGTTATGAAAAAAAATCAAACAACTTGTTTTATTGAGAATTAATGTTTCAATGTGTGATATTTACGGTTTATAATCATTAAAATAGGGAAAAAAAAGCTAAGATTTTTATAATATAACTCACAAATACGAAAAAAATATGATATATATATATATATAAACGAGAATAAATAAAGTATATATATATACACATACACACACAGACACACACACGAAAAATATAAAAATAAAAAATATAAAAATACGAAAAACGTAAAAAAACGAAAAAACAAAAAAAATACGAAAAATATTGAAAATTTGAAAAAAAAATATATAAAACCAAGTTTATTTTTGACTAAAAAATAAAAAATAAATGAAAATAAAAAAGTTACAAAACATAAAACCAAGTTTTGTACATATGATGTAATTTTTTGCAAACTATAAGAACAAAATTTGAACTTTAAGCCAAATTTAGTACTGATTTTACGAAAAAGATAACGGTATTAACCATGAAACCAGTGAAATTGGTAGAGTAATAACTCTACGTCCCATTTGTGGCAAGAGCCAAAAAAAAAAAATAGAACACTTTTCCCAATTACGCGTAAAAATGTTGTGGTTTTTATGGTATTTGCCCATTAAGAAAGTGCACAAATGGATCCCATTTTTATGGAGTTTTTGACCAAAAGAGAGTTTCTGAAAAATATTCACCAATCTAATGTAGTTTAAAATCTTTTTTTTACTCGACTAATATAAATATGATTTCACAAATATAAAAAGACTTTATCACCTTCGATACTTTTTTATTAAAACTAAAAGAGCTTAGCTCCATCAAAGAATTGATGTCAAGGTCTTGTTGCAAATGAAATGTACCAACACTTTAAATGATGTTTTTTTTTTACCAAGGTAACAAACAATATTGGAGTTTTTATTAAATATGATGCTTTTTTTTAACAAATAATGTTGAAGTTTTTTTTATCATAAAAAACAATGTATGTGTGATGTTAGAGTTTTTGTACCTTAAAAACATTGTATATGTATGATAATTTTAATTTAAGATGACTAAAATTGATGTTCAAAATGGTTTGTATAATTTGTATAAAAAAATGTCAAAGCATTTATGTTAAATATATATTAAAAAATAAAAAAAACTAATATTAAAAAAAGACTATAGAAAATTGAAACAAAAAATTAAATAAACGGATATTTAAAATAAAAAAATACTAAAAAATTGCAAAATACAAGAAAAATAAAAATAAAAATAAAAATACTAATTTGTTAAATATTTTTCACATACACTATGATTGGTAAATACTTTTCTTAATAACTCTATTTTGATAAAAACTCCATTTTTATGAAACATCCAAGGACGTAAACCATGATATTTGAATTTTAAAAGTTTAAACTTAAGTGTGAAATACAGACTAATGATAAAATAAAATAACAACAACATAACCGGCCATTAAATGCCGAAAATAAATAAAATGAGCTTAAGTTTATATCTAAAAAATAATTGATAGGTTCCTTAAAAACCTGAACTTTTTATTTTTGTTTTTGTTTTTTTTTTTTAAATTTAGCGACAAAGAATTATTTTTTGATACAACAATCCAAAAATTTGAAATTAATTTTCAAAAGAAACTACCCAATCTCATGCAAAAAGGTTTTAGGTAACCATAAACTTTGAATTGCAACAAACCAATATATATATATATATATATATATATATATATATATATATATATATATATATATATATATATATATATATATATATATATATATATATATATATATAGGGTTGAGATCGGTTGAGAACTCAAAGTTTTCCGAGAACCCGAAAACTAAAAGTGGAGCGTTGGATCAAAAGTAATTCGTTAAGGACATGATCGTCATCTTACCAATCTCATTTAATGTTTAATTTTTTGTGTTATTTAATATATTAATATAAATGTCTAAAAATTTACATCATAAATCAAATTTTCAGATTTTTTTAAAAATAATATTTTTCGTTTTTTTTAATGCAGATTTTTTAATTTTTTATAGAAAATATGTATTTTTGAAAAAAAAAATGAAAAAGTATTTTTTTTAAAAACCTGCAATTTTTTAAAAAAAACTGCATTTTTTTTCAAAAAAACTGCAATTTTTTTTTAAAGAAAACTGCATTTTTTTTCAAAAAAAAATGCAATTATTTTTAAAAAAACTGCATTTTTTAATAAAAAAAACTACAAGTTTTTAAAAAAAGTTACATTTTTTTTCAAAAAAAAAAAACTGCATATTACAGAAAACCGCATTAAAAAAAACTGCATTAAAAAAACTGTATTTAAAAAAAAAAAATAGGTGCATATATGCATATTTTTTCAAATGCATATATTCATATTTTTTATATTATAATATTCATAAGTAAATCATAAAAAAAACTCATTTTTATTTACCAATCTATAAACACAATAGTACAAGTATTTTGTTTGCTACAAAATAAAATATAAAAAACAAAAAATGCTACAAAATTTCAAAGAGTTTTAACTTCTTCGTGTCAATATTTCTATATTTTCTTCAATTTATCACGTTTCACTTCTTCAATATTTTCCATAAATTCTTCAAAATCTACAAGAAAATTAAAAAAATTTGATTAGTGCAAGAACAGTCACAAAAATACACTTGTATATATCATGTAAGATTCACATGTGATTCATATGTGAATTACATGTGATTTACATGTCTTCGTGTCAATATTTCCATATTTTCTACAATTTATCATTTTTCACCACAATTTCTTTCAAATCTACAAAAAAAACTTGATTGATGCAAAAATACTCACAGAAATACATATGTGATTTACGTGTGAATCACATGTAATTCATATGTGATTTACATATGAATCACATGTAATTCATGTGTGAATTACATGTGATTTACATGTGAATCACATGTAATTCATATGTGAATTACATGTAATTCATATATGAATTACATGTGATTCATATGTGAATAACATGTGAATAACATTTGATTTACATGTGAATCACATGAAATTCATATGTGAATAACATGTGATTCACTTGTGATTTTCATGTGAATTATATGTGATTAATACGTGAATTACATGTGAATCACATGTAATTCATGTGATTCACTTGTAAATTGCATGTAATTCATACGTGAATTACGTGTGATTTATATGTGCATCACATATGATTCATATATGAATCACACTATGATTTAGACAAATATCAAAATTCAAGAAAATTCCAAAATGAACCATTATCAATTATGATTTACCTGATGGAAGAGTTGTTGGATGACACCACCACACTTAATGAAACTTGAGCTTGATATCGGCTAGACTTATTTCTAAACCTATCATTAATAGAATATGGTTAATATTTTGTAACACCTAATATCAAGAAAAAATAAAAAAAATATAAAACTGTGTTTTTTGAGTCTGATAATCCACATGGTGCTCCACCACAAACCTTGCTTACAGTTTGCTTGTTGTTCTCTTTAGATGAAAGTACTATAGATATGTCAACAATGTGTTGATGTTCATGGTTCTCATCATCCATCTGTAACATCAAATCATCATTACATATACAAAACTGTGTGTCACAGCCAATCTAACAATCAAATTAGTGTTTACATTAGCTCATACAGATTTGTCAACAATTGATTAACCATAAATCAAATAAACTTGAAGAAAGTAACAATACAACACAATAAATGAAATCTGTAGCACATTAACATCTAGATTTTGAATTCATAATAAGATCATTCAGATCTGGTTAAACTTTCAAAACTATATGTAGAAAAACATTAGAAAAAAACCATCCCAGGACAAGATGTAAGGTTAATCAGAATGAACAAGTGCAAAAACTGTTTACAAATCACGTTGAAAAGATAAATAAATAAACAAACGATCATCAATCAGGCACTATGAAGGATTAAACATACACGACCATCAATACAATTAAAACTCTCATAATGTTTATGCAAAGATACTACTAACTGTGCTACATTTAAGGAAGTATAACTAGGCATACAATTTGTAATGTGATAAATAGAAAGCACACCTGCGGAAACCAAGCATTAGGTCAACTTCTGATAAATTCTCGATCCTTGAATGAATTTGGTCCTCTATCATGCCAGTTTCCTCAGTGAAGTTCACTCACAATTTGTTGTAGATCACCTTCCGGTAGAAATTCAGGTACAATCTGTCAGGACCTTCAACAACGACAGCGATGTCGTTCTCATCAGATCCTAAAGTGAATCCTCTTGTGAAATTAGATGAAAGGTAGAAGGATGGAGACGATGTTTTTAATTTAGATCTTAGGAACCAAGCAAAATCTATAAAATTCCATCAATTAGAAGAACATTATGTCAGAATCAATTTCATATCAGTGTAATATTGAATAATATGAATAGCAAACCTGATGACCGTAGACGAGTAAATCAACAAAGCCACTTCGATTGATGTTCTTTCTAGATCTACGATAATGGCCAAGGAATGTGAGACATCGACGATGTGTTAGGTCATATCGACAACAACAAGACCGGCGAATCAACACGACAATGAGAATGAGGAGACGATTGTAAACGACCACTTCTATCACAACTACTGATCGGAGCAATAGTTACAAATCCGATGATCTGGAGATTAAGGAGTGTTATCGGAGGCGGGACGAAGGGGAGAGAGAGGCGAACAAAGGGGAAAGAGAGGGAGGGTAGGGGTTGATGTGATAAACGGTTTGACCTTGTTATGCCTGAAATGCCCTTGATTCATTTTAATTAGATGTCCCCGTGTCTTTTTTTTCCAAAGTATTTACAAAACTGCCACAATGCATCCTAACCTTTTATTATTTTAATCTAACGATCATTGTTTAGTTCTCGGGTTCTCGGGAAACTATGGGTTCTCAAATGATCATTCCCCCCCCCCCCTCTCTCTCTCTCTCTCTCTCTCTCTCTATATATATATATATATATATATATATATATTATATATATATATATATATATATATATATATATATATATATATATATATATATATATATCAGTGTTGCAGAAATCGGCATTGGCGGCCGATTAATCGTTTGGCGGTCTTGAACCGATTACGATTAGGGTGCTTGGCGGAAATTGGTCAAAATCGGTCAAATTCAGGCTTGGCGGTCCTTAGCGGTCTTGGCGGTCATAGGCGGGAAAATTTAAAAAAATTCAAAAATTTTAATTTTTAAATATTACACCAAAATTTTAAATGTTTAAGTTTTCAAAATATTAAACTATTATACAAAAAAATTCAAAAATTCAAAATTTTAAAATTTTAAATTTTCAAAAACATAATTTTTTAGGAAATATTAATTTTTTAAATAATTTTATTAATAATTTAGGGTCCCCGATTAATCGCCGATTAATCATCGCCTAGTCCGATTTATCGCTTATCGCCAGTCGACCGCCGAGCGATTTTCACAACCTTGATATATATATATATATATATATATATATATATATATATATATATATATATATATATATATATATATATATATATATATATATATATATATATATATATATGCCTATCTAAAGAGTTCTTTTTTTGATTTAACCACAAAAAAGAATTCTGATTTAATCACCCGAAAAACCCTTTTTTGGATATTTTATCTTGCTATTTCTAGTAAACTTATTTCTTGTACATTTAACAATATTTTTCTATATGATTGATAAAAGCTTAAGCTGTTGATAATATCTCTTTCTTTGTTGATTTTTTTTTTTACAATATTTTATGTTCAAAATATATAAAACCCATTGTAACATGCCATAAGAGATGATGCTTAATCTTTTTATTTGTTAATTTGTTTCAACGAAATATCTTTTTCTTTAACAACAACAATTCTTATTACCAATCACAAGCCTAGTAAAAAACTGGAGTAAAAACTGTTACACTGTTATATATTGGAAGAAGCTACTTGAGGCTTATTCAACCAATCCCACAATAGATTATAAATTTATAAGAACTCTTCCTATTGACAATAGAGAAAAGGAAAAGTACACGACACAGTCAAGATTACACTTTGTTTAGGCTTAGCAGGAGCATAAGAAGAAAACTTATTCATGTAGTTCCAAATCACACCATAACATGCCCTACTAATTGGTGCTAGTTAAGAGATACATTTTGGTTTTTAATGTTTAAAATATTTTAAGCTTCAACACTAACCTATCTAAATTTTATATTTTCGAAAAAAAAATTGTAGTTATGATAAATTATAATCCGACTTATTGTGCTCATTGTCAAATGTCAGCATATTGAGTTTTTTATGTTTACAATTTTTTATATTTTAAGCTTGATATTCATTTGAAAACTACTTGATTATATATCATTAAAAGTGACTTTGACTTGATGTTTAATAATTTTCACCTTTTAAAATGGTTTTCCATATCATCATATAATTGGAAAAACCCCTTATGTTAGGATGGGTTTTCCAAAAAAGTATTTAATGTTTCTGAGGTTAAATTAAAATTTTTGGTAGTTAATTAGTAAATAAATGTTAGAGTGAGAGTGGTTAACCAGTATTTGGTAAATGTTTTTGAAAATGGGAGTTTTTGGAAAATTTTCAGCTAAATAAAATATCCAAAAAAGTATTTGGGTGGTTAAATCGGTCTCTTTTTTTTTTCTTCAAGTTATTAAATCAGAACTTGAAATCATAATAAAATTTCTTCAAGTTGCTAAATCAAAAAAATAAAATTTTTAAGGTTACATGTAGTTCAGTGAGTAGAGTGAGTAGGGATGAGCAAAAGTTGAACTGAAAACCAAAACACTGCTAAACCCGAAATCGAAAAATCGAAAACCCAACAAAAATTAACAGAGTGGGTTTGGATTTTATAAAACCATTATTATTGGTTGAGTTCGGTTTGTAGTAAATACCGACCCAGTAAAACTGAACTGACCCATAAGTTTAAAAACTGACCCACAATATATATTATTTCAGATGTATTATATTTTAAATATTATTTATGTTTATTATACATATTTTATGAGACAAATTCAAGTTGGATTTTTTTTTTGGTGGTTGTAGAATTCATACTCTTACATTTTAGCATATTTGAATTGGATATTGTACCATTTATAGCATCATACTTTCAATGAGTTTGAACTCGAAAAACCAAAAAATCGTAAATACACAAACCCACTAGTTTAAACCGAAAATCCATAAACTCAAACAAAAAGAAACAAAAAAACACGATTTTCTATGGTTTGCTTAAGTTTTAATCAAAAGTTGATCCAAAATTCCAAACCAACCAATCTTCACCTATAAGTAAGGTTGTAAACCTTTTATAGTTGGTTAATATGGTTTTTTTCTATAAAAACAATTTAACAGTCAAATAAAATAAAAACTAAAAATGTAATAAGTTTTATAGAATTTGGCCAAAAATAAAATCTAAAATATTTTAAACATTTTCTTCTTTTGTTTCTCATCTTAATTTGCACCCCGAGATCGGAGGACATGGTTACAAAATAATATTATTCTTGGCCAAGCGTGTGATCCTTTTATTTTATTCAAATTTTAACCCCAAAATACTTTACCTTTTCCTTGAGGCCCAAGAAATATCATTATTTGCAGGTCTTTTACTCAATTGTTTACTCAATTTGTTTATACATTGAATGGAGCTCTTCCCAGTGTTTACTTCTACTTTCTCCTAAACTTAATCCATTTTAAAACAATTGGCAAGCGAACAGAATTTAACGATGAAACTCTCAAACCGTTTAAATAAGGATACAGTATATATTTTTTTAAAAAAAATTTATAAATGAAACAACTATTATTTTGAAATTTTGAGAACGTCTTTCCCAAGTAATTAAGAACGGTACAAGAAAATGGTTACTCTAAAAATATTATTGATGAAAATGACTGTTTCTTTCTCTCTCTCTCTCTCTCTCTCTCTCTCTCTCTCTCTCTATATATATATATATATATATATATATATATATATATATATATATATATATATATATATACTAGTAAATCTCTATGGCTCGTGCTAAGCACGACCCGTAAAGGGTAATGTGGGTATTTTAATAGATTACTTTAAAATTGGAGAATGTATAATGTTATACATAATTGAGTAGATTTTTGAAAAATACAATGTGTCAATAAAACAAAAGTTATAAGTACAATAATGTAATAGAGGAAAATGGAAGTACAATGTTATAAATGACAATTAAATGGAAGTACGTTCCTATTTGTTATATTTAACACTTTGAAATTGATACAAAACAACACTCATATGTAGGTAGTGTAACCGAAAGACAACTCCTCAATGCATCACATACACTACAATAAGACCCACAAAGAAATTATGTTTTTTTTCACCAATAATCCAAATAAAGCAATATCAAGAAATTAATCAATTCAGTATGTCACATATGGTTGATGTTTGGTTTCGATGGCTATCTAGGTAGGTTTTCCATTTTTGAGTATGGCAGCAAAACCGTTGATGTGCACTGTGTAATAAATGGAAATGTATAATGAAAATACATCGGTATTTCTTGTATTAAACTTCATATACCTTTGTTGCAGTCGATCTTTGAACAACACCAACTCACTTTTGTACAGACATAGAACTAATTATTTTAGAGACAACTAATGAATTCAAATATTCATTGTCATTTTCCGTACATCAAGTTCATATTAAATCAGCTAATTTTGAAGAATTAGCTATGTCAATCGGAACCCATGGTAAAAAAAATGATCATTTGAATTGAGCCCACTAATATGACCCGTTTCATCTTTAGAGCTAATAAATTCTTTTTTTAATAAATTATAAAAAATATGTTTCTATGAGAAACAATCTCGCATCCCATATAAGCAAACCTTTGACAAAAAAATTAAATTCAAGAAACAACAAAGTAATTATCTTTAAATAACATGAATTGTGTATATAAGTTACCTGTAATTGCAGTTGTGGCCGAGTAATACTTTATGTGCAGTATTTTGCAATTTATTTCACCATGTACATCTTCCCCACATACATAGATTTAATAACAACAATCAAATTCTATGTAATGACATCATCAAATAGAGATCTGAATAACGGGACTAACAGATAGCATGCTAGTGGTGGATAGATTAACCCACAAAATGTTAATTGTACAATTGTAAAACTGCAAAATCATCTACAGATAGTGTTAGATTATCTTACAGGTTTGCTTATTTGTGTATGTGTGCAGGTTTATTGTTTACATATAAGGTTTTGTTGAGTTCACCGTGTTCAACAGATACCATGACCCTGAAATCCTTAGGTTGTAGTGGTTGGTAGATTTATACATGCTTAGATTCTAGATCTGCAACAAGTTTAAACTTGAGATACATTAGATAGTATAACCTGCTATACGTTCACATGTACAAAGGTTTGAGGATAGACTATTGGAGTTGGACTCTAAAAAAGGGAACCCAAAATATTTCATAGTTCAGTTCCAAATAAGAAATGGATAACTCAAACTTAACAATTAAAACCCAAAATCAGAATACTTTTATACCTATACATGGAACTGGAAAAGATTAGGCTTATTTGAAATGAGCCCTATCATAAAACTTTCATCGAACAGTTGGTGTGCGTCCTATGAACATATAATCCTACAATTAATAGAATAAATAATAAAGTGGGTGTTTTACCTCCTCATAGAAGTCTCTGTCATGCATTCATACTAACACTTTGTAATACATATTATGAATTTGTATATATTGTAGCTGAACATGAATAAAAATTATATAACATGACATAGAAAAAACCCACAACTAATTTGAATTTAAAGTGGGAGGAAGTGGAAAGTGTTTGGAGACGGTACCTTTGGGGAAGCAAGTTGTTCTTGGAGATACAATCTTCAATGGCTTCCTTGTTCGTTAGCATTCTACCAAGCACTTAGGAATCTACAAATTCGAAAAGTCTATAAATAAAAGTAAAAATAATTCAATATTTTCTTAGTTTCTGTCCGTCCAAAAGAAATGCAGAACTAATTCAAGCAACAAATTCATTGAATTAAAATCGCATGACAATAACAAGATAAGATGTATAAATTTCCTTGAAATTAAGACGGAAGATGATAAAAATAAAAAAAATTCCACAATGATAACGATCGCTAGAAAATTAACAATGTGAAAAGAGGGACAAAGGCCAATGTTCAAGAAAAAGTTGCAATGAAACCGAAGAGGCTGTAGAAGAGGGAAACATAAATAAAATTTTCCTTGAGCGAGAGCGACGATCTTTACCGGATTTAACTCAAAATCTAATTTTGAAGTGATGAGGTTTCTTGAATGGAGACTTGGTAGATGAATGCATGGTGTCGGTGTTTATTGGTGAATAAATTTTGAAGCGGTGTGATCCACTTTCAAGGAACACCGTGTCTTTAGAAAAGCGACCGTACGCCACAATCGGTTCCGACGGCTGACTTTTGTTGATGCAGGAGGAGGGAGATAACGAATTACCAACAGATCAATTGGACGAAGAATTGCGATTAGAAAAAGAGAGTCTGTAGATGCAGCGGGTATCTATATTTGTTGGGGATACAGAAGAGTCGAAAAGGAAGCGGTATGGCGTCTTTTAAAAAGCAACGATACCCAAGGGTTTGTGAATGGAACTCGAGGAGGTCCTTGGCGTCGTTCGTAGATAGGTCATGGTGGTCTGGATACGACACAAGGGAATATGGCGGCAATATGAATCAACGTTAGATGTGTGTGGAGTCGTTCAGAAAGAATGTTACGTGGCGTTTTTAGAAGCCTGAAAAATTGATGTAGGCGGCAGGAGATTAAAAAGCTTTATATATATATATATATATATATATATATATATATATATATATATATATATATATATATATATATAGAGAGAGAGAGAGAGAGAGAGAGCTAGGTTCATTTGTTTAAAGTAAGTATTGTGTTATTGTATACATAAATATGGACAATCAAAATTAAACAAAAAATTAAATAATTAAATAAATAAATAAGGGTAATTTAGTAATTTGTTTAGTAACTTCCAAAATTAATCCCTATAATCATGGTATTGACCTAATCTCTCCAATTTAAATCTCGTTCCCGATCTGCAAAATTAGAATGGACTACAAAATCGATCTTGAGTTCCCTCCCCTGCGTGTTTTGCTACCAGACCAGTCAAGAGGCGGCAGGAAACAACCCATCGCCACCACTGCCTTTGCCTTCTCCTTCTTAAAAAAATTTCAGGCACTAGAGGTGCTTTTCTGATCCTTCCCGTCGCTGTTTCCATTATTCTTCATCCTTTCCGTTGACTAAATCAGCCAAATGCCCCCTGAATCATCAACCACCGCTGCTGTCATTCCCAATCGGTGGTTGTCGATGACAAAATCATGAGGCCTAGGAAGAATCGATGGCCTTGACGACCCCTTCTCCCTCTTCTCCACGATGGAATTCCCTCATAGAGCCATCCGATTCGCCTCTGAATTCCTCTTCCCTCCGCTCGACAGATGAGCCATTGGAGGAGTTTATCTACTTCATTCGTGTTTCTTTTGTTCATCTGTTCCTCTTCCCTGATCAAACCCAAGGTTCGATTTCATTTCTTTCTTTTAGTCGTTCAATTCTTTTCTGCTATTTTGCTTTTTGAAAATTCAATTCCTCTTCCCTTCGATTAAATCCGCTTAGAATTGTTAGTATCAGACAC
Source organism: Lactuca virosa (assembly GCF_052849685.1). Taxonomy (NCBI): domain Eukaryota; kingdom Viridiplantae; phylum Streptophyta; class Magnoliopsida; order Asterales; family Asteraceae; genus Lactuca; species Lactuca virosa. The sequence goes on from NC_136429.1 coordinate 100,603,519, forward strand.
ATTTCTGGCATTTGCTTTTGCTATCAAAAGGTGTATTGCTAATTCCAATGTAATGCTCTGTGTTACTAATTTAGTCATTTTACTTGGAAGATCTCTTCTTTAATCTTAGATTTTGGTTGGTAATTATGTTAGGCATTTGCTTTGTGACTCTTTGTGACTCTTTAGGGCGCCCCTAGTGAATTGCTTCAACCCTAACTCTCCTCCTTTCAACAGATTGTGTTTTGCTTTTTTGGATTTTAATATATCTGCTATAAAATTCTTTTTTTTATTTGTTTCATTTGCAGGTTTCAAAGAATTGAGAGGGACGAGGAAGAGTTTTGTTTCAATTTTAGGTTGGTTTAGTGAATTGAAAGACAGTGTTAGGTTTCATTGAAATTTGATTGTTTATTTTAATTTTGTTAATGATATTTGTTGCTTCTGCTTATTTTAGGGCTTGATTCACTACCCAACTGATCAGTTTGATTTTCCAATGGGGTTGTACAAGACTATAAGTTTCAATTCTGTTGGAATCACAAATTCCAATTCTGTTGGAATCACAAATTTTTCCTCATGATCTGCTGGAATCACAAATTCCAATTCTGTTGGAATCACAAATTCCAAATAGTTATCAATTCTGTTGGAATGGAATGACGAATTCCAATTCTATTGGAATCACAGAAGTTGATGCTTGAAGAACGGACCACAAAATTGAAAGTGATTCTAATCAACATTATTCTTTTAGAATGTATTAGTGTCGTTGTTACATTTTGATGTTTTCTTACGCGTTTTGAAAGTTTTTGTAGTTTTATTCTTTAACAATAAATGTAATTCTTAACAATTGTTACTCGTATTCTATAAGAAATAATGTATTTTTTGTTTTTATTATTCAATTGATTGTTCAAGAATTTGTTATTCTACAAGAAGTTCATTAAATCAAAATATATATTATGTCAGAATGTGTAATTCTTGTATGGTTCAATTATATTTGTTATTTTTCAATATATTGATAAACATATTCCGTCAGAATTTTCGATTTAGGAGAATTATCATCCATACAATCCGATTTTTAAAATTAATAGAATCTATTTTCCTTAAAATATGTAATTATCCTTTTTTAAATTTATGTTAACTGACTAAAATACCCTTAGAATGAAATTAGTTGATATTTTTTAATTATATTTAATTTAATAATATGTATTATTCACTTTCCAAAATTAAGTAAAATGATTGGTCCACAATTATGCATACAATAATACAATACTTAGTTTGAATGGAATAACCTAAGTCTATATATATATATATATATATATATATATATATATATATATATATATATATATATATCATTATCATTACTATATATAAAAGGGCTAATGTCATAAAAACCCTCAAGTTTTCAGAGTTTTGTCGGTTTTGCCCAAAATTGAATTTTATGTCCGTTTTTACCCTAACATTTTCCAAAAAATGTTCGGTTTTACCCTTTTACCGGTGATAACAAGTTACCATTATATTAACTTCGCAAAAAAACCCTTAATTTTATAGTTTTTTTTACGTTTTTACCCTTAAATTTATAATTTTTTTTTTACACTTTCACCCTATGTATTTTTTTTTTCATATTATATGTATTCAAGCAGAAAAATCATATGAATATGTATATGATGAAAAAAATATACTTAGGGTAAAAATGTAAAAAAAAAATTATAAACTTAAGGGTAAAAACGCAAAAAAATGGTAAACTTAAGGGTTTTTTTGTGAATTTAATATAATGGTAACCTGGAAAACCTGTTATCACCGGTAAAAGGGTAAAACTGAACATTTTTTCGAAAATGTTTGGGTAAAAACGGACATAAATTTCAACTTTGGGCAAAACCGACAAAACCCTGAAAACTTGATGGTTTTTATGACATTAACCCTATATAAAAAGCCTTTTAATATATATATATATATATATATATATATATATATATATATATATATATATATATATATATATATATATCAGTGTTGTAGAAATCGGCATTGGCGTAAGAGAACCGTTATTAACAACGAACCAAGGAACTAATCGTGAGCGTCGGTCAAAGACGGAGATAATCGGGTCTAGGCACGTCTAGGCGGGCCTAGGCGCCCTAATCGGTAAAAAAAAAAAAAAAACTTTAAGGGCAAAAGTTTTAAATTGTTAGAATTACTGCTAGGGTTCTTCTCACTCCATCACATTCATTCCTTTTCTTTTTTGAAATTCTCTTTGTAATCTGAAGGAACGAAAGAAAGAATGAACTGAAGCTTCTAAAACGATGCCATATTCTTCTACGATGCCATCTGTCCCTCCTTCGACACCGTCTTTTTCTTCCATTCACGTCATCGCAGTCTGTAACATACACGTTTTGAGATCGTGTTTTATATAAATAATATTATGAAATATTATGTGATATTGAGTATTGAGTTCTAACATATAGTTTTTACTAGAAATAAGGTAAAACTATGTTTAGAATCACTCATAAATTATTGGAAGTCTTATGAGATTCCAATTAAAAGCTAAATAGTGAAATTTAGCGAAAATATAAAATTTGAAATAAGTAAAATTTTATTGTTGAAAGTTGTAGATAATCTCGTTAGAAACATATAGGCGAAAACCTCGTCGAAATCCGAGTTATAACGAAGAAGTTATGACCAATCGAAGATCCGCGATAAAACCGGCACGGTGCCGAATGACGTAAAAAGTGAGTTTTTGATAAACTACTTTTTAGCCTTAATGATCTAAATGAATGTCGTAGTATTAGTTAAACCGAGAAGTTCGATAAAAAGAACGCCAAAATCTGACTTCGTATGAGGAAGTTATGATTTTTACAAGTTTCAGCTTAGCAGTAGACAACTAAAAACTCGAATTTTAGATCGAGTGATTTTTAGTCGACACAACCTAAACAAGAATCGAAGGTCTCGTCATTAGTAGTACAACGGTAAAAAGTCTGACGAAAACGGACGTCGGATGAAGAAGTTATGAATTTTTAACGGATTTACCAGTCCCGGTCTGTTAAAAATAATAATATAAAAAAATAAAGTCAAAATTTTCCTACGAAGTCTAAACGAAAGTTGTAGAGAATAATTTTCTCTACGCGTGCATATAAAGAACGTCAAAAACGGAGCCCGTATGAGAAAGTTATTGATTTTACAAGACTGGGCACATTTTTCGAGAAATTTCGCATGAATAGTGATTGCCACGTCATCCTCGCTCGGAGCTGGCCACGTGTCCGAACCTGCTGCGTGGCACGTCCGAGAAGTGACGCGTGTCACACAGGTGTCCGAAGTCGTCACGTGATCCTCGCATGCACCCACGTGATCCGACCCGCGTGTTGGCTCCTGATTCGACCGAGGCAGCCGACCCGATCCGAAGCCAGAAGCCGCGTCATCCGACCAATGCAAAGCGAGCACCTGTCCGTCCGAGCCTCGCCCTGCTGCCACCTGGTCCGAACCTCGCAGCCGCGTGCCCTCACCCCCTCGCTTCGGATCCGAGGCTCGCACCTATATAAGGGGTGCGAGACCTCCCGGTTAGATGTTTAAAAATTGCCCTTTTTCACCATTTTTCACCCTTTTTCAACATTTTCTTACATTCCGACTTCCCCCGAAGCCCCGGTACTTATTCCAAAGCCCGAAACACGCCCTGAAATTCTCGAGAAGCCCGAAAAATCTATCTTTTCGGTTTCGAAGCTCTACCTTCGCAGAGCCCGGTTTTCAAGAAAACTCTCGGTTTTCAACGAAGAAAGTTATATTTAAAGTCGAAGTGCTGCCCAAATTACTATTTTGACCCCCGGTTATTTCTCGGTGAGTTTAATATATAGGAACAATTGTATGTTATGTGTTATATGTTCTATGTGCTTTTCCATGTTATCATCTCGAGTTGTTGTATATGCTATTTTATAGCAAGGCTGTACCTCTGACTTGAAGTGTATGACATAAGCATCACTTGGGTATTGGTATGAACCGTTGACCATGAAGTGTATGATATAGGCATCACTTTGGCTTCGATAGTATGCTAAGATAAGGCTGAAAGCCTAAATATTCTAGCAAAATGATATTCCTGAGTATTTACTGTGCCATTTGTGCTGAAACTTTATTGATTTTATATCAAGTATGGAAATTGTTATGTCTCATTGATTAATATGGAAAGCTTTTCGCATTATGTCTTTGTTGTTCCTTGTTCCTCTTTGCTTCTGGCATATTAAAGTATATATATAGCCTAACGTTATATTGTATCTATTATTGAACTCACTAAGCGCCACCGCTTACCCCTCTCAATGTTTAATAAATTTGCAGGAGATAAGCATCCAATATAGTTATATACTGGTAGCAGATTTTTGAATAGTTTGAAACTACTGTGTTGATAGAAGATTTTCGAATAGTTTGAAACTATTGTATTTTGCACTCCCATATGTATAAAACTATAGAATCTTGGAGAGTTATGTAATATATAACACTATGAAATAGTGGGTTTGTATCCAGTAGTTTGTTACCGCTTTATCAATATAAAATATTGTTTTATGAATATGCATGTAGCATGTTTCGGATTAACTATATAATCAAGTATAGAAAGGGGTTCTTTCACAGTCTGTCAGTCGTCATCCTCGAAGCTAAACCAGTCTTCGCCTTCTGAAGCTTCTACAACAGTCGCCGCCTCTTGTGTGTTATATAGCAATAATCAGGATGGAATCATCGATCATGGAATTCCCACATATCCACAGCCTCCTGCTATTGAATTCCCTTAACATTCACAAAGTTCCAAATGCAGTAGACAACAGGTTGCAGGTCCACATCTCTTCCCGATGCTATTGGAACCCATTGTTCATAACACTTTTTTCTCCCCATTTTATGCAGACTTGGATCCAAATGCAATTGTTGGTTATTTAGATCTGATGTATTAGGGATCAAAAGGTTTTTGTAATCATAGTATCATGTTATAATGTTATATTTATTAATTTTTAGTAACTTTTTAATAGATATAATGTTATATTCTTAGGATTAATGTATTATTTATTAATTTTTTAATAATTAATGGTCCCCGATTAATCCCCCGATAAATCCCCGCCTAGCCGATTAATCCCTTGACCCCAGTCCACCGACGGGCTACCGTCGAGCGATTTCTGCAACCTTGATATATATATATATATATATATATATATATATATATATATATATATATATATATATATCAAGGTTGTAAAAATCGCTCGACGTTTGCTAGTCGGTGGACTGGGGTTAAGGGATTAATCGGCTAGGCGGAGATTAATCTGGGACCATTAATTGCTAATTTCTTAGATTTTAAAAAATTAAATATGACTAATATCATATAAAAGTTCGTAAATGACACTAATATCATAACAAAATAGGTTAATATGATAAATAGAACACTAATCATACCTCAAATAGTTTTTATTGAGATATAAATTCTTCAAAGTGTTAAAATTTCATCGGGTTCTACTGTTTCAGTCATTGTGTATGCATGGATTAATCGCTAGGCGCTCTCTAATCGGTCGAGTAGCGCCTAGGGATTAATCGGAACCTAATCGGGATTTTTACAACACTGATATATATATATATATATATATATATATATATATATATATATATATATATATATATATATATATATATATATATATATATATATGGAAATGATCAAATGAGAACACCAAGAAGGTTGAGAACATGAGAACGTTTATGAACCAATCATTTTATAAGACAAATTAATACTTTTGTATTTAGATTAAATTTTAAAATATTAATATTAAATCCTAAACTCCTAAAATCTAGCAATCATAATATTTACCTAAAACGCAAAAAAAAATAATAAAAATAATAATTGATTTTTTTCTTTTTAAGTTATTGGAATACGTAAACAGGTTTTTATTAGTTTTTTTTTCAACAAAAAAAAAACCAAAGTTATTTACTTAAAAAAAATAAACTACAATTACAATCATAAATTAATACATTTTTATTTACAAATAAAAAACCTTACGAAATCCAATGTCTTTTTTCATCAACTCGAAATAAAATTTTTCTAAGAATTCGTCATATTCTCACAAAATGAAAACTTTAATCACAAATGATTACATTTTTATTCACAAATGAGTATAGCTTTAATCACAAATAAATATAGATTTAATCACAGATGATTAAAATACATCTAAAAAATAGTGAACATTCTCATCTATTCAACAAAGAGAGAAACAACTCTAATCATTAATGAATACAATTCCATCACAAATGAATTTAGCTATAATCATATGAATACAAAACAATAATCATATGAATTTAGCTATAATCTTCAGGGGAACTTCTCCCTTCCATTCCGATCACCCCTCCGCCTTCGACCTCCGATCACCCACCACCCTCGCAAATTGTCCTTCACGGCGGTTTCATCGTCCTCCGGTTATGCCATCTCCGACCAAGAACTGGAATCGCGGGGTTTCATCTTCCGCCGCACAATCAACAACCTGAACCTCGACCACTTAAACTCCGTTTTCGTCGCCGCCGGTTTCCCAAAACGTGACACCGACAAGATAAAAGTGGCACTGGAGCATACAGATTCGTTGTTGTGGGTGGAGTATGAGAAGACGAAGAGACCGGTGGCGTTTGCTAGGGCCACCGGCGACGGCGTATTCAATGCTATTATTTGGGATGTGGTGGTGGATCCGAATTTTCAGCGGATTGGGTTGGGGAAGGCGGTGATGGAGAGAGTGGTGGAGGAGCTGCTTCAAAAGGGAATCACTAATATTGCTCTGAGTTTTGGGATTCTATAGACCTCTAGGGTTTATTTCGGATCCATAGGGGATAAGAGGAGTGGTGTATTCAAGAAAGAATAAGAGAAAATAGTTGTATAGATTTGGGTTCCATGGTGTTCGGTTGTGAGGAAGGTGATCACAGTGATGTACAATCGCTTGAAGATGACTTTGTTGCTTGACCTGATGAATTAGGTAGAAGATGATGAAGGCTGTAGAATGCATTCTCCCTTTGTGTTGGCGGCTAGGTTAAAGAAACAGAGAGGGAAAACGTATACATAGGGGAGAGAGAAAGGTGAAACAAGTGGGTCAGATACCTGATATTCAAGGATCAATTAAATATAAATTACTAATTTACCTTATAAATTGATTGGTCAAGAACTGTTCTCGCATTCTCAACCTTTTTGGTGTTCTCATTTGATCCTACTCCTATATATATATATGACAAAACTTCAAAAATGGTCCCTGTGGTTTTCAAAAATATCAAGTTTAGTCCCTAAGTTCAAAAAACCTCACAGATGGTCCCTGTGGTTTCAAAACTTTTAACAAATGATCCTTTTCGCTAACTCCGTTAGCTTTTGGTCGTTAAGTGAAGGGTATTTCCGTCATTTCACAAAAGAGGGACCATTTATGAAGTTTTTTGTTATTTAAAAAAAATATAATTATTTAATAAAGGGTCCCACTCTCTCTCTCTCTCTCTCTCTCCATGTCTTTTTCTTCTTCCTATAGAACCCACATATACATACACACTCTAAAGCAAAACACCCAAATCGATTGGAAACCTCATCAAATTTATGCTCAATCTGACGTGTAGCGGCTTTATTTACTTCCACTGTGGCTTGACTTGCTGGGTTGCCGGAAAAGATTCAACAGCCAAATCTGAATTCTCCGGCGGCTGTAAAGAAATCGATGAACATGCACTACTGTGTAAGTAAAAAACGATATGCTCCTCTATGTTGTGGGTATATTTGCAATCATTAAGAGAAATCGAGATCGAAATAGAGGGAGGAAGGAAGGAAGCGACCTTGTTGCTATTGTTTTTGGTATGGATTGATGGTGGTGGTTCCGGTGTCGCAGCTGCCGGTGGTTGTTGCAGTGGAGGCCGGTGACGACTATGATCGGAGGTGTTGATTGTGGTACAGAGGTGAAATCGATTCCTCCATCTTTTTTTTTTGCTCAGATTCATTTGACCCAAATTGTAGGTGGGTAACTATGGGAATATGCTCATGTAAGTTCTAAAACCTGCAAAAATGTACAACAGAGGTATTCGAAAGGGATGGGAGTAGGATTTGGTTGGTGAAGCACACCGGTCAATGAGAAAACCATCCAACAGAGCGATTCCTATTTCAAATGGGTTGACATACTATTTTCATGTTCTTCACTGTGTGTGTATGTGTTTCAATTTTTCAATGTGTGTATTGGACCCCAATCAAGTGTGTGTATCGAAACGAGCAAGTTTGTTGGCAGTTACAGAGGAAGCATCATGAATGGAGATACCCATTTTTGATCAATTTTGCTGATACATACTTGCAGATATAATTTTGATTTGGGTGTTTTTCAATCGAAAACACTTCTTATCACCCTCATAGATTCACCGCTCCACCCCAACTGTCTTTTCATTTACATTATGATTTCATTTTGAAAATTTAGTTTTCTCTAGGTTATTAAAGATTGGTTGAGCATTGAAGATAAGAGAAATAGGAATCCATGGTTGCAACAGGTGGGTATAAGAGAGAGAGAGAGAGAGAGAGAGAGAGGGTGGGACCCTTTATTAAATAATTATATATTTTTAAATAACAAAAAACTTCATTAATGGTCCCTCTTTTGTGAAATGACGGATATACCCTTCACTTAACGGCTAAAAGCTAACGGAGTTAGCGAAAAGGACCATTTGTTAAAAGTTTTGAAACCACAGGGACCATCTGTGAGGTTTTTTGAACTTAGGGACTAAACTTGATATTTTTGAAAACCACAGAGATCATTTTTGAAGTTTTGTCTATATATATATATATATATATATATATATATATATATATATATATATATATATATATATATATATATAGAGAGAGAGAGAGAGATAGAGAGGGAGAGAGAGAGAGAGAGGGAGAGAGAGAGAGAGAGGGCGCGAGAGAGAGAGAAAAAAAATTCAATAAAGAATCATTATTAATCAATGAACCAAGAAACAAATCTAAAGCGGCGAAATTTAAAGCGATCAACGACAAAAGGAAGATTGTAGACTTTTACAGTGAATGCACATGCACCGGATTACAACCAAATCTATTTTTTTCGTTTAATTTTTTAGGCCATGGTTTTTATCGAAAAAAAGCCGAATATGTAAAAATTTCATGATTTTCCGTCTATTTCCATTGAGATCTGTATTAATATACAAAAAATGATTTTAAAAAAAAAAACTCATTTCATTTCTTTGTTTTTAAAAAGTTAAGACCTATTTTTATCGAAAAAATTTAATAAATATATCAAAATTCATATTTTTTTTGTACTCTTTAAACATAATTCATATACGTAAAACAAAAAACGAAATTTCAGTATAGATTCACATTGTAAATTCCAGATTCACATTCTGAATCTGAGCAGATTAACATTGTAAATCTGAACAGATTCACAATGTGAACAATTGTAAGTCAGATTGACATTGCGAATGTTAAAATTAAAATATTTACAATTTAGATTCATACTATGAATCTGAGCTAATCAAGTTTTTTTAATAGATGACAAAAAATTGAAAATTTTAGAATAATTAGTTTTTTTTGGATAAAATTAAACTTAAATATTGAAAAAAAACAAGAAAATGAAGTGCGTTTTTTTCGAAAAAAAAGTTTGTTTTTTATATATCAACATGGATCTCTATGGAATAGAAGACGAAAAATCGTGAACAACGGTATAATCAGTTTTTTTTTTCGATAAAAGACGTGGCTTAAAAAATTTTTAATGAAAAAAAGAAATGAGTTTTTTGGTAAAGATTTGAGTTTTATGGTGTAATCCCGTGTATGCGCATCAAATGTACAAGTGTACATTCATTTCCTTGGTCGTTGATCGCTTTAAATTTCGACGCCCACGATTAGTTCCTTGGTTCCTTGTTAATAACGGTTCTCTTACGCCAATGTCGATTTCTACAACACTGATATATATATATATATATATATATATATATATATATATATATATATATATATATATATATATATATATATATATATATATATATATAACGTAATGTTGTTTTTTACAGTCGGGTGGTTTAAGTAACTGGTGTAACTTGTTGTAAATATTGTCAATACAATCTCACGGTTGGTGATGTATTAATTGGAAGTAGATGGAAAATGTGTTGTATCTTGTCGTATCAAAACAGTAAACAAATTGAGAGAGTTTGACCTAACCCGACCCGTTTATTTAATGTGTCGTGTCATGCCAACCCGTTTATTTTTTTGTCGGGTTTCGGGTTAGGGGTATACCTTGAAATTCGTCATGACATGTGATGTTGAAACGCTAAACATGTTGAAAAAGTATTAGTTAAATAGGCAAAAATGAAAAAATAATAGTCGGGAGGCGAAATGGCTAAATCCATAGTAAGTTTAGATGACAAATTGGAAAGAGTGTGAGTTGGGAAGCAGAGGGCGGGATCACGAGAACGAGGGAGCGGTCAAATGGACTGTGTAGTTTGCGAGATAACATAAAAACTAAAAACGAAGTCGTGACCTAGATGTTTAAGTCGTTTTCTCATTACAAAACGACTCACCCCAAATGTTTTTTTTACGTATGTTTTTTGTTTTAAGTATCTATATTAACAAATAAAGATTGATATTTGCCACATTTCAATCTCTCAATTAGACACTCATCCTTTTCTTATTATTTTTATTTATCTAATATTTACTTGTCATTTTTGTGTTTTCTTCCTTTATACTTAAATGTCACCCATTATATTAATTAATTTTATTAATGTATCAACTAATGTATATTAATGTAGATGGTAACCTTTAATTTATAAATTTCTATCCACCTCATATTAATTAAATTTATTAATATATAAATTAATGTAGGTAATAACTTTCATTTGTATATATATATATATATATATATATATATATATATATATATATATATATAACCCGTGAAATAACGATTAGAAAAGTAATTATACTTTTATATTAAAAAATCAAAATTATTAATAATTATTTTAAATAAATTATTAGTTAAAAAATACTTTTTAGTTATATAAAGTTATAATCATTAATTTAAATAAATACGTGAAGTTATATCACAATATAATCTGTATTAATTTTATTTTATTTTTTAATAGTATAATGTTATTAATTTAATATAATTAAAGTGAAAAATTTGAAATTTGAAATTTAAAATTTAATATAATTAGGGTGAGAAATTTAAAATTTAAAATTTGAAATAGATAATTAATATGTTGACAAGTGGCATGATAGGGATATATAATATTAATGATGATTCTAATATAATGACACTTATCAATAGGAGAATAAATATATATTCATTTATTAGAATAGGAATATATATATATATATATATATATATATATATATATATATATATATATATATATATATACACACACACTTGTAAATAAATATCCATTTTACCATATGTCGTTCTTTTATTCAATTGGACACTTGTTATTTTCTTATTTTTTTAAATTATTTAATATCTACTTGTCATTTTTGTGTTTTTTTTATTTTTTATTATAATTCCACATTTTAAATGTCACATCATGTTAATTAATCTTTTTGATATATTAATTAATATATATTAATATAGATATAACATTCAATTTGTGAATTGATAAACCTCATATTAATTGATTTTTATTAATACATTAACCAATGTATATTAACTTAAATACTAACCTAAAACTTTTGATTCATAATAACTATTTACAATATGTCAATAGTTTTTTTTATTAGTATAAATTCATTACCTACTTATCATCATTTTATTTGTATTTAATTCGAAAGTTTACTTTAACAAATGTTTAATGTTTACACGTTGATATTAAACACAATTATTTAAAATATATCAATAGTTTTTTATTAGTATAAATTGAATTAGTTACTTATTCATCATTTCGTTTGTATTTATTTCAAAATTATATTTGTAAAATACTTAATGTTTACGTCTTGATATTTAATTTTGTTTCAATCCGTGTAGTAAATGAGTCTTACACCTAGTTATTAATATTAAAAAAAAAGGCAAGGAAATGTTGGCATGATTATTACGTGGAAGAAAGAATGACTTAGGACTATAATTAGAAACTTTTTTCTTTATAAACAAAATACTATTAAACTTAATAAATTGAATTTTTTTTACTATTAATTGTCATTTTTTTTGAGTTGGATATCGACTCTCCTCACAACATACATTGCCAACTCTCAAACTCCCGTAAATCGAAAAGCCATCAAAATGTCTTCTCGATATGATGTTATCTAGACAATAATGAAGCATTAAACTTCCATTTTTTTTTATAAAAGAGTTACCTTATAAACTTCCATTTTTTTTTAAAAAAATACAACATTAAACTTCCATCTTAATAAAAATGGTGAGTTCATCATTCTCACTACAAGGAAAAAGAGAATTAGAGGTGACAAAAGTCGCCGGTAATAGTAATAGCGGCGACACGTCGCCGGTGATAAATCGCCGCTACTGCTTCGTCGCTATTGATCAAATTGTCGCCGCTAATGACAGTTGTCGCCACTAATGACCTAGTCGCCGGTAAAGAGTACCGTCGCCGGTAATGACAACGTCGCCGATAATGATGACGTCGCCGGTAATAGTGTCGCCGCTAATAACTATTTTCATTTTTTAATTTTTTTTATTCAACGATTTTGGTTGCCGATAATAATGTCGCCGGTAATTACATTACAACATTCGATTAAATATCAAAAATAGTAGTGTCGACGCTGATTACAAAACAAACATCCGATTAAATATAAAAAATAATAATGTCGTCGGTAATAGTGTCGCCCGATAATTACATAACATCTGATTAAATATAAAAAGTAATAATGTCGCCGATAATTACAGAAAACAACCAAAATTTTTACAATCTAACAAGTAGCAAAGCGTGACAACAAGTGTAATATGCAAATAAAACTCATCTCTACATACCATCATCTTCATTTCCATCGTTTCCTCGATTATTTTGGGATTGAAAAAACGAGTAAAGCTCATCCCTACATGTCGGGTCGTTGAGCATTGCACGAAAATTTTCCAACTGCATAATTAATAACAACATATATAAACTTATAAGTTAAATTATCAAACATAAACAAAAACTATCAAAGTACATTGCTATTTTTAAATTAAGACAAAAAGCCAAAGTACATTGCTATTTCTTGCACTTGGGACAAAAACCCAATTATCAAAGTTTTTAGCAAATAATCACCACAAACCAAAATTACTAAATCAACATGCATGTTATGATGCTAAAGTAGATTGCTATTTTTAAACTAAGACAAAAAACCAAAGTACGTTGTTATTTTTTGCACTTGGGACAAAAACCTAATTACCAAAGTTTTTAGCAAATAATCACCACAAAACCAAAATTACCAAATCAACATGCATTTTATGATGCCAAAGTAGACTTCTATTTTTAAACTAAGACAAAAAGCCAAAGTACATTGCTATTTCTTGCACTTGGAACAAAAACCCAATTATCAAACTTTTTAGCAAATAATCACCCCAAAACCAAAATTACCAAATCAACATGCATTTTAGGATGTAAAAGTAGATTGCTATTTTTAAACTAAGACAAAAAACCAAACTACATTGCTATTTCTTGCACTTGGGACAAAATCCTAATTACCAAAGCTTTTTGCAAATAATCACCACAAAAAACCAAAGTAGATTGTTTTATCTGTGATGGTTGCGATGGCTTTGCAATCAGCGGGAGACCAGAAGGTTTACGGCCAATGCCTCTGATATGGCCACGTCGCTCTCCTAATAGTTTCTCAAAAACAGCTCTTTCTTGAGTGGGTGTTAACTCACTTTCACCTTGGGTTTGTTCTAAGACCTCTTCGACTAACCGATTCTGTAACTCCCAAAAGTGAGTAACAATTAAGTATAAATAAATATTTAATTATATGATAAAATTATAATTAAATACTTACATATTGTTGTTCCGCCTCAGCAGTAACAAATACACTATCCCTATCGGTATGAGCTTTGCGAAACGTTTCCACTCTCTTAAGGTTCTGTAACTTTAAAATATGATTATATTTTAAATAAATAATTACATGTATCGTACGCTACCTTCTTATAGCAAGTACTGCTATACGAGCTCGACCCCCCACGATTCACATTTGTTTGCTTTTCACGGACTTTTTTGTTCCTTTCTGAAGCAATTTTGTGTTCGTCCGTTTGGAAATACTCAACTGCTTTCTTCCAGTTATCAACTTCCATACCCTCTGGAGGGTTGGCTAATGCTCTCGGGATATCTTCACACCCTCCGACTAACATAAAATATTCTTTTGCGTCAGCTTTACGTTCTCGATAACCTTTTAACAAAGCTGCTTGAAAATTCTCTGTCAACATATTAGCTTGTATATCCTGATACATCCGATCCAAATCAAACTTTGTCTACAAAAAAAATTAACCAAGTAAAACCTAGTTATAGTTAACCATATAAAATATTTTTAAATAAATAATTACCCCTAAATGTTGTAATACGGTGTCCTGTATTGTAGGGGAAACTTTTTTCCAAGTCCGTTTATCAAAAGGGACCATTTGCCACATTGTTTTTCCAACTTCTCGTGAAAACATGTCTTTCGGCTCTCCTACGGGATCAAATGTTATATCCCTATCATATTCCATGCTAATCGGTTTGCCCTGATTCCGTAAGATCACTTTTTCAAGCTTTATATTTTTGGCTTTGCCTCAAACTTTCCTACGTGCACGTTGCTCAACTACAAATGTAATTAAAAATTATTAGAAACGATATTTAATTTATAATAACTGAATACAAATAGTAAATAAAAATTCAAAATAAGACTTACGGTCCTGCTCATGATGACCAACACCTCTACCACCTGGGAGAGGTGGGTCCTCAGCTCCATCACCCCCGTGTCCACGAACCATAACAGCAGCCATGGTATACACAAACAAAAGCCATATTGACATCATTTCCTGAAAAATTATAAGATATACAAATACACATTACATAGAAATAAACATTTACATAGGAATAAACATTTCTATTTAACTAGAAATCCAAATAAAGTTCATATTACAAACACGTATTACATAAAAACTATTCTAATCAGAATCTTCCTCATATCCTTCAATGTCTTCTTCGGTATCATAATCAGAATCGGTCTCATCGTAATCAGTCTCGCAATCAGAAACATCATTGACTCTACCAGTTGGCGGAGGAACTTCAGTTGCACTTTCTACATCAACAATGACTCTAGGAATGTTTTGAAAGTACATGCTGAAATCGATAAAAAGTGGAGCATCGGATGAAGTGATATTTTGAAGTACATCGACATTGTCTACATTTCGTGTGAGCCATTGTCAACATTTTGGACATGATCATCGTTCGATGGTAGATCCCAAATACTTTGATGATTAACATGCTCGACAACACACCGATGGTTATTGTTTGGCTCTCTGATGTAGAACACTTGTTTGGCTTGTGAAGCATATATGAGTTTATCATCTTTGTATGCTTCGCGTCGTGTGTCGATATTGGTGAAATTATCACTATAAATAACTCCTGTTCGAGTATCAAACCACTTGCAACGAAATAGTACAGTTGAATAATCATGTGTATACCTCAACTCTATAATCTCTTCTAACTGGCCATAATATTTCTCGCCTTTCTCACCCACCGCTAAAACCCCAGAGTTTTGTGTTGTGCGTTGTGCGTCACGACTAAGTACCATAAACCTAACACCGTTGACTATGCATGCGGTGTAAGAATAAGCATTCATTTGCGGACCCATTGCAAGAGCCGACAACTCTTTGTGGAATTCTGGAGAGTTTTCTATTTTCATTTGATGAACCTAGCAATTTTAAAGTAATATGTATTATGTATTCGTTAGATCAATGAAACAAATTTGTTTATTAATTTATATTACCTTTTCATGAAACCAAGTACGAAATTCTCGCTTTTCATCACTTTGGGGATGTTCAGATTTGAATTTCCTATGTTGATGACCAAAAGATATAGATTTAAAAAGATAAAAAAAAAATAAGGATGAAAGTTAGAGATAAGATTAGTTACTTGATATATTGTGTGACTACTTCACAACTATTCAATACAAACCATTCCATGTTACGCATTTCCGTTAAATTAAGAGTTTTGATTTGAGTTGTGCTGGTCGGTCGACATTTAGACTCAAACATCCAAAACTTTTTTTTTTCAATGACAACATCTTCATTTCTTTCTGGACGATTGAATTGATTCTTTACATCTCGAAGGTACATCGAACAAAATGATAAAGCTTCTTCCGCAACATAACCCTCAACTATAGAACCTTCCGGCCTCACCTTGTTTCTGACATAGTTTTTTTGGTTTTTTCATATACCTTTCGAAGGGATACATCCATCTCATACATACCGGGCCTCCGACAATCGGTTCATCAGGTAAATGCAAAAGTAAATGAACCATAATGTCAAAAAAACGCTGGAGGATAAATCAATTCTAACTTGCACAAGATTGCAATAATGTCTACTTTTGCTTTCCTCATATCCTCCACCTTCAATGTTCTGGAACAAAGTTGCTTGAAAAACGTACAAAGGTCTACAATAGGTGTATAAGTGTCTTTGTTTAACAACCCTCTTACTCCAATCGGTATCAAACGTTGCATAAGAATGTGGTGGTCATGCGCTTTCAACCCAATAATGTTAGTATTGGTATCGTTCACTTTCTTACTAATGTTAGAACCAAACCCATCCGACAGTTTAACATCTTTTATAAATTGACAAACGAGTTGTCGACTAGATTTCATGAAAGAGTATCCTGCATGGGGTCTATGAAACTTGTCACCATTTTTTTGCAACCATTCATTTCTCCGAATGTTTAGAATTCTCAAGTCCTCTCGTGCATTTGATGTGTCTTTACTTTTATCGTTCATTAGAAGAGTACCTAACAAACTCGCGTCCACATTTTTCTGGACATGCATGAGATCTATGTTGTGCTTCAACTGTAGAGAAGACCAATACTCGAGTTCGAAGAAAATGCTTCGTTTCGACCAGTTCAACTCGTAATCTTGCCGCTTTGGCTCCCCACCTCTATGCTCTGGATGTTTACCCGGTTTACGAGTTAATAGACGACCTAGTTGCTCTTGTATGTCGTCATTACTAAAGTGTCTCAGAGCGGGTATTGTCTCTTCCATCCCGTTAAATTCCAACCTCTTTCTTAACGAATCATTAGCATCTAGGAAACGACGATGACCGATATATACGACTTTGTTTGTTTCACGGTACGAAGGAGTGTCTTCATTGCAAGTAGCACATGCTCTATACCCTTGCCCACTCCAACCTGAAAGACTACTACGAGCTGGCCAGTCGTTTATTGTCCACAACAACATAGCTCTCATCGTGAAGAATGTGTTTGTCGCCACATCTTTAATACGTATGCCTGAGTTCCACAAATGTTTAAGCTCTTCCACCAACGGCCTAAGGAAAACATCCATATATTTACCAGGAGCTTTCGGGCCGGGAATCAACAAAGTCAACATGAATGTTGACTCTTTCATACAAAGCCAGGGTGGCAGATTGTATGTGGTGAGTATGACCGTCCATGTGCTATGTGGATTACACATGTTTCCAAATGGATTGAAACCATCAGCTGAAAAACCTAGGCGTCCGTTACGGGGTTCACTCGAGAAGTCGGGGTATTTTTTATCAAAATCTTGCCAATGTTCCCCATCAACAGGATGACGCATCACACCATCTTCTGAACGTCCGATACTATGCCAAATCATATTTTTGGCAGTGTGCCTCGAACAATATAAACGCCGTAGTCTAGGGGTCACAAGAAAGTACCGTAACACCTTATGAGCTACTTTCTTACCCTTGGTGTTTTTATCGATCCATCGGCTCTCTTTACAAACGGGACAAACTTGCAATGAATCATGTTCTTTCCAAAAGGGACAACAATCGTTTTTGCACACATGTATCGACTCATACCCCAGACCAATAAACTTCAGTTTCTTTTTGGCTAGATATTGTGAAAGGGGAACCTTGTTGTCTTTGGGAAATGCTAATTGCAACAAATCAAGGAGTTGATCAAATGAACTATCAGTCCATTTATTTTTCACCTTGATATGCATTAACTTTGCTAGAAACTCAAGGGAAGAAAAGATGCAACCAGGATACAATTTAGTTTCCACTTCTTCCAACAACTGTGCAAAATCATCATCCACACCGCTACCCCTTGTATTCGAGGTTCCTTCATCAAGGTTGGTATCATTTTCTCTCGACTCCCACATCACATCGTCGATTAAATCGACCATTTCGTTAGTTGGCAAGACGACTGGAGGAATAAAAGATTCACCATGATAGATCCAAATTTTGTACGACTTACTGAAACCATTTATAAATATATGGCGTTCCACTGCAGTCGGGTACTTGAAGTAACGGTTATCACATTTTTCACACGCACATCTGATTTTACCATTACTATCAAGGTGTGACTTGGACTTCTCGATAAAAGCTTTGAGTCATGCTTGGAACTAGGGATGATTTCGATATGGATTAGTAGTCCAGCTTTTATCAATAGACATGATGTTGCTGAAACATAATTTTGGGTTTAGAGTTTAGTATACAGAATTATCATTGTTTTTTTTACAATCCACATTTTTTTTACAATTAAAAAAATAAAAAATTTAAAAATAAAAAAATAAAAAAATTAAAATTTAAAAATATAACATTTTTTTTACAATCCACATTTTTATTTATAACATTTTTTTTCAATTATAGCATTGTACTTTAAACAATTATATTATGTTGTTGTGTTGTTCTTTTTTACCGTCGAGATTAAAAAAAATATATATTTTTTTATTTATAACATTGTATAAATATGTTGGAAGATTATAAGTTAATTTGAAGATTATAAGTTAACTATAGAACTTATTGGTTAATTTGGGGTTAGCTTGTGAACAAACTAAAAACTTTTTAGTATTCGTATATAAGTTTTTAAACAATTTTATAACATTTTTTTGTGTTTTTTTTTTCCAATTATAACAATGATTTATTTTTATATGTTTAGCAATTAGTTTTTAATGAATAAAATATTAAATAAAGAAAAATTAATAATTTGGTATATCTATAAAAAAATATTTCTTACTATTGTATCTTTTTATATTTTTTTATTTATAACAATTGTTTTTTTTTTCAATTATAGCATTGTACTTTAAACAATTATATTATGTTGTTGTGTTGTTCTTTTTTACTGTTGAGATTAAAATATATATATATTTTTAACTTTAAAAAATTGTATAAATATGTTGCAAGATTATAAGTTAAGTTGAAGACTATAAGTTAACTATAGAACTTATTGGTTAATTTGGGGTTAGTTTGGGAACAAACTAGAAACTTTCTAGTATTCGTATATAAGTTTTTAAACAATTTTATAACATTTTTTTTGTGTTTTTTTTTCCAATTATAACAATAATTTTTTTTTTATTTTTTTTTCAATTATAGCATCATACTTATACCAAAACCACATACTTTTTCACATAATACATAAGAGCATGAAATTCACATACTTTCACATACATATACCACATATACACCAAATACAAACACATTCACATACACACATAATAACATCCTACTTAAACCAAATACACATACTTTCACATATATAGATAATAACATCATATTTATACCAAATACAGAAATTTCACATTCATATACCACATTTACAACAAACATACATACATTCACATACACACGCAATAACATCCTACTTATAACAAACATATATAATTTCACATATATAGATAATAATATCATATATACTTCTACCAAAATACTCATATACCACATATACATCAAACACACATACATTGGCATATATACACCAAATTAACATAGATTCATACAAATATCAAATATACATACATATGACAATTTTCACATAATTGATACAACTACACATAGCTTGCAATTAAACTCAAATTTCACAATAAATTGAAATAATAGAACTTGTAGTGGCGGAAATCAACGAATTTGTTGCCGGAAAAATTGGTCTTCACCCGAAAATACCCTCACACGTAAACTCAAAGACAACACTACCAAAAACAATGAAATTGAAAAATAATTTGCAATTAATCATCAAATGCAACTAGAAATCAAAGTTAACATACAAAGACAAAGAGATATAAGAACTTAAACTTACCTTTCTTCCCGAAATGAAGCTAGAAATCACGTCACAGAAGCCCAAACCACCCTTGATCCCTAATCTCTTACAATGTGGGGAGCTAACTTGTTGGAATCAAGAATCAATAGCAAAATCGGGGACCGATTGGAAGAGCAGCAGCGTAGTAACAGGAAACAGGAAGAGATGGAAAGAAAACAGAAAGCAAATGAGTTGATTGCGTGCGTTTTTTTTATCTGCGAAAGCCTTTAGCGGCGACGATTTTAGCGGCGACAATTTGGTCTTTACCGGCGACACAAGGCAACAACGACGACTATCTGGAGGGAAGGGTACCGCTCCATTTTTTAGATCACTATTAGCGGCGACATTTTAGACTTTTAGCGGCGACACAAATGTCGCCGATATTAGGTTTGTGCGGATAAGAGACCCCAACCGTTGGATTAGATACTCGATCGAACGGCTGAGATCTATCAGAGAGGGTAAACATGGATTCGGGTGAGATGTCTTTTGCGGCGACACAATTACCGGCGACAAATGGTAGAGTCGCCGCTAAAGGGTTGTGTCGCCGGTAATTGTGTCGCCGCTAAAGACATTGTTTCTTGTAGTGTCTTTCAGAAAATACCAACATATTATTGAAATTAGATAAGAATTAGGGAGGGATAGGTAAAGAAGGAAATAAGTTATGAGTAATTAAGTGGGAAAAAAATAAGTTCATTGATTGAATAGAAGAATGAATGACGTAACACCTCGGTGCCTTTCCTTACTGCACCAAAAGGTGCTTAACACAACATTACCTAAGGCATCGACGTTTTTAGATAAAAACAAAGAAACTGGCGTTAAACGAAGGTGGTGGTGGCAACGGGAAGTAACGGCAGACGTATAACGCCCAAAAACGGTGAAGGGGGGTGGTGTTTGTGCGTTATAACATCCAAAAACGTCGAAAGGGTGTTGCCCGTACCCACCTCTCTAAGTGACTAAATTGGAAACCATGTGTGGAAGCTCTTTACCTTGTACAAGTTGATATATCTTCTTGATGCAATGATATATAACATGATAATATTCATTGATAAGCTCAAGGATATATAAGTATATATTTGTTGCTTAAGTATATGTTTTTTACTTAATTATTTTAGTATATACATATGTAGTGTTCGTGTTTCATGGTTTTTTTTGAACAATTTTCTAAGTTTAATGTAGGCATGTAAACCGTTTCGGAACTTGACCGAAATGGAGAAAAACCGAAAACCGAATAAACCATAACCTCAAAACAAAAAATTGAACCGGATACCACTATTTGACTCTGGATCCGTTTCGATTGTACTAAAAATGTGCTATCTAAGAATATGTTCGGAATCGAAACCTGAAAAAAAATTGAAAATTGAATAAGGCTTAAACTAAAAACCGAAAACCGAACCGAATACCACTATTCGGTTCCAACCGGTTTCAGTTTGGCTTTTCAGTGAAAAGGGTCCTCCCTACTCCTAGGGTATATACGATATGAAAAAATAAAGTTTAATGATATTTTTTGAAAAACACAAAAGTTTGTTAAGCTCTTAAGACCTATATCATTTTCCTTTTCTTTGATAAACATAAATCATTACATTAAAATGTTAGACATGACTTCAAATAATAAATGAAACTGATGTATAAACATGTTAAATGGAATTAAAGAAAAAAAAACAAGTCTATTAATAAAGACGATACATACCTTGAATGCTAACTATTAGGTATCGACAATAGAAACTATGAAGAATTAATCTATATCTTTGTAAACGTTTATAATTACATCTATATCCTTGTAAAACTTCAAATTATATGTATATCCTTATAAAATCTATAAATTCACATGTATACCTAAATACTTAATTTATCATATTTAATATGTTAAAAAAATAGAAACACTATCTTTAAATTGATTTTTTATTATTTAGATAATAAATAAGTTGTAACATTATAGTATTATCCTTCTCACACATTGTTATTCTCGGACTATTTACTTTATAAATCCTTACAAAATATCAACATTTACATTGAAATTGTTTTTCCGTGATTTTACATATAACTGAAGAACCATATAAGCAAGTCTCCTAATTCGATTAATTGTATAAGATGGAATATATTTTAAGCAATCAGTTAGGAATAAACAATCATCAGGTTTTATTAATCGATTATACAGAATATGAAACAAAAAAGAATAATGTTGTGAATAACCAAATCGTGAATATAGAGACCGAGTATGGAAGATAGTGCAAATGAGTATTTTTATAATTTATTTATAATCTAATTTAAAGATAATGTTTTTAATTTTTAAATATATTAATTATCATTAAATTAAGTATTTTGGTATATACATGAGTTTATAGGTTTTATAAAGATATATAATTAATTTGAAGTTTTACAAGGATATAAATATAATTAAAAAGGTTTGTAAGGCATTATAAATATACAAAATTTTCCCTAAAGACTATTACTATAGAGCTGATCATATTTTGTAAAGAAAATAAGACACTATAAATATTTTATATTTTTATAATCAACTTAAAGATAAGAAATAGTCCGACTTCTCAAATCAAATGCTAAATTTTAGTACTAAGAATGAAACCACCTTAATTCATGCACTAGCATTTAATTGGAAGGCGGAATGTTTTTTGAGGATTGAATTTATGCTGTAAGTAACCATGCATGAATGGCCGAAGGGAACACAAACATATACCATCCCAAAAGAATAATAAACTTAATTGACTTATCATTATTCCACCATTTTAATTATTATATTTCATTTGATTATATATATAATTAAACAAATATTTTCAAATTCATCGTTTATACCAAAGTCAACACTCCACCCCCTTTCCTTAAACTCTAATCTTCAAATCATCCTTGAAGTATGCTAATGCAGTTGCCAAAACCCTAAGTTTCTCACCATTTTCACATTCATACTTTTCCTAGATTGAGTCATGATGAGCTGTTTCTAGTCATATATGAATTTGTATATATTTACAGCTGCATATATCTAAACTCGATCCCGTTCCCTTTCTTATTAAAATATGGCAGTCGAAAAGAAACTGCAAACACCTCTATCCGAAGGGATTCTAGAGAACGTATGGGCAAACTTCATAGGCGAAGATCATGATCATCATGCAAAAGAGGAAATACCACAGAAAACTTTTGAAGTTTCAGAATCATGGGAGGAGTTGCCGAATCTTGATCATGGTAAAGATGAAGAAATCGGATTTTTACAAAGACTACCGAGTTTAGGAAGATGGATATCCATGGGAGCAGAAGAATGGGAAGAAATTCTTGCTGGAATTGTTATTCCTTCTGAGAATATTGAAAATCCACGTGAGATTCTTGCAAAAGGTCGTGATCAAACTGTGTTGGGTTCAGGAGCTGATGACGTTGTGAAAACTGAGAAACGTTATAGGGGAGTCAGGAGACGTCCATGGGGGAAGTATGCAGCTGAAATTAGGGATTCTTCAAAAAAAGGAGCTAGGGTTTGGCTTGGAACTTTCAAGACACCTGAAGAAGCTGCTTTGGCTTATGATAAAGCAGCATTGAGAATTAGAGGCCCCAAAGCACATCTAAACTTTCCGATTCAAGAAGTTGAATATAAAATGAGAGCCACTGATCAACCAGAAAGTGAATCAAATGATCATCCTTCGACAAGTTGTCAAAGGACTGATTCGACAGACATTCAATGCTCACAATACAAAGATTACAACACAAATAAAAGGGTGTTTAGGGATTGGGAAGAAGTCCAAAAGGAGGTAGCCATGAACGGACCACCTCCATTGAAGAGATTGGAAACCCAAGAAGAATCTTATTGGGATGACAACATTGATGTACTTGAGTTTGAGGATCTTGGTGTTAGTTATTTAGAAAATTTACTGTCAAAAGGTTCTTAGAACACAAAAGTTTAGATTTATGATAATTGTAACTGAAGTTATATCAACCTAATTTTGTCCAATATGTTTAGTTGTAACAGGAGAAATGGTTACTGTGGATATGTGGTATATATAGTGGAAATTACAACTTTTGTTTAACTTTGTTTTTCGTTACTTTGCTTAACTATTGTTATCATTATAACGTGTTCACAAACTATATTTATTTACACATTTTTTGTATCATGTTTTCTATATTTCTAACGCTTTCAACATTCTCAATGTACATTTTTCATACACAACTTTTGAGATTATGAAAAGCAGTATGGTTTTCCAGCTCCTCAAATGTCAACAAAACAAAACATTCAGATGATAAAAATATTGTTTGATCGATCAAAACAAGTATCACAGAAAATATAATTTTTTATTTAAGTGTTAAGAGTGATTTAATAGGTTTTTGTCATATATGATTATATTCTTTGCAGTTTTGGGTTATCATCAGTTAGTGGCGTAATGGGCATTAGGTAAGTAAGGGTCTTAAGAAAAAAAACTAAATGGCCCATAAGAAAGCCCATGACATTCTGCTAAACAATGTCTAATTCTCATTTCAAACCTTTAGATGGACATTACCAAAATTGTATCTATCATAGGTCCAAATCATGTATTAAAATGTCCAAATCATGTAGGAATGGTGTGTTGGACACGAGCCATACATTGTAGTGGTGCACAAAAATAGGGTCTTGCTAGACATGTAACATTGTAACAGGTTATAACTTGTATAGGGACAAGACATAACCAAATACCGTAACGGATTGCTGCTTAAGAAAACCATAATAGATATTATAAATTATAATCCAACCCATAAATGGTAAAATCGGGCTTTTGTAATTTAGCTAAAGCGCCTTTGTCGTTTTAACAGAATTTTTTTTAAAGAACTTTTCTAATAGATCGTGTTATCATTAAAAATGTTACTATAAAGTAATCGGTTTTCGAGGATCCCCTAAGAAAGTTCAAGAACCCCAACACCATATTTGTTTTGATGCCATTTTTTGATAAAAAAAATTAATAATAACATAAATACGAGAACTTGAAGAAATGGAAACACAAAATATGAAATTTGAAATGTATATAAAGTGACCCTACAAAATGAGACGAGAAGATGCATGTAATGCTCGGAACACAAAATTTGATATTAGAGAACACGAAATATGATATCATTTTTTAATTTGTGATTCAAACAAAAAACATCATCCCGTTGATACACGTCTAAGAAGGTAAAAAGGTCAAAAGATGTGCAAAAAATGAAAAAGGCTCTTAAAATATAGCTTTTTGCTCAAAATGTTCATTTAAAGACAAAAGAAAGCAAGCCTTTGGGAAAATGACTTATCATGGTAATCATTTTTGTTGTTTTGTTCATATTTAAACAATTTTTTTTTATTTTTATACATATTTAACCATTTAACTTGTTATATGTGTTCACATATTAACATTGTCATCGGCTATAGCAGTTGACAATGGTAATATATGAACATATTAACAAGTTAAATAATTAAATTTGTACAAAAAAAATTGTCTAAATGTAAATAAAACGAAAGATTAATTACTTTGATAAGTTATTTTCCCCCTTTTTAATATCGATTGTATTTTTCATATTTGTTTGTATTATTTTTTTAAACGTTATTTTTCAAATATCAAATGTTTTCTAAATATTGATAAGTTTTAAACTTTACTTTTTAATTAATAAATATGTTTTTGTTTTGTGAAATATTTTATAAAACCTCTTATAATTTTTTTCTTTTGTTTTTAAGCATATACAATATTTTTAAAGTAATAAAATTAAATAAATTAAATATGTAACAATAAGTATGGATGGTCTTTTAAAAAAATAAAAAGAAAAAACATTACTTAACAAATAAAAAAAAAATTATATAATGTAAATGTTTTAAAATTATTACAACTTTTTAATACTTTTTAACTTGAAGTTTATAAACTTTTAATTTTTTTAATACAACGTTTTAAACTAGTATTTAACGAAAGTATTGTAAAATGTTATAAAAAAATATTAAATTGCCATACAAAATCTATGAAACACTTTAAAAATGTTGTAAAAGAAAGTTTAGAAATAATTGTATGAAAGTTATAAAAAAATTGTATGAAAATATATATAAAAAAAGTTAAAAACTTGTAAGAAAAAATTAAAACATTTATAAAATATTTGGCTTAAAAACACTTGTATTAAAACTATATGAAAGTATAAAAAAAGTTAAAAAAAAATTATAAGCAAAGTTTAAAACATTGTATTAGAAAAACCTATAGGAAAAAAAATATCATAAAAATGTTGTAAGAAATTATAAAAAGTCTTAAGAAATTTATATAAAAAAAATCTTCACATTTAAACAACTTTCTTTTTTTGTACACATTTGACCATTTAACTTGTTAAATGTGTTCACATATGTACAAAAAAATGAAGTTGTCTAAACGTGAACATGACAAAAAGATAATTACTCCCACAAGTCCCTTTAACATTTTTAGTTTCTATGTCCGCATCACCTGATGGTTTTCTTGACCACATTACCTGTTGGTTTTCAAAAATTTCTAATCAAAGTCAAACTTTCTAGTTTCTATGTGTCACAACTGACAAAATTAGGTTAAGATGTGAATTCCTAAACAATATAATCTCCTTGTGTAAGCCCAAAAATTGATCCAATAAGCCAAGCCCAATCATTTTTGGGCTTTAACTCATAAATTCTCAACCAAAAACCCTTATTGGACCAAGACATTCTTATTGGGCCTTTTGGGCCGAAAACATATACCAGGACCTTAATTGGGCCGATAATTATTATTTTTGGGCCCTTTGAACCAAAAACCTTTTGCTAAGCTTTAATGAGTCGAGAATCCTTCATGGGGCCAAGCCAAATCGAAACCCACCATGTTGGGCTACTCTCTTGGGCCATATATCCCTCTTGGATTGGTTAGCCCACCTTTAAAAAAAAGATAAAATGGGAGGAATTATCTAAGCTTGCCACCTCTTTATAATCCAACATACTTCCATGCAAACTTCACACCAGCAAAGTCAACTCTTCTTTCTCTCCTCTCTCTTATTCATGGCCACACACACACATACACTTCTCCATTTCATTTTTCCTCGCAAACTCACTTTACTCTCAAGAATCTCTCACTCCTTTCCTCAGAAATTCGCGAGTTTGCTAGTGTGTTCTCCAAGGATCTTCTCCAAAAGCTCATAAACTTGGTAAGTACTCTTGTTAATCTCAAAGATTATCACATCGTTCAAGCTAAAACTCTTGTTTACATCCTTTGTTTTGTGTAAAAACTCTTAGATCCACCACCATTTCGAGATTCTCTCAAAGAACTCAAGCTAGGTTCAAAGATTCTTCTTTTTCTCCATCTACATCTCAAAAACCCCCAAGGTGAGTTCATACCCCCTTGTTTTCAGTTTTATGATCTTTTTGGATAAAACGGGAAACCATTCTATGATCTTTTTGGATAAAACGGGAAACCATTCTATGATCTTTTTGGATAAAACGGGAAACCATTCTATTTTCTTTTTGATAAAACGGTAATCTATACGTACTGGTACTCAACCACCACGGGGGTTGAGATTCCAGCATTTTCTATCGCAAACAACATCGGGTTGTCTGGAATGACTTCTCTTTCTATTTTCGCAAACATTAACACACATGCATTAATATAAGATTGGACACAAACATTTCAAACCATTTCTTTTAAGAAAACATCGGATTTTCTGGGAACGTTCGCTTTACTTTTACAAATAAAAGATAACAAAGGACATGCATGCATACATTCATAGTTTTAGAACGAGACTTACAAACTATTTTATAGAAAATATCGGATTTTCTGAAGACACTATGAGAACTACTCTAAACAAGCACAAAACTATTTTATACAAAAATGATTATGAACTCACCAACTTTTTAGTTGACGCTTTTCAAAACGACTTGTATCCTCAGGAATCCAGTAGCAGGTAATATGCTCGACTAGGAGATCAAGTGGCGCGACTTCAAGAAATTTTACTTTTATTACTTTTGTATAACTGATGAACAAGTTCAATATGTAAACTATGTAAGTGTGTATTTCCAATGTATGATGTTTGGTTGCTATGTTTCATTCATATTCAATTGTTATGATACTGTACAATGACATCAACCGCCCCCGGACGTTTCCGCCGTCCCGGTTCGGGGGTGTGACAGATTGGTATCAGAGCATTGTTTATAGTGAACTAGTATATCTAACCATACAAGATATACAACTATAAATACAATGGGACTAAAAACACTTTGACTAAAAGTATACCTTAAGAATATAAGTATCTTCTAAAAGTATACATACTTGCTAGAACCGTATCATAATACGAACAAAACAAAAGTATTTAGATGTTGAACACTACAGTCAAACCTGGGCAGTTATGTAATCCTATCTGGGATAAATATAGTCTGATCAACTATATTTATTTGAGATACGACCAACATGTGCTTGGGAGTAAGGGTAGCGTTGCAACGAGTCTAAAACTTACCAACCTTACATGTAAAGGAGCATTAGAGCCAAACCTAAGGTTTAAATTACTATAGGAGTATTTTATGATACTAAACAATAACAACAAGTCTAAAAACGTATCGATTTCGTACATCAAGAAGCCCTAGGATCAAACATGTAATACTATAGTAGCATTTTAGAATACCATATGACCTCCACACTTAAATCTTCTACATGTATCTCATACCTCCACTCTCGTGAAGACAACATGACTGAGCTTCACCCCGAAGACCCCTACTACCCTACAGTAATAGCCAACGAATGGATAGAGGGAGAACCAGAGGAAGTGCAAAGGGAGAACCCAGAAATGGGTCCTGAAGAATACCAAGAGATGAACCACGAGGGAAAGGATTCTGATGAGGAGTCAGACATGGATGAAGGCGCCAGAGAGATCTTTAGCAAGCCTTACCCCATCGGAAGCAATACCGAACCAACACGCAGAACATGAAGACCTTACCAATCATCTCCGCCCCTTAGAAGAGGAGGTGACCACCCTAAGGCAACAACTTATGGAAGCTGAGGCTAGGGCAACCTTAGCAGAGCAGAGAGAGGAAGAGGCAACTCGTGAAATGAGCGAAATGGTTGGACACCTTTACGCTATTTAGGCATATGAGAGTCATCACACTATTCGCATTAGGTCTTAGGTTTACCATGTAATTTGTCACAACTAGCAGTAGTAAATCAAGAGAGGTACGCCCTACAAGAACTCATGTAACCTGAGCCAACTTAAGGATTTGATATCTATAATCTATTAGGATTACTTAACATTTGTACAACACCTATTTCAACATACTACCATTAATACATCATGGGATGTAGTTCGAAACAACGAGAATCGTACAACAAAACATGTGATTTATATGCGTACATGCATAAGTTCATACCAATAATCATAGATGAGATATGACTAGAAATAACCATAGTTACTCACGAACCTGTTTCTCATCATGCAACATCATCATGTCTTCTCATGGAAACAACCAGCTAGCCGGCGAAACACCAGTTATGCAGATGGACCCCGCAACCTTCCAAGCCGCTGTAACAGTTGCCGTGACATCCGTCATGGCACAACTCAACGCCAACAACCCAAATGGAAATGGAAACGGTGTCGGCAATTCCAAACGTAGTAACAACCAAGGAAACCAACGAGGGACAACTTGCCAAGACACCCAAAACTCCAAACTTAAGGGGATGAAGCGAAAGCTAGGGAATAAGAAAGGAAGCAGTTCGACTCAAGGGCCTACCAAAAGGCAACAAGCTGTAGCAGTCCATACCCCCACTATCCCCCTACCTTAGCACCGAGAAGACCATATTATGGAAACTCCCCGCTCTACAGCAAGTGCAGCTACCATCATCATGGAGTCTGTCGGGATTTTCATTGCAATAGGTGAAACAAGAAGGGGCACACCTCCCGCTACTGTAGGGCCCCGACCCCATGCGTCACTCTAACCCCAACCCAGAAGTAAGTCCCGTATGCCACACATGCGGTGAAACGGGACACTTCAAGAGGAATTACCCAACAGAGAAGAATGACGGAGGACCAGGAGGAGTTTAACAATTGGACGTGAAAGGGACAACGAGGAAACCTACCGAGACTTTTGGTACGTTCCTAAAATCACTCAGTCTAACTTAGTGTAAACATAAGGCCGTGTGTAATTAAGATTCTACAAACTTAGAGTGTGTAGTTCCGCCTTAATTCATGTTCTTTGTCTGACTATTGGTTTAGGGCATGACCACTCAGTCTACAATATTTTCAAACTTGAATTATATATGACTAGACAACATCAAACCATCATAGAGAGGTCTAATAGAAACCAGACTATGAAATCACATCATTTATACCAAGGCACTCGTACTGCTAGGACACTCAAAAATTCAGAACGAAATAACCATAGTAGTAATACCAAGAACGAAATGGGTAACATTACAAACGTGTACATAGAACACACTATCATTTCGAACAACCATCCCTTTTCAGATCAATTCAACATCTATTACAATAAGGAGCCCAACGGTGTCAATTGACATGGGCTGACTTGATCCTCACCATACGAAATTCATGTGCCAACAAGGCTTTTCGCTTTAACCAATAGATTAACGAAACCCCTACAACTTGTAACGATAATCCTCAGATTATCACGGGCATCTAGACCCTTAGGTACCCGTGCAAGTAATACCACACTCTTTCCTAGCCCATAATAAGGATAAGAAACAAGGAACAAAGGACACCGAGGGTAACCTAGAGATTTATAACCCCCCTAAGATGTTTCCAAGGCCCTTTCGGAAGTATCACCTACATGCCAAGTTGAGTTCGAAGATCGACTCAACTCATGGAGCCATTCTCGTAGCCAGACCACCAAGACCATTTAGCACCAACATAAACACCGAAGGTATCCGGTAGATGGAACGACCCAGTAAGTATGTGAGTTATCAAACCAAGACTTGAACCTTAGAGAATGCCTATCCAATTCATAAATAGGAAAGGCTAAGTGTCCATAGGACCACTGACTACTAAGAATCGAATAAACCTACCTTCAAGGATTGATATCCCCTACCTCGGATCAAAGACTTACTCAGCCTACCCCCAGGAAACAAGCAAAGATCGACCTCCCACTAGCTCAGAATCCCATAGTAAGAAACTCCCATGCCAACTTAAGAAGTATGAGGCCAACTATGCCGCACAAAACTTTAACTTTAGTGACAATAGTGTTCGCCCTAAGGTTTCGAGGCACTACTTTTGGGGCGTCAAGAACACGATCCTCATTAACCATGACCATCCATTCACTTCACCCTATAGGATGCAAAGGTAGAATACCTTTGTGTTGGGCTGAGATGACCAACACCCAACTAACCAAAGGAGCAAAGTCGAGGGCCGGTAGCAAAGGTCCACTAGATCACTAAGCCAGGACTAAATCCTCCTAGGAACGAAGAGACTATACAAAACCGAGACACTCACACTTTTTCCATAGTACTTGGGATGCTGCTTTAGAACGAATTTCGGGACGAAATTCCCTCTAACGGGGGGATGATGTCACAACTGGCAAAATTAGGTTAAGATGTGAATTCCTAAACAATATAATTTCCTTGTGTAAGACCAAAAATTGATCCAATAAGCCAAGCCCAATCATTTTTGGGCCTTAACCCATAAATTCTCAACCAAAAACCCTTATTGGACCAGGACATTCTTATTGGGCCTTTTGGGCCGAAAACATATACTAGGACCTTAATTGGGCCGATAATTATTATTTTTGGGCCCTTTGAACCAAAAACCTTTTGCTAAGCTTTAATGAGTCGAGAATCCTTCATGGGGCCAAGCCATATCGAAACCCACCATGTTGGGCTACTCTGTTGGGCCAAATATCCCTCTTGGATTGGTTAGCCCACCTTTTAAAAAAAAAGATAAAATGGGAGGAATTACCTAAGATTGCCACCTCTTTATAATCCAACATACTTCCATGCAAACTTCACACCAACAAAGTCAACTCTTCTTTCTCTCCTCTATCTTATTCACGGCCACACACGCACATACACACTTCTCCATTTCATTTTTCCTCTCAAACTCACTTTACTCTCAAGAATCTCTCATTCCTTTCCTCCAAAATTCGTGAGTTTGCTAGTGTGTTCTCCAAGGATCTTCTCCAAAAGCTCATAAACTTGGTAAGTACTCTTGTTAATCTCAAAGATTATCACATCATTCAAGCTAAAACTCTTGTTTACATCCTTTGTTTTGTGTTAAAACTCTTAGATCCACCACCATTTCAAGATTCTCTCAAAGAACTCAAGCTAGGTTCAAAAATTCTTCTTTTTCTCCATCTACATCTCAAAAACCCCCAAGGTGAGTTCATACCCCCTTGTTTTCAGTTTTATAATGTTTTGGGGGAGGATACAAGTGCTTTTGTGTTAGATCTATGTATATGTGCATGTTTATGTGTTTAACTTTTAGATCTACACTTGAACATGAAGTTTATCACTTAGATCTTCATAAAAACCATGTGAAAAGTATGTTTTGTCTTATATGTTACATGTAAACTTGTAGATCTGAAATTATACACCCTAAATAGCAAAAACAAGTGTTGTGTTCAAACATCTATAACCTAAACTCAAAAATTCAGCTTTCACAGGAATGTTAAGGTCTAGTTTCGGACTTTTTTGACCACCTTAATGGTAATATATTTCAAAACTGTTTTACATGCAAAAAGCTCAGGTTTATACCTTTAAAATGAGTATTTTCACGTTTTCATACGATTTTTCTATAATTTTTGGCGAAATAATCTCGGACCAGCCTGTGAAGGTGAACAATTTCACACTGGTTTGAGGCCATCAAAAATTATGAGAAAAATTGGGAATAAAGTACACAAAATTTCCAAACTTCCAGAGTTTACGGATCCAAATTTTGACTTACGATGATTTTATTACAAATTTTCCAACAACCGGATCAGAAAAGTCAAAAACCAGAAAAATGTGTATTTTCACAAAAATCAAGCCAAAAATGATATTTTTGACAAAAATGGGTTAAAAATGTTATTTTTACCAAAAACTAGCCATAAATACAAGTTTTGAACAAAATGGAGACTAAAGTGTTATTTTTACTAAAATTGGGCCTTAATTGAAAATTTGTGGCTTATTGGGCCAAGAACGTGATTTTTACAAAAAAATGGGCTTCTTATATCAATTTAGTAAATAATCGAGCTAAAACTAGCAATATAATAACAAACAGGCTAATTAGGTTATTTTAATGTTTATTGGGCCTTAGTAACCCATTAATATATGTGATAGGTCCTGAATA
Source organism: Lactuca virosa (assembly GCF_052849685.1). Classification (NCBI taxonomy): domain Eukaryota; kingdom Viridiplantae; phylum Streptophyta; class Magnoliopsida; order Asterales; family Asteraceae; genus Lactuca; species Lactuca virosa. Next base: position 100,636,879 of record NC_136429.1, read on the forward strand.
CTATTTATATGTTTATTGGGCCTGATTGACCCATTAACATGTGCGACAGACCTTGGATTCTATTTGCGTGCTGTTTGGGCATGTAAATACCTTACATGTGAAATGGGCCTTAGTTGTCCTTTTACATATATTTTGGGTCCAAGTTATATAATCTCATTCTTATAGGGCCTTGAAATGACCTACATGTTTAGCGATGCCTTAGTGGTTCACTTACACGGTTCATTGGGCCTGGTAATGAGTTTTATATGGTTTTCTTCTTTTTCCGCGTAAACTTTGATTAAGGATCTAGTGAGACGTTTCGTTTGGCACCATATGAGTGTACAAACGTAGCCTGTAGTTATAACCAGAGTCTCCCGGAGCGAGAGCGTGAGTTTGTGTATAAATTTATACGGGGGTGACACCCAACACCTGAGCTGTTCGCTACAGTTATACTAGGCCAGTCTAGGGTGACAAACCATACCTTAAGCAAGTCGGCGTCTAATAGACGTCATGACAGGCGAAATCGTCATTATCAAGTATGGTTATAATGGCTCACTTAGAGGAATTAACATTATAAAATTTACGGGAAACCATTCTATGATCTTTTTGGATAAAACGGGAAACCATTTTATGATCTTTTTGGATAAAATGGGAAACCATTCTATTTTCTTTTTGATAAAACGGTAATCTATACGCACTGGTACTCAACCACGGGGGTTGAGATTCCAACATTTTCTATCGCAGACAACATCGGGTTGTCTGGAATCATTCTCTTTCTATTTTCGCAAACATTAACACACATGCATTAATATAAGATTGGACACAAACATTTCAAACCATTTCTTTTAAGAAAATATCGGATTTTCTGGGAATGTTCGCTTTACTTTTACAAATAAAAGATAACAAAGGACATGCATGCATATATTCATAGTTTTAGAACGAGACTTACAAACTATTTTATAGAAAATATCGGATTTTCTGAAGACACTATGAGAACTACTCTAAACAAGTACAAAACTATTTTATACAAAAATGCTTATGAACTCACCAACTTTTTAGTTGACGCTTTTCAAAACGACTTGTATCCTCAGGAATCCAGTAGCAAGTAATATGCTCGACTAGGAGATCAAGTGGTGCGACTTCAAGAAATTTTACTTTTATTACTTTTGTGTAACTGATGAACAAGTTCAATATGTAAACTATGTAAGTGTGTATTTCCAATGTATGATGTTTGGTTGCTATGTTTCATTCATATTCAATTGTTATGATACCGTACAATGACGTCAACCGCCACCGGACGTTTCCGCCGTCCCGGTTCGAGGGTGTGACACTATGCCCGGTCTTATATGCCCTTGTTTAACTAATGAGAAATTGACTTATCAGTGTAATATTCTTTTTGTTTTGTTCAAATCTGGATAACTTCGTTTTTTTATACACATCTAAGTAACAAACTTTTTGGAAGTGTTCACATATGACCATTATGATCGGCTATAACACGTTACAACGGGTCATAATGGTCATATGTGAATAGTTCAAACAAGTTCGTTGCCTAGACGTATACAAAAAAACGAAGTTACCCAGATGTGAACAAAACGAAAAGGTAAATAACCTGATAAGTCAATTTCCCTTTTATTAAGGCGGTCGATCTTAATGTTTGCAATATTAATATATTAATTAAATTTCCTTCAAACAAAATTTATGACCACTTATGAGCATTTAAATTGGCCACAACATGTTGGAAGCCGTTTTTGGTAGCATAATTATCAAATAGCTCTCTCTCTCGATATATATATATATATATATATATATATATATATATATATATATATATATATATATATATATATATATATATAGAGAGAGAGAGAGAGAGAGATGTAAGTTCAATTGAGAATATAAAAAAAGTTGAGAATGGGGGAATCATTTTCAGCCACTCATTTAATCTAAGCATAAAAAGACATGGTGGCAAACTTGTAAATATGATAATAAACTTTCAATCTCAAATACGTAACATCGATTTCTTTGTTGAATACTCCGAATTGGAATTCCCCAGATTCGCAAACGAACTTAGATGGAATCAAAATTTCTTCGTTGTTCATGAATTGGAATCGGAGTTCTGGACTCGCAGTCACAGTCGACATTGAAGGACTCGGAATCGGTACTCACAGGTTCCCAATCAGATTTTCGGAAATCAAAATCAAAATGTGAAATCGATCAGACATAGGATGTCGCATCTGAAGTCGGAAGCTTTTGAATTTGGAACGTATATTCTAATCGGAACAATTCGCGTCTTGATTATCGGTATTACAAAGAAATTTGGAATCGGGATTTCAAGGTTTCAAAATTGAAATCAGAATTTTTGTTGGAATAAAATCAAAATCGGAACTGCACGCTTCAAAGTCGAGATCGGAAGTATATGATGATTTGGAATTGATAACTTGAATCAGAAGTATCATGTTTTTAACATTTTTAAAAAAGTTAACTTGTATGCACTCCAACTGTTTGATGAAATGCATAAACTAAATTACCACGTTATATTCACATATGAATGTGTTTTCTCACCTGAATCAATATATGATTATTAAAACAAAAAAAAAATATGCAAGTCTGTATGTTATTCATATGTGAATAACATATAAAAATTATATATATTTGTGAAAACACCTTGTAATATTCATATGTGAATATACTGTGTAATATTCATAAGTGAATATATCATCTAATATTCACAAGTGAATATACTATGTAATATTCAAATGTGATATACCATGTAATACTATGTAATATTCACATATGAAAATATCATCTAATATTCATAAGTGAATATACTATTTAATATTCACAAGTGAATATATTATGAAATATTCACAAGTGAATGTATCGTCTAATATTTAAATATGAATATATTATGTTTATTATATGCTATATTCATATATGAGTGATACTTAAACTTGAAAAAAAAATTAACCATATATTTTTATTCATAAGTGAATAACGAATGTACAGTAGTAAAAATCTGATGCATTTTAATTCACTTATGAATAACAATAGCTGAAAATATAAAAAAAATAATTTTTTTATTTTATCTTAAAACTATATCAATATGGATGTCTATTTGTAGAGAATAAAAAATCATGAATTTTGGTATATTTAAAATCATTTTTCGATAAAAATAGCTTCTTAAAAATTAAAAAAACGAAAAAAACTATGTTTTTGTATATATTAAGATAATGATTAGCATAGTCTAAGGAAACATGTTTTGTTGGAAAACATATGTCTATTCCTTTCCCATTTCCGTTGGTACGACCGAGTAAAGCGTATGTAAATACTTATTTGAGTAAAAATATTAAACCACCCAAGTCACATGTTTTAATGAATTAATTAATATAATACTATAACTATTTCAATTAAAAGTAATTATATAAACAATAATCATTTTTTAAACCTATAACGTATTTATTCAGGAGAAGAACAATTAAGCACACGAGCTTAATAAAAAATGCTCTAAGAATGAGCAATCTTGTCATTCTACTCAATTGGAAGAATTAATAATTAGAATCCAAATTATTATCTGAAATTAAAAAAAAAATCTTGTAGGTAGATTAATATATGGTTGAGATGTATTACCATTCTAGATTTTGGTTATAATGGAGATGTGAGAAACAACCCATAAAAACACACAAATAGAATACACAAACTTCATCAAAAGTGAGAAAAAGGTTTATAATAAGAATAAAAAGACTACATGTATTAAATCAATAACAAACCTTGTAACAAAAAAATCCAAAATATTTAGTGGCAATACATCCATTGGTATTCTTTGCAAGGAAATGAAATTATGCATATACATAGGTAAAGAGGTATCATGAGGAAACCTTGAGAGTGCAATGGCCATGAAATACCATTAAATATATATAAGTTAAAAAATGAACATGATTTAATCAATTTGTTTCAAAAAATACCATTTAGTATACATAATTTACAAATTTTTTGAATGGTTGTTATTAATTATGTGGAAAATGAAAAGTTTTGGAGGTTTCAAATGCATATGGTGCAAGATTAAATGCCTCATTTATAAGTATACTAGATGAATGTCCACGCGTTGCGCATAAACACCTATATAGTTGAAATAATTACAAATATATGTTTTTATTAAATATAACAATATTGTTGTTAAATTTGATATAATAATCCGTATGCTAAATTGATATAATATATTGATTATTTTGAATTATATGATAATATATACATCTATTATAACTGCATAATCTCAATCATTTGAATGACTTTTATCCGCGAGTTACTCATGAATAAAATTAAATATAATATATGGTTTAATATTATTTATAGTTGTTGTTATTGTTAATTAATTTTTTAAAATTTATTTGCTTAACGTTTTAATTTCTATCATTATAATTATTTAAAACATCAAACATTATTTTTTGATTTTAAAGGTAACAATATAATCATTTCTATAGAGTTATTTTTAACTATTGTTATTGTAAGTTATTTTACGCTACTTATTTGAAAACTTTTAACGATTATAAAAATATCATTCGAAAATATTTTAGTTAAATTGAGATTACAATTTAGTTTTTTGCATTTAGCACTATAATTTATCACTTTTAACTATTCACAAAATATTCTTTGGGTTTTTTTATGTGGAATGAAAATTATATTTAAGTTGACACTGTAATGTTATATTTAAATTAACAGTTTAAGTATTTTGTTAAAACTGTTCAAAAGTTGTAGCTTTAAATTGATAATGGTTACATACAAAAACATAGTATTAAATATAATAAATTAAGTATAATATGTTTAAAGTTAAAGACATAACTTTATAAATATAAGTAAATATATTATTTTAATATTGAAATTTAGTTTATATATGATTACACTTTAGGTTTGATATTTATTTAACTTTATTAACAAACTTATAATTATTATTAGAAAGACTCTACAATTTACAAAATATTCTTTGGGTTATTTAAGTTCAACTAAAATTTATATTTAAGTTGCCCTTCTAATGTTATATTTAAATTAATAATTTAAATATTTTATACAAATTGTTCAAAGGTTATAGCTTTAAAATGATAATGGTTTACATCCAACAATATATTAAAACGGATAAATTAAGTATAATATGTTAAAATTTTGAAAAACACAACTTTATAAGTAGAAGTAAAGATATTCTTTTAATATTGAAATTTTGTTTATATATGATTACACTTTAGGTTTTATATTTATTTAACCTTATTAACCAATTTATAATCATTATTAGAAAGAAATTGAGAAGTCATGGGAGTTTCAAATGAATGTGATAAAATGAAAAATGAATGAGAGTTTCAAATAAATATGGTGAAAGGAAAAAATGCTCCATATATATATATATATATATATATATATATATATATATATATATATATATATATATATATATATATATATATATATATATATATATATATATATATATATATAAGACAAGAGCAATGTTATCGATGTAGATAAAAACTACTTCTATTTTTTGTATTTTAAATTCTTGTAATACATAAAGCAAACTTCATTGAAGTTGATGTTCTATTTTCATGTTATTAGCATCCATCTCTGATATTTTTAGTCTCTAGTAAATATTAATTTTTATATTTAATATATTAAAAAATAAAATGACGGTGTGTTTTATTTTCCCTGTCAAATATGAAGTTTTATTTATTTATTTATTTTATTTATTTCTTTACCAAAGTAGTGTATTTTAGAAAGATATTTACCAAATATTTATCATTTAGGTTAAATTTAGAAGGTAGAAAAAAAGACAAATTGAATTATCAGGGTAATTACTTTTTTATTTTGTTCATATCTAGGTAACTTCGTTTGTTTATACATATCTAGGTAACAAACTTGTTGGAAGTTTTCACATATGACTATTATGTGCGGTTGTAACTTGCTATAGCCGGTCATAATGGTCATATGTAAACACTTACAACAAGTTCGTTATCTTGAGGTGTATAAAAAAACGAAATTACCTAGATGTGAACAAAACGAAAATGTAATTACCTTGATAAATCAATTTCCCTTAACTAATCGGTGGTATATAATTCACGAGAAATTAAAATTCCTCCTATTATTTTTTTTATAAATATTTCGACCGATTAAAATTATGACACTTGTCATCATTCCACCATCTCATCTAATTTTAAATGAGATGGTAGAATGGTAACAAATATCATAATTTTAGTGGGTAGAAATATTTATAGAAAGATTAGTACGAGGCAATTTAATTTTTAATGATATCCCTAAAACACCTTTAAAAAATTAAAATAATTAAAAAAAGATAAAAGCACACAATCAGACACATCTCTTTTTTCTCATTGACGCCTTCTGATCTTCCATAGACATCGCTATCACCTGATCGGATAACTCATTTGCCAATAATTCTCTATTATGTTGATAATCCATCATGCGAAGGTTCAAATTTCCCCTATTTGACATTAACATTCAAATCTGTAACACCTGTTTTTGATATAGGATCAGTTGATGATATAAAGGAGCCAAATGCATGGTTGTTGAAGAAAACCATATTCTACGACGTGGCATATGGAGTGCCACAACGTGGCATGCCAAATGAAGAACACATTTTTTAATGGACACCAAGATGTGACATGAAGGTGTTACGACGTGGTGAATGCTACAACCCAATCCCATGATTTTTAGGGTTTCCTTCGTATTTAAGAGCCTTAACTCTAGGGTTAGGCCATTCTCTTCAACCTCCATCCTGCCTAAAAAAACCCTAGCCTCTCCTCTTGCCTTTTTGTTCTTTGATGGTGTTTTGGTCACTTGAAGGTTGAATGAAGACTTTGTTGAGCAAAGGATAAGCTAGCAAGCTTGTCTACATCTTATGGTGTATCTTCTAGACCCTTGTAAGCCTCCAAGTTCTCATCTTTTTGGCTCATCCTTTGTAGATCTAGATTTTTATCCCTTTTCTTTATGGAATATTATTATGGATGGTTGGTTTTCATAAAGTTGGCAACTTTATCACTCCTGGAGATCCCGTGGTCATCATATGTTACAGGTCTAGACTCTCTTGTTGTTTGGCGCAATGCATGAAGTTTTAACTCCATTTCTTACCCCCTTTTGACCTATTTTTAGGAGAGACATGTATTGGACATGCATGCCCATAAAGTAGGGATTTTTATGGTTCTTTAGAAGGCAGGAAGCCTTTTAGAAAGTCAAAATATGATTTCATATGAGGAAGTTATGATTTTTCTAAGATTTTGTATAGCAGTATACAACCCGAAAATCGAATTTTAGATCGGTCAATTTTTAGCCGACACAACCTAAATGAGAATTGAAGATCTTGTTAATAGGAGCTTAACGATATAAAGACAGTTGAAAACGGACGTCGGACGACAAAGTTATGAATTTTTAATGGACTTTAACTGTCTAAGCCTGTTAAAATATAACTTTAAAAATAAACCAAAATTAGCCGACGGAGTCTAAACGAAAGTTGTAGATCTTGTCAATACCTACGCGTGGATATAAAGAACGTAAAAAACGTAGATCGTATGCAAAAGTTATGAATTTTTCAAGAATGACTGTTTTATCTGCGTCATGCATCACGTGTCAACACCAGGCGAATCCTTGGTTCCTACGTAAGGTCACGACACGAAGGTTAATTTCACGACGTGAAGATCCCCTGGACAACTTATAAATATATCCGAAAATCACTCAATTCTTCACACCTTTCAACTCCATTCTCTCCTAAACCCCCCAAGGTCCCAAGACCTTTTCCCTAGTACTTCCTAAGTGTTAGAAGCGAGTCCCGGAGCGCCGGAAACCCCCGAGAAGAAGATCTTTTGGCTCAAAAGTTTTGCCCGCACAGAGCCCGGTTCCTCGTTAAACCCCATTGTAAGTGAGTTATGCTTATCCTACTTTAAGTATAACTTATGTTTAATTTCATTATCGTTATTATGAACCTATAAACAAGATTTATCAGTGATTCCAAGTCGTTATATTGATTGATCTACTTACGGGGATGATGTCTAGGCTGTGATTTAGTGAGGTGTTTAAAGTGGGATTTCCAAACAGTATACTTCGTATACAAAACGGACCCTACCTCCAATATGATCCTTCCTGGTTGTTCCTTACTTGGTAGATAATGAAAGTAGACTTTGAGTTAATGAAGAATCTAGACTAAAAATTAGTCGCAATAAATATTAGACTAAAACTCAGTGATAATAATACTAGGTTTCGTCAATGGAAAAGACAATTGTTAGAAGCGAAGCGCTGCCCAAATTTCGAGTTGTCACTTTAACAAGTGAGTGCATAGTCCCTTTCATGAACATGATTTTAATACAAGTATTAATTAAAGTTTTAAAGAAATGTTTATGTGTGATATATTTGATATTGCCTGAAATACTTGTTAAGAGCATATCCGATAATATATGATGAATAAACCTAAATTAATTAAGATGAATATCGGGTAATATCTTCTTATGAGTATGGGTGAGATATAAACGGAGGGTAGAACATTAAAATTTGTCATTGATCTGAGAGCATGGATTAGACATAGCCATTCGTCCCTAGTCCGAGAGTATGGAGTGGGCACACTCATTTGTCATTTATCCGAAAGTATGGATTAGACATACCCAATCCGAGAGTGAGGATTAGGTAAAGCTGTTAATTTTAGATCCTAGAGTATGGATCGAGTCGTTGTGAGGATCGACGGGGTGGGGTAAAATTTCTTGTATGAGGTGAAATTGTATATTGCGAGTTCTAATATATATATATATATATATATATATATATATATATATATATATATATATATATATATATATATATATATATATATATATATATATATATATATAACATTGTGGGATTGAAATCCCTATATACTCACTAGGTTTCCCAACCTGACCCACTCAGTTTATTGTATCACATGTGGCTATATGAAATATACATTCTGCTGAGAGATTCAAGGAGTATTAGACCACTAGTTTAATTAATGTAAGGCTTGTAATATTTCGTTACGCTTATGTTTTCGTATTAACGATGACATCCCAATGTTTTAAATAAAAATACATTTCTTCGGAAATGCTTTGATAACATCTTTATCATGTTTTCTGGGAAAAAATTCCGCAATACTATTTTTCAAAAAGGATACTCTGATTTTTAAATAAGCATAAATAAATCGGTCTTTTCTGGTCGTGATAATGAGGATGTCACAGTTGGTATCAAAGCATAAGTTTAAGCGAACTTGGAATTTTAGGAAATTTCTAGACTTAAACTTAGAACGCTAAACGATGATTGTGAGATAAGTGTCTGCTATATTTAGGAAGTATGCCTGAATAGACACGAGCACTAGCTTATTTATTGAAGATGCCTGAATTGCTTTTATGTGCTATATGATTTGTGCTATAAAATGCCTTATATGCTTTATGATGCTATCGTTTGATCGGATCCATGGCCTAATGCCAATCGGATCTGAAAATTTTATGTGTTCAGATTTCTAAACATTTAATTACGATATTAGAACTGACATGTAAATTTTCGGAGTAATAAGGAGGATTGCACGTCTAAACCTTCTCTATCTATATTCTCGTCCCGATACGCTGAACACATGCTTCCGTGAACAAAACGTCATGGTGAAGACTCGTAGCGAATTGAGTAAACGGAGGAAACGAGGAGGCTTACGATAGTGAACAACACTTATCAGAAGATATCATAAGAGAGGTATCTTGCCTTTAGAATGCATCTAATAAATAATGTCTAGTACAGGAGAAGTACACTTTCGATTAGCAGAAAGAAAGACTTTTGGTATAATCCATGAAGTTATCCCATCGTCTGGCATTTCCACCACCAACCGAGTTGAAGCAGAATTGATGATTTGAAGATACGCATAGAAGAAGTCCTAGTAGAGTCTAGGGAAATTTTTATGATTATTTGGACACATTCGTATGTGTTAAATCGTTTTTTGATTTTAGGAAATAAGAACTTGGGGACTGCGAGACAATACTTGGGATAAGTATGAGTAGGTGTGAAAGGTAGTAGAGGCCTATACTACCGGAAGCACAGGACTCACACTTGGATCAGGGAAAGTCACAAGGTTACCAAGGCGCTAGTAATTGAATCCGTTTTGTTCATGTATGTCGTTACCATTGTTTCGGTAATGACTAAGAAGATGATTGTTATTCCAACCCCAGTGGTCATATCAAATCGAATCCGAAAAAGATAAGTATGTTACATGGTTCAGAGAACCAAGATCGATGTAGCATCTGACTTAAGCCAGAAGATTGAAGTAAAAGATAATCGAAGCGATCAATAGAAGTATTGCAATCACCGTGAAAGTAAGAAGCTTGTAGCTAGAAGTGCTACATGCTAGAATGTGATTATATCACATTAGAACATGAAGGAAGGTATCTTTCATTCTGGAATTTGACTCTAAAATACATGAGTCTAAGCGTTGCATAATACGATGAGCGATCATTAGAATATGACCCATCGATCTGTCATGATAATCGAAGTAAAGAACTTATCATAAGTTAAACCTGTTTAAGAAGGCGCAGGAGTCTCCAATAAGAATCGAGTTTGTAACAAGAAGGTTACGATTGAAAGTCCAACATAGTATGAAGAGCAGGTGCAAGATTGAGCACCGCCAGCAGTCAAGAAGCCAAAAGTTAGATACTCATTTGAAAGGACATAAGAGTTATGGTTATTACCTAGGATGAAAAGATAACATATGGAGTCATTAAACATGCATTGTTGTGTTGATGATTCTGGGACGTAATCATCCTAAGGGGGAGATAATTGTAACTCCGGCAGATTCGAGCTAGTCAATTTAGAGATAATAAGCGTTAAAAATGATTTTTTGTTAGAAGATTATTTAGGATAAATAATCTTAACCAAAGCTATAGTATATGTCACAAGGATTCTATACATATAAAGAACATCGAAATCCGACTTAAAACGAAGAAGTTATGACCCGTTGAAGTTTGCGACTAAACCAGCACAACGTCGCGTATCGTAAAAAGTGAATTTTTGATAAGCTAATTTTAAGACTTAGAGATCTAAACAAAAGTCGTAGTATACGTTAAACTAAGAGCGTGCGTATTGAGAACGTCCAAATCTGACTTCATTTGAGGAAGTTATGATTTTTCTAAGATTTTGCATAGTAGTATACAGCTCGGAAATCGAATTTTAGATCAATCGATTTTTAGCCGAAACAACCTAAATGAGAATTGAAGATCTTGTTAATAGGATCTCAACGATATAAAGACAGTCGAAAAGGGACGGCGGACGACAAAGTTATAAATTTTTAACGGACTTTAACTGTCTAAGCCTGTTAAAATATAACTTTAATAATAAAGTCAAAATTAGTCAATGAAGTCTAAGTGAAAGTTATAGATCTTTTCAATACCTACGCGTGGATATAAACAACGTCAAAAACGGAGCTCGTTTGCAAATGTTATGAATTTTTTAAGAATGGTTGTTTTATCTGCGTCATGCGCCACATGTCAGCACCAGGCGAAGCCTTGGTGCCTACGCAAGGTCACGACGCGAAGGTTAATTTCACGATGTGAAGATCCCCTGGAAAGCTTATAAATAGAGCCGAAAATCACTTCATTCTTCACACCTTTCAACTCCATTCTCTCAAATACGCCCAAGGTCCCAAGACCTTTTCCCTAGCACTTCCTAACTGTTAGAAGCGAGTCACAAAGCGCCGGAAAGCCCCGAGAAGAAGAGCTTTCGGTTCAGAAGTTCTACCCGTGCAGAGCCTGGTGCCTCGCTAAACCCCCTTGTAAGTGAGTTATGCTTACCCTACTTTAAGTATAACTTATGTTTAAGTTCATTATCGTTATTATGAACCTATAAACAAGATTTATCAGTGATTCCAAGTCGTTATAATGATTGATCTATGTAGGGGGATGATGTCTAGGCTGTGATTTAGTGAGGTTTATAAAGTGGGATTTCCAAACAGTATACTTCGTATACCAAACGGACGCTACCTCCAATATGATCCTACATGGTTGTTCCTTACTTGATATATAATGAAAGTAGACTTTGAGTTAATGAAGAATCTAGACAAAAAACTAGTCGCAATAAATATTAGACTAAAACTTAGTGATAATAATACTAGGTTTCTGATGGGTTTTATACATAGCAAAGAATCCTATGTGTGTATGCAACCCTATTTTTAGGATCTATGTTTTCACTATTAGGCATACAGGCATTGAACACAAAAACTAGAAACTCTAGGAGGCACATGTAATTTTTGAAATTAACATATATTTAGGGTTAGGATACATACCTTGATTGTTATATTGTAATAACAATCAAATCATTGAAGATCTTGAACTTTGGTAGCAAGCGCTACAAGTGTCGCGCCTCTAATGGCTCACAAACAAACCTAGCAACCAAGGAATACTTTAGAGAGAGAGAGAAGTAGAGTAGAATTTCGGCCCGTATGTTCTTTTTGGAGTGCCTAGGCCGAAATTTAACCCTAAGAGGGTTTATATAGGTGCTAGGAAGGTATTGGATTAGGCAGGTGTATCCAAGATAACCCTAATCCCTTAACTTCCCCCCTAAGGCATCCAAGGCACCCTTAGAGCCCAAGGAAACCCTAGGAACACCCTATAATTCGTTTCCCCCACCCCTTTAGGGAGGTTCTAGAATGCTCAATGCTCAACTATTGAACATTATCACCTTTAGTCCCTGCAGTTTCAATTAATTCCTTTAATCCCAAAATTAATTCCAAATTAATTTATGATTAAATATTAATTAAACAATATGATTTCTAATTAATATATTATTTCCATAATACATTATAAATCATTTATCTTGATTTCAAATTAATTTATTAACCAAGTAATAAATTAATAAATCATTCTTCTCTCTCTAACTGTTATCCTATTCAATTGCTAGGTTTGAAGGCAACCCAAAAGAACATTGCTACTATCAATTCAAGTATATACCAATTATAGTTATGGGCTTAGACACCTAATCCAACAGTCTCCCATTTGGATAAGTCTAATAACTATAGTTGCAAGTATAACCTCAAAAATTGACTAGCAAAGTTTAGCTACCAAAAACCGCTGTCGAACTCTGACCTAGCCAGTGACTTGTCCTTAGATAAGTGATCAAATATTCCTCCGTTCTACAAGATATCATATGGAAATGAGACATGGATTATAATCAATCTCTGTCCAAGAGTTGTTTCCCGATTTCTGATTCATGACGACTGACTCAGACTACAATTGAACACATCAACTTAGTCCAGGCTTGGCCAAGCGCTTTAGATGTCATCACTAAATCATCGAGGGGCCCACATATATCGCTTTTATCCCATTTAGGGTAAAAGGAATGGATAAACTTCGACTCATATGCTTGTACTATTCACTCATCAAATCATACACAACAATATGTTTTATAACATCAAGTTACTGATGCGTTTACGTATTATTAATGCACAACCGACTTGTAAACAACAACTCATATGTCTTCGTTTCAAGAATATACGATATTATTGTCTCAGAATTACTCGTGATAAAATCCATGAAGTAATTCTCTGAGCGTGGGTTTATCCAATACTCAAATTCCTATTTCAGGAGTACTCATGAACATTGCAGCAAACATTTGCCATGTCTAAGCTCTTAGAAAATCTACAGTCGGATTCATGACAGTCTAAATTCACTACTCACTTCCAAAAGTTTGATCGACTGTGGATGTTTGAATAACCTAGTTATTCGGTAAGTAAAAATGTGAAGTGAAACACAAGAATAATCTAATTAACTATGGTCTCAATACTTTTGAATATAAATAAAACACTTATTATTTAATCACCATATTAATTAGACTTTATTCATTGTATTGTGTTTCGAGTAATCAACTTAATACTTGAATTAAAAAAATAGTCATGCCATGATCCAGACATGCACACTATGTTTATCTATGGTCCTTTCTTTGTGAAATAGATCAATTGAACACATTTCCAATGATGCTTATTTCACAATTCCAAATCCTTATCACAAGTGTAAGAATACCAAATTCTTGCCACTACTAGAATTTGTTAGAGTCTAAACTTACATGCAATGATCCTTTTGTAATGTCTAGGCACCAAAGTCACAGAGACTTAGACAATGATATTACAAAACATTCCATTGGAGATTTGTTACAAACAATTCCATGGAAATAAAGTCTCACATGCAAAGAGCATTCCTTGAATATCCTTCTTGCATTAAAGTTACTAATCTTACACACATATCTCAATATCCATCTCCAAAAAGGGAAACATTTTCATATTCCATTTGACTATCAATTCTGAACAAGAGTTACCTTTACTCAGAACAAGTCAATATGGTTCTTCCAAAAAATTACACTATACTTCCAACTGTCCACAAGCAACCAATCTTTGGTAAACCTTAGATTGTCCTTGACAGCTGTTTAATAACTGCAGTCATATCTGGCTCTAGTCCTTTTCCCTCTTAATGCCTTAGGCATTTGGAAAAACATAACGATTGAATATTACAGCATATGCGATCAATCCTATATCTGAAGCATATGGGATATGATACATAATGTCTTACATAAATACATGATACTTGATCAGTCTCTTGCTATAATATTTCTATATATAGAATTTCCTATATTGAATCACTTCAACACGATATTCATATACATTCATGACCAAGTTCCATTAAAACTTCAATCTAAACTTTTAGATTTTAAATGAAGTATAAGTGTCCTCTCCCTTAAATCTTTCTATAGCGAAACAATTTCCAAACTTTGCAACTTGCAAATTTGTAACTTTGTTTCCTATAAATAGTATTGCTAACTTGCAACACCTTACATAATAATCATGCTCCCACTAGCATAACAATTATGTTCTTACTAGCATAACAATTATGCTCCCACTAGCTTTGACATGTATCCAAAAATCAACTCGACTTCAAGAAATCATTACCTATTGACTTTCTTACCAAAGTTCATATTTTTGATACGTAGTGCTTCGATAAGTCTTTATCTAGACTTCTCAAGATCATACACCTTTCATTAGATAGCTTATGTGTGTGTCTAAACCCTTTCAGAACTTATAACAATAAGTCTCGAATGCTCAAACTATTTTCCATTTCTCACAATTCGAACTATGAAAAGGGATGCCGTAATCATACTCGAATTTGAGAACACAATTATCACAACTGCTAACTCTAATGATATTAATCAATCCTTTAAAATCTACTAATGAAAGCGTTTTCTCACGATCATTTTCATGAAGCAGAGGAAAACCTCTTACGACTTTGATTTTATAGTGCATGTGTTCCTATCCATGTTAATTTGTCATTTCCAACCACTATCATAAGACAAGGTTTACGACAAATTCAAAATCATATGGAATGAACTTGCTTAATCTTAATTTCTTGCCATCCGGTAGCACAAGGGCCTACCAGTGCTTCCAAGTTATTGAGCAGCTCACCCATACAGATCAATGTACTTTCGCCGATCAAGGTGCGTTGCCTTATGCAGTCAAATAAGAACTCATAGAACTCACATGCATAGTCAACTTAACTGGAATGGGCACAGAAACAAGAATGTGTCAACACGATAGGTTATCAACCTTAGGTCGTGTGCTAGTGATTACTAAAAGGTTTATTCTCGATTGTCTTCCTGAAACTTTTCAAGATCAACAAGACTCCCACTGACTTCTTGACATATAAGATTCTCTATCAAGGATCTTTCCTTGACAAACAAATATTCAAGAGTTAGTGTGGGTTCTTATCAAGAAAACACTTCATATAATTGGTCTTAGTTGGTATTTGTTTAAACCAAAACATCATAACTACCAATTTCAAATGTGCAAGAGTAAGAAAACATTTCTACTCCACATTTCATGAGGTGTTGTAAACCTACTTAGAACATGTTACTCAAGGTACAACTTGGAGTAACTAGAGTATAATTCTAAAACTTGATTTTGAAACGAAGTATGACTCATCTTCTTGATTTAACCATTTCAACAATAGCTGATTCCTCTTCTTAGTCATATAAATGCACTAAGGTGTCCTTAGAGGATCAATTGCGACGTGGTTCCATAATCATTAGGATGATAATAAAACATGATACTAAAGTACTCTGCTTTCCTTTCAGATTGGAGAAACTTTTATCTTTCTGCCCAATGGATTCTTCTTATTCGTTCTGCTATACTTTGAAACTTTTCGAGGTATCAGAATTACACTGAATCTTGTAAGCATAACCATATTTACTGAACTATTAATAAATCATGACGAATAGACTTATTGTCCTTTGTGGTGGATCTGACCAGTTAACATCAATGTGTACTAGATCCTTTAGTCTTTCACTTGACTCACATATACACATGAGCAAGGAATTTAGTCTTAATTTTCCAAAGATCAAGATTCTCATACATCACACAATTCAAATCGTATGATTCCATATTTCTGTCCAATTGAAACTTGGATGATGAGAATCCTTCCTCATTTGGTAAATTATGACACTACCACAAGGTATATAACTAAGAATCAAATCCATTTTCAACATTGCTAATAATAGAAATATAAACACCAATTTTCATAAATTTCATTGCAAGTAATCATAAAGCAAATCTGATAAACCACAAAAATTTACTTTATTGATAATCTGTGGAATACTTGTCCTTACAATGCATATACACATGAAAACTATGTTTCTAAATATTCCTAAGCAATCTATCATAACTCCTAAGTAGCAGCTCCAAATCCTGATCATTGAACCATATGAATGAAATCCATTTCTTCAGATCAAAATTAGCCTTTACTTCCTCTTAAGCTTCCTTCATTCTCTTAGATTTTGCAGAACATCAAAATGCTCTTTATCACATCATGTACTAAGAATCCATGAACAAGAACTTTATAAAGTTAGATAGTGGATGTACCTGAAGTAGAGTCATACAATTTGACTTTACCATCTCTAAGATATCTCAGGTAGTCTGGGAAGCTTCACTTCCAATGCCCCTTTGATTGACAATAGAAACATGTGGACTCTTTAGCATTGGCACATGGAACTATCTCAGAACCGGCCTTTCTCTTATGGTAAAACCTTTTAACCTTGGCCGATTTCTCTCCCTTAGGAGGGGAAACCATTTCTGGAGTATCATAGTTGCCATCACCAATGTCCATGGAACTTGGGGAAACTGATCCTCCAAACAAATTCGCTTGACCAGTGCGCCAAAGCATTGCTGCTTCAGCAAAATTTAGCAAATATGTCAGATCAATTAGGGTCACGTCGTTTTCAGTCGTATAGTAATCCTTAACAAACCGACCATACGACTCAGGAAGCGAGTGAAGAACCAAGTCAACAGCCAGCTCCTTTAGGAAAATGACACCCAACATTCCTAGTCTGTCAATGTGTGACTTCATCTTGAGGATGTGTGTATACACAGACTTTCCATCTTGGTGTTTGCATACCAATAGGGATTGAGTGACCTTGAACTTTTCAAGTCGACAAAAACGCGGGTCATGGAGGATCACTAGAGGAGGTGGAGGAAGAGAATTATGATTTCCAGTTCCACCAATGCACGAAGAAGGGAATGATCTATCACCTTGATCGACACGTGGAAGATCATCTTCAGACGGAAAGCTTTTTCCAAAAGGATGAGGAAGACCATAATTGTCAAAACTAGACATCTACAAAAGGGAGAAAATTCAAGTGAGTTGATTTAGATCCTTAATATAACACCCAAATGAAATATCAAGGATAGGACCCAAAACAATAATTTAGAATTCAGAAGAGGAATGTCGTAATCCAATTGCAAATTATTTGAAGGTAGGTAAATTACGATTTACCAATTCCACTACGAAAACGAAATTTTAAATGAATTAGGTTTTAGATGAAATTCCTAGATCTTTTGAGATTCACTAAACTTTTCAATGACATGTTTAATCTCGATTATGCTCTCACTTTTTGACTGGGATTCCGAGGATCACAAACGAGATGTGAATAACCATGCAAATTAGCTTGGTACTCTCGATGTCATTTATCACCTAATCAATGTGCCGGTTAACCACACACGCTCCATTGATCAACGATAATTTATGAGAAACCCATTGCCAACAATATTAGTCCTATATTAGTGTGCCAGTTAACCACACACGCTCCACTAACGACCAATAAGGTGCAATGTGCAATTTCATAAGTTAGCATCAAATTCACATTTTTCCTAAAGTAACTAAGAAGGTGATTTTAGAAAATAGTTTAGTTACTTTATAATTCATTATACTTTTAATGAGGATTAAGTGTCCTATGGAACCCGTTCGGCTAACGACCCTCCACCATACAAGAGAGCGGTGGGTAAGAATGGATACCCAATGACGGTCATTTTACATGCCGCTTCCTTAAACTTCCCTTATAGTATGGCTTCGTGAATGAGGCGTACTAACGGTTCGACTGACTCGTCTTATACATATAGTAATATTAAACCTTTAATGTTACATATAATATAAGAGTGTATTTTAAACTTTCAAAATACTAGGGTTTTTTAATTTTATTAAAATTTGCGAAAATTAAAACCATTTAATTTAAAATTTAAAATTTAAAAAAGCTTTGATTTAATAATTATCCAAAAATTAAACAATTAATTAAATTATTAAATCAAATAAGGATTACCAATTTAAATTAAACATATTAACTTAATTTAATCTTTTATCCATGGATTTCAAAATTTAAGGTAGGGATATCTTTAATTATCCAATTAAACAATTAACAAGATAATTATCAAAAATAAAAACCTACTAACTTATTCCTTAGATTTCGAAATCTTTTGCTTGGAGTACAAGACAAGGCTTTCAACTTTGCCTAAAAATAAAAAACCCTAGGGTTAGGAAACCCTAGATTTCGACTCCAAGGTGGCCAAAGGAAAGGGTTTGAAAACCCTTAGGGATTTTCGAAAAACAGGGTTCTTAAACCCTAATTTGCGAAAATTTAAAGGCCTTAGGGTTTAATAGCCATAAACCATAATTTTGTCTTGTTCAATAAATTGTACCAAATCTAATTGAAAACAAAACCATACGCTCTGATACCACTGATGAGTTTTATACATAGCAAACAATCCTATGTGTGCATGCAACCCTAATTTTAGGATCTATGTTTTCACTATTAGACATATAAGCATTGAACACAAAAACTAGAAAACCTAGGAGGCACATGTAATTTTCGAAATTAACATATAATTAGGGTTAGGATACATACCTTGATTGTTATATTGTAATAACAATCAAATCCTTGAAGATCTTGAACTTTGGTAGCAAGCGCTACAAGTGTCGCGCCTCTAATGGCTCACAAACAAACCTAGCAACCCAGGAATACTTTAGAGAGAGATAAGTAGAGTAGAAATTCGGCCCTTAGGTTCTTTTTAGAGGGCCTAGGCCGAAATTTAACCCTAAGAGGGTTTATATAAGTGCCAGGAAGGTATTGGATTAGGCAGGTGTATCCAAGATAATCCTAATCCCTTCACTTCCTCCCTAAGGCATCCAAGGCACCCTTAGAGCCCAAGGAAACCCTAGGAACACCCTAGAATTCGTCCCCCCCCCCCTTTAGGGAGGTTATAGAATGCTCAATGCTCAACTAATGAACATTGTCACCTTTAGTCCCTGCAGTTTCAATTAATTCTTTTAATCCCCAAATTAATTCCAAATTAATTCCAAATTAATTTCTGGTTAAATATTAATTAAAAAATATGATTTCTAATTAATATAATATATCCATAATACATTAATAAATCATTTATCTTGATTTCAAATTAATTTATTAACCAAGTAATAAATTAATAAATCATTCTTCTCTCTTTAACTGTTATCCTTTTCAATTGTCAGATTTGAAGGCAATCCAAAAGGACATTGCTACTATCAATTCAAGTATATACCAATTATAGTTATGGGATTAGACACCTAATCCAACAGTTTCGTCAACGGAAAAGACAATTGTTAGAAGCGAAGCGCTGCCCGAATTTCGAGTTGTCACTTTAACAAGTGAGTGCATTGTCCCTTTCATGAATATGATTTTAATACAATTATTAATTAACGTATTAAATAAATGTTTATGTGTGGTATATTTGATATTGCCTGAAATACGTGTTAAGAGCATATCTGATAATATATGATGATTTAGGACTTACAGAATAAACCTAAATTAATTAAGATGAATATCGGGTAATATCTTCTTATGAGTTCGGATGAGATATACACGGATGGTAGAACATTAAAATTTGTCATTGATCCGAGAGCATGGATTAGACATAGTCATTCGTCCCTAGTCCGAGAGTATGGAGTGGGCACAATCATTTGTCATTGATCCGAGAGTATGAATTAGACATCCCCATTCTCGTAAAAACCCGTTAGATAAACATAGTTACTCCAGCAATCAATAGAAGAGTCAAGGAGGATCCAACAGAATTTCATTAGGAGAATCCCAAGAAAGAAACAGATGACAAGTAAATAAACTATAGAAATCATTTAGTGCCCTTACCCTATTAAGGACACCAATGAGAGATTCGCATGAACTTTCGAGATTCAAAATCTTCATTACGAAGTAATGGGGATCAGTGTCAGAATCGGAAGTAAGACAACTCAGGAATTCAATATACCTATAGAGGAGAAGGACACCCTATAGATACCAGGAGGAAACAAATCATTACCACCCAGAATAGAACAGAGAACAAAAGAACACCACGTGTGATTCATGTGAAGTGTTTAAACACCTTTTCATCTAAGTAATAACTAGTAAATCAATTCAACCTAGTGAGTCGGTGATTTCATTAGTCACATTAGGTTTTAAGCTTATCCTCTTTTCCTGTCACGACTAATAACAATAAATCAGATCACGAAATCTTAATTGATAGTGATTACTTCTCAAATAGATGTGGCTACGTTTCAAGCTGCGGTCACAGCAGCTGTAGCAGCTGTCATGGCACACCTTAATGCTAACAATGCAAATGTTAGTAGTAATGCTATCGGTAACCCCGATCGTGGTGATGGCCAAGTACAACAACGAGAACCTACTTGTAAGGACACGTTGAACCTTAAGCCTAATATCCTGAAACGAAAGTTCGAGAACAAGAAAGGGAGTTGTTCAACTCAAGAACCTAACAGAGGGCAATGAACTGCGGAAGTCAATACCCCCATCAGCCCTGTTATTCTAGCACTGACCAAGCCGTATTTAGGAAACCTCCCACATTGCAGCAAGTGCAACTACCATCATCATGGAGTTTGCCGAGAGCTGCATTGCAATAGATGTGACTTGAAGGGGCATACCGCCCACACCTGTAGAACTCCGGTTGAGTTCATCACTTCAACTACCGATGTTGGAACCATTCCCATACGTCACCTTTGTGGTGAAATAGGACATTACAAGAGGGACTGTCCAACAGAGAAGAACGACGGGGGAGCAGGAGGAGTTTGATCCCAATACATGGGAAAGCATCAAAGAACCCTGCTATATTTTGGTACGCTTCCAAACCCCGATAATTATCAAAAATTATGATTACTCTTCTGTTCAAATTAAATCACAACAATTATATAAAATTTGAAACCCTAACAGGTAAGCTATGATGACTTAGTGTATACATAAGGGTCATTTATAATTAAGATTTATAGAATTAGAGTGAGTAATCCCGCCTCATTTCCTGTTCCTTGTTTGGTTGTGGATTTAGGGCAGGGTTGCTCAGTCAAAGGTCTTACCAATCTTAATTATACATGACTTGTATACACCAAGCGATTATAGAGAGACCTAGTAAGGATCGTTTCATGAAAGTTCATAATTTCAAATTATCAGAACCCTCGTATTGGTAGTAACCGCCAATTTCAAATCAAAAAGGGGTTCGTAGTGATAATAACAGAATAAAACCAGAAGCGCTGAAAACTTAGGTACATAGGATATCCTCCTAGTAATCATTCCTCCCAGAACGACTTAATATCTATTTCGTCGAGAAAATTCTGACGTCCTCATTCGACATGGTTTGTCCTGGCCCTTACCATGTTAAAATTCTTATGCTGTATAAGAAAACTTTTTCCTTAATCAGCCGTAAGATGAAATTCTTCCAATCCCTAACGTAAAACCCTTAGGTTGTCTCTCATTTCAAAACTTTAGAAGTACCCATGCGAAGAGTACCATGCCATTCTAGCCTACTCAGTAGACAGGAAACTTCAAACGAAAAGCACCGAAGTAGTCTTAGAAGTCAGTAACTACCGAAGTACCTCAATAGATCTCGTAGGAAAATCATTGTACCGTAGGTCAAGTTCAAGAATAGAGACTAAGAACTCATTAAGTTAATCTATCGCTACTAAGTGTATACACGAGAGTGGTATATAAGTTAGACTTAACAAGATTAAGGATGTGTGATTCCGCCCTATCTCCTGTTCCTTGTTTGGTTGTGGACCTGGGGCAGAGTCACCCATCCGAACGTTTTGTGAAATCTAAATTATATACGACTTGTATACACGAGGTAATGGTGGATGAGCCAAGTATGAGTCTGATCATGAACTTCAGAGCAAAAGCCTGCATCATGTATTCTACCAGGTGGAATTCAACATGAGACCACGACAATGGGTCGAGCTACTAAATGTCTACGAATTCGAAATTCGTTATCATCTCGACAAAGCCAATATAGTAGCTGACACCCTAAGTCGGAAAGAGTACCCAGGTCATAGTGCCAATCATTGACTATGATAACCCATTCAAAACTCTCCACACAAAGTAAGGAGGCTCAACAGGAAGCCTTGAAACCTGAAAATGTGGCAAGTAGAGAAGATAACTAGAACGTGTGAGTGCACGGTATTCCAATGTCTGTTATCTCCACTGAGATAATAGAATCATCTCCCAGTTCAGGCAGTCACTCAAAAATCTCTAGGAACTAGAGTAGTCTTGAGCCTATGCGATTGACTATGGTAAAGAATGGGATACCCATTTACCAATTAGTCGAGTCCTTTATCACGCTAGCATTCAAGTTGCTCCATTCAAAACCTTCTGTGGTCACAAGTGCAGATCCTATCTGCACTGGACTAAAGTAGGTAATATGCAACTAGCTAGAGATCCAATTTCCACACAACACCTTCGCTGATCTGGAATTCATCCGAGAAACTACCAAAAACAAAATACGAATCGGGAAGCGCCATAAAGCTTCCAGAGTTAATAAGAGAAACTACGGCTTCGATAAAAGAAAACCCTTGAAATTCCAAGATTGATTACCTTGTCATAGGAAGGTCTCACCTCGGAAGGACAAGATGCGCTTGTGAAAGCTTGGAATACAAAATTCAAGGTACATAGGACCATTTGATATTCTTACCAGAATTGGTCTTGTACTTATAAACTTAGACTACCACAAAAACTTAATAACATTCATCCCATCTTTCACATATCTAATCTAAAGAGGTGTATATCCGATAAAACACTTGTTATTTCACTCGATGAAATCAAGTTAAATAAAAGTCTACACTCTATAGAAGAACCAATAAAAACCATGGATAGGGAAATCTAAAGAACCAAGCAAAGTCTTATCCCGTTAGTGAAGGTTCGCTGGATTACAAACCGGGGACCTGAATTCACTTGGGAAAGGAAGATTAGACCTAGTCCATGAGTATCACTTTAGACTTAATTTCGGGACGAAATTCCCTCTAACAGGGGGATAATGTGTGACACCAGTCAAATTTTGGTCAAAAATAAATTGATCAATAATCGTAATTGGGATGAACCAAGAGGTAGAGTTTGTAACAAGGTTTCCAAAAATATAAAGAACACTGAAATCCGACTTATAACAAAGAAGTTATGACCAATCGAAAATCCGCGACAAAACCGGCAAAACACTGTTCAGTGTAAAAAGCGAATTTTCGATAAAAGGCTTTTTAGCCTTAACAATCTAAATGAAAGTTGTAGAATATGTTAAATCGAGAACGTTCATAAAAAGAACGTAAAAATCTGACTTCGTATGAGGAAGTTATGTTTTTTCTAAGTTTCGGTTTAGCAGTAGACAGCTAAAAATTCGAAATATAAATCGATCGATATTTAGCCGACACAACTTAAACGGGAATTGAAGGTCTCGTCAAAAGTAGCACAACGGTAAAAAGACAGACGAAAACGGACGTCGGATGAAGAAGTTATGAATTTTTAACGAATTTTCTGTCTCGGTCTGTTAAAAATAATAATATTAAAAATAAAATCAAAACCAGCCAACGAAGTCTAAACAAAAGTTGTAGAGTATAAATTTACCTACGCGAGCATATAAAGAACGCCAAAAATGGAGCTCGTATGCGAAAGTTATGATTTTCGCAAGTTTTTGGCACGAAAATCAAGAAAATCTTGAAAACCTGGCAAATTCGCATAGCTGGCTTCGGACACGTCACCCTTCGCATGCAGCCTCCACGTGGTGTCTTCTGATTGGACCGCAGCCTCGCGTGGCACCCGCTGATTGGTCCGAAGTTGTCATCTTCCTTCCCCATTGGACCGAAGTTCGGTCCACTTAGAAGCCTCCATCTGTCCGAGGCACGTGCCTCGCACCGGGTCCGAACTCCGCACCGCCTTAGACTTCAGCCTCGTGGCCTTCGCAGGAGCTATCGCCTGTCCTGCTGACTTACCTCCTCGCCTCGCCACCTGTCTGCTGAGTCATCTCGGACCGCACCCTCGCACCCCTATATAAAGGGTGCGAGCCTTCTCGGATTTGTAGAATTTTTCACCCCAAAATTCACCCAATTTCACATTTTCACCCCTAGACTTTCTCACGACCCCCAAGGCCCCGGTATCGTGTCTAAAACCCGAAGCAAGCCCCGGAGCCCCAAAATTCTCGAGAAGTTATCCTATCTCTAGTCGAAACTCTGTCCGATTTGAGCCAGTTTCTCGTCAAATAAACTCCTTTCCGGGAAACGAAACGCTGCCCGAATCACTGCTTATCAAAGTGAGTTCATACCCCTATAATATACCTTTTTAAATGGTTTTATATGCTTTTTAGGGGGGGGGGGGGAATACAAGTTTAACACAATATTAAATTGTGTTAATAACTGTATGTGATAATAATCACATAAAGGGTTTCCGTATGCTTTTAAGAATTACCAAATACTTTCAAAATGACTTAAAGCCATGTTAAATCTTTAAAGTCATGTAAACTCTATTAAATTCTTTGAAAAATGTTTTATAAACTATTTCAAATTATAAATGCCAAAATCATGTTTATATATGTATAAATATATAAATAAGATTTGAAGGGCTTAGGACTAATGAATTATCTTATTTCCTTTTCCTTGTCTGGATGTGGAATTAAGTTTGTATTATATGTCCGAAGGTCGTTTCCTTCTTAATTATATATATATATATATATATATATATATATATATATATATATATATATATATATATATATATATAGTATATATATATATATATATACTATATATATATGAGTATAAAAGGTTACTCCTTTTAGTATCATTACCTTTGTATCAGGCTGAGCAAAGGTGTTCATCCATGAGAAATCATGCTAATCAGATAGAACATATAAATTATAATAGGTATAATTTATGATTCAAAACTAAATATACAAGTATGATTCACGACTGTATACTTTCCAAGGAAATTACCAAAATTCATTCAACTATACCAAGATATGTTTAATACCTTTAATATATGAACAACATATTAAAGAAATAAAGATACATCATACCGGGTTTGCATTAACAAATGTACGATACAGAGTACCAGGGTTAGCAAACACGGGGTAATAATACATCATACCGGGTTTGCATTAAAAAAGGTACGATACAGAGTACCAGAGTTAGCAAACACGAGGTAATAATACATCATACCGGGTTTGCATTAACAAAGGTACGATACAGAGTACCAGAGTTAGCAATCACGGGGTAATAATACATCGTACCTGGTTTGCATTAACAAAGGTACGATACAGAGTACCAGAGTTAGCAATCACAGGGTAATAATAATACATCATACCGGGTTTGCATTAACAAAGGTACGATATACAGAGTACCAGAGTTAGCAATCACAGGGTAATAATAATAAATTATACCGGGTTTGCATTAACAAAGGTACGATATACAGAGTACAAGGGTTAGCAATCACGTGGTAATAATACATCGTAAATCTCGTTGAAACAATAAATTTGTGAGGCCCTTCACGATGTACTTATCTAAGTACGACTTTTAAGTCCTGACCTATTAACCAGAATCTCTTGTAGGGAGAGCGTGAATTTGTGTATAGATCTATATGGGACTGACAATCCCGCACCTCTACTGTTCGCTACAGTTTGGCCGGCAGGCCTAGGGTGTCAAATATCATACCATTCCGACGCCTGAAGAACGTCGCCGCAGGCATATCAGTCATATTAGTATGGTTAATAGAACTCACATGGATAAAACAACGAGTGAATTACTAAGTAATATACTTCTCTTAAAACAGTAAGAAAAGATAATTACATCCCGACTAAATATACCTTCTGTAGTTTTTACTTACAGTAGAAACTACATATCATGAAATCAAGTATGGTAAATATACTTGTACTTCTGGTTTTGAACATTTAAAACCACAAGGCAGTATTATGGATAATATAATATTTTCCAGGATTAATACTAAGGTTTTTTTACTATAGAACATATATAACTAAGAATACTTTTACAAAAGAAACCGTTTATGGGATTAAACCACTTATACAAAGGAAACGGTTTATGGGATTAAACCACTTATACGAATAAAACAGTTTATGGAATCAAACTACTTATCAAATGGAACTTAGTCATTCAATCTTTGTAAACTAGTATAACATAAAAGACCTTTAGTGGTTAATTCTATAATTCCTTAGTTTTTACATCATAGTTATATATAAGTAATATCCGAATGACAGTGTAATGTGTGCCTTCCACCTTACTTCCTGTTCCTTGTTTGGTTGTGGGCTTAGGGAAGATACACCCATTTAACTGTCCATTCGATATTGGGTTATATATAATCAGTATAAACTAAGTAATTACAGAGGGAAACTATTGATGTTAGCAATTAATCACCTCAGGAAATATAGGATTTCCTGGAGAAACCAGTGAACTTATCCAAAGAACTTAGAGTATACTTAACAGAACTAAAATACTTATGAACTCACCAGCTTAAATACTGATCTACTCTTTTCAAATAACTTGTATTCTCAGGAATCTAGTAGACAGGTACACCCCCGAAGCTTTTGAGAAGACTACCTAGTACCGTACCGCGACTCTTGCCTTCTACTGTACCTACTTTGGTGTTTGAATATGTAATGTTTAAACACTTATGTAAAACTTATACCTATTAATGCAATGGTTGTTTGTACTTTGATTACTATATTGCATGTGTTGTGATACTTACCTGAAGTCCTCCACCCCCGAACGTTTCCGTCGTTCTGGTTTGGGGGTGTGACACCATAAGTCCAAAACATGAGGATATGTACGGTCAGGCCTTCGCCTTGCCGAGATATCTGAAGTACCTGAAACAATAAACTGAAACCGTAAGCACAAAGCTTAGTGAGTTACCCCAAAATACCAACACCATACAAATATAACCATATCATATAAAAAAATACAGAACAACATGCATAATGAGCCTTCAGCCTGACTGGACCGCCTCGCAGGGCCTACAGCCTACCTGGACCGCTCCCGTGCCTTCGGCATGACTGGATTGCCTCGCAGGGCCTACAGCCTATCCGAACCGCTCATCGGGTATGTTGGCCTACAGCACAAAGAAGGACCTCCTCAACCCAACCCCCAATCAAACAAACATGTGCACATAAATATCATACGCTAGCTCATATCATATAACAGTCAAACCGATCTAACAGATCACTAATCATTGCAACATCCCAATAACCGGGATACAGACCTAACCGGTCACTAACATAACATCATACTATAACCAGGACACTAACCTAACCACGTCACTACGCATAAGCATATCACCATCCTAACTACCAGGATGTAATCAATAAACATATCATGCCATAACCGGAAACAATCCATAAAGGGCCGGCCTTGGTGCCTTAGACCCTGTTGATATAGTGAGGATAACTCACCTAGCACTGCTGAAGTCCCGCGGATGAAACTCCAGCTGCTGGTTAACAGATTCCCGAACTACCAACATCAAACAACACCAAATTAATAATTGGGTTCCAAGCCCAAGGTCCAACTCACACTCCAAAGGCCCAAAAGTCAAGTATGGGCCAAAGCCCAACATATGGCCCAATTTCCAAATTGGGCCCAAACCTTTACATGGTCATAATTAAAGGCCCAAATACTTAGTCCAGTCCAAACATTTGGCATTTCCAATGGCCCAATATCATAGAACCATCAAGGCCCAAACTATGGTCCATCTACGGCCTATCTACGGCCCAATTTTCCAAATTGGGCCTAAACCCTCATATGGGCCTTACCCTAATGTTGGATTAGTGTCTAAGTCCATAAGTATATTTGGTATGTACTTGACCCGATTGGCATGGTCCATTTGGGTTGCATGGCATCATGCATTTGGATAGACCAAAATGAGAGAAATAACACTTAAGGTTTATTAATATATTATAAGTTCTAATATATTAATAAGATTATTTAATTAGTATTGATCAATAATTAATTAAGTGATCAAAAGGAGACTAATTAAATATATGGGTTGATTGTGTAAATCATTCGTACTTGTATAGTGGGCTAATGCTCCATGGATTATCAAGTTGGGCTAAAACCCATAGGATGCTCCATGGATGCTCCATGGTGTTTTTGTACCCATGGATCATGGAAATGAAAGGCCATGTCAAATAGGGTTTACATGGTGTAACCCTAATTGTAACACACTATATAAGCATCTTATTCTTCCCAAAATCGGTAACCATGAGAGACTATGAAGGAATGGTGAGGGCTAGCCGATTTCATGAAGTGGTTCATTTTTCTTTAAGTTATTCCAAGTATATTTGATGTTGTGTGAACCATTTGAGGTGTCACACTTGGGGCACTAGGCTCTTAAGCTTTATGGAATCAAGATACATCAAAAGGTATGTCTTTTAACTTGCTATATTACATATGAATCAATGTTTTGTATGCTAGTTAGGGTTATACCTTGGAATATTCATATTTGTATGTATAATAGAGAAAACATAGATCTAAGGTATTTAGGGTTGCATGTACACTTAGGAGTGTTAGAATGCTCAAAACCCAACAGTGGTATCAGAGACTAGGCTTGTTTTCTTGTTATACTTGCAAAATTTGCTGAAAAATCGAAGTTTTTGCTGTCTGGGCAACTGACTCGGCGAGTCCATCAGGTGACTCGACGAGTCCATGCCTTAAAATTATTCAAAACGATCCAACTCGTCGAGTTGATTGATGCACGACGAGTTGGACCCCCAAACAACATATCTTCGACTGTTTTGGCTGGAATTGGACTAGGAACATTACCCTAAGCTGTTTTTGGACTTGTAAACCTGTTTTGATGTGGTAATGTTCATGCTAATCCAATTTCAAATATAATTGTCAATAGATTCATGTTTTGTATTAGTTTAATGGTTAGGCTAATTACATGAAAAAGTTTGATTGAATTATCTTGTTCTTATGAGTTGCTTAGATTAATAGAAAAGTTATGTGAAATTGTTGTTTTCAATCCAAATTAATCTAAGAGTTGGTTCTAAAATGTGTTTTTGTAACTTGTCCTCAAGTTATATGAAAAGTCACATTTAAGATTCATAAAACTCATAAATATTTCCATAGGTTATGAATAAAGAAAAGTTACATTCTTTTAATGGTTTAAAGTCTTCCATAACTTGTCCTCAAGTTATGGAACTTGAAGAGTTTTTTTTAATTAAAACTACTTTAAACTCATAAGTTATGGAATTGAATAGTTTTTGAATTGTTTCAAAACTTGTCCTCAAGTTTTAGAATTTGTAAAGTTTTTCCCATTAATACTTTAATTCCAAGTTAAGCCCTTAGAATTTTAAAAGTTAAAATTCAACCATTATACTTTATAGTATTATAAGTTAATAATATATATGTGTATAAGCGCAAGTCAGTCTTACCGTTAGTCGGCCTCATTCACTAAGCCGACCTATAAGGGGGGTATAAGGTTACTGCCTATAAAATGGCAGTTTAATGGGTGTGCACTCTCACCCACCGCTTCCTTGACTGGTGGAGGGTCGTTAGCCGAACGGGTAGGACAAGGACTAGAATTCTCCCTTCATTAAAAGTATTAATGATAAATACTAAGTAAATAAACCTCTTATAAATTCCCAATCTTAGTTACTTAGGAAAATGTGAATTTGGTGCTAACCCATGAAATTACACTTTGCACTTTGCTTAAGTCGGTTAGTGGAGCGCGTGTGGTTAACCGGCACACTAGCTGGATTTAACAAGGTAGTCAAAGGGTAACTTAATGTTTATCATAGTATCGGTGGAGCGCGTGTAGTTAACCGGCACATCAATTGAGGGGTAAATATTAAGGGTACCAAGTATATTTGCATGGTTATTCACACCTTGTTTTGTGATCCTCAGCATCCCAGTCACAAAATTTGAAAGGGCACAATCGAGATTGAAACATGCCATTAAACAGTTCAATGAATCTCAAAAGATCTATGAGTTTCAAATCCAAGTAAAACCTAATTAAATTATTTCATTTTCATGGTGGAAATTGGTGAATCGTCATTCACCTACCTTCAAATATTTTATAGCTTGGATTACGACATCCCTCTTCCAAGTTATAAAAGTATTGTGTTAGGTCCTAGCCTTAATATTTCATATTGGGTGTTATATTAAGGACTTTAGATCAACTATCTTGAATATCTCCCAAAAGATGTCTAGTTCAGACATCTATGATCTTCCCAAATCTCTTGGAACTTCACTTCCTCAACCTCCTCCAATTATTCTCCCTAACCCACAAGTTCAAGGTCACTCAAGCCCTATTGGAAAGCAAGGTCTACGTGTGATCGCATCTTGGAGATGAAGTCACATATTGACAAGCCGGGAGAGTTGGGTGTCAAAGTCTTAATAAAGTTGGATGTTCAATCACTTTCTAAGTCACATAGTGAGTTCCTTTGGGACTACTATGTAACAGCCTATGAAATGACCCTAATGATCGTATCTATTTGCTTGGTGCTGCTGAATCAGCAATGATTTGGAGCACTGGTAAAGCAAATTTGATTAGAAGATCAACTTCCCAAACTACCATAGACATTGACAATGGTAACATTGGATATCCAGAAAAGCTTTCTCTTCCCAATGGAAAGGGATCGACCATAGTCAACTCGGTTGACCAAATGGTAAAGAGAAAGGCTAAGTCTGAGATAGTCCTGTGTGCCATTCCCAAAGAGTCCATATGCTTATATTGCTAAAGGAAGGGGCATTGGTTGCAAAGCTGCCCTATTTACCTGAAAGATCATAAGGTTGGTCAAGTCAGGTAAGTCCACTATCTAACTCTGTTAAGTTCCTATTTTGAGATTCTTATTACATGATGTGACTGGGTCACATGATGAAGTTTTAAGAATCAAAGAAAAGAGAGGAAGCTTAAAGAAGAGTAACTGATTCTGATCGCGAAGATGAATTTCGATCGCATGGTTCAGTGATCAGAATTTTGAGCTGTTGCTTAAGAGTTGTGATAGATTGCTTAGGAATAGATAACAACATAGTTTTTCATATGCATTTGCACTGTAAGGATAAGTTTTCCGCAAGTTTTAAATAAAAGAAAAAGTTTTGTTTTTATTTATTTTAAGTATCCTTACAATGGCATTTGTGAAAAGTCGTTGTTTATATGTTTCCATTGATAGCAATATTGGAAAATAGATTTGATTCTTTCGTTTGTGGTAGTGTCATAATTTACCAAATAAGGAAAGATTCTCATCACCCAAGTTTCAGTTGGATAGAAACTTGGAATCATGCAAGTTGTATAGTATGGTGAATGAGAATTTTCATCTTTGGAAAATTAAGACTAATACCTTGTTCACATGTATATGTGAGTCAAGTGAAGGACTAAGGGATCGAGTACACATTCGTGTGCACTAGTCAAGTCCACCACAAAAGATCAATAAGACTATTCGTCATGATTTACTAAAGTTTAGTAAATATGATTATACTTACAAGTTTAAGTATAATTATGAAACATTAGAAAAGTTTCGATGTATGGCAGAACGAATGAGAAGAATCAAATTAGGCGGAAAGATAAAAGTTTCTCAAATCTGAAAAGATGGGAGAGTAATTTAGTATCATGTTTTGTGATCATCTTAATGATTAAAGAACCCTATCACAATTGATCCTCTATAGACATCTTAGTGTATTCCAATGGCTAAGAAGAGGAATCGTGAATTGTTGAAATGGTTAAATCAAGAAGATGACTCATACTTCATTCCAAAACAATTCTTAGAGTCAGACTCCAAGATTGTAACTTGAGTGACACATCTTAAAGAAGGTTTATTAACACTTGTCAAATGTAAGAGTAAAATGTGCTCTACTCTTGTACATTTGAAATTGGTAAGTTGTGATGTTTTGAATAAAACAAAGACCAATTAAGGCCAATTGCGTGAAGTGTTTGTCTTGTTAAAGAATCCACACTATCTCTTGAATATTTGGCAAGTGAGCCTTATATGTCAAGAGGACAGTGGGAGTCTTAAAGTTCTTGAAAAAGCTTCAAGATCTAATCAAGAGTAAAAACTTGTAGTTTCTCACTAGCACACGGCGTGAGGTTTATAACCTATCGTTTTGACATATTCCTAATTCTGTGCCCATTCCAGTTAAAGTTGGCTTTGCATATGAGTTCTAAGAGTTCTAAATTGGTTGCATAACAACTTGGAAGCAATGGCAGACCCTTGTGCTGCCTGGTGGCAAGAAATTAAGATTGAGCTCAGTCCATATGAGTTTGGATTTTTCATTATCCTTGTCTTGTGATTATGGTTTTGACAAATTCACATGGATAAGAACACATACACCATAAAATATAAGTGTCATAAGGTTTCTCTCCGATTCATGAAAATGATGGTGAGGAAACATTTTCACTAAGTAGATTTTAAGTAGATAACAGTTGTGATATTTGCATTCTCAAAGTCGTTAGTGGAGCGTGTGTGGTTAACCAGCACACTAACATGGACTTGTGAGAAATGGAAAAGGTCTAAACTGATGGGTTTTGAGCATTCTAACACTTCCTAAGTGTACATGCAACCCTAATAACCTTGGATCTATGTTTGTCTAATTATCATGCAAAGTTGAATTCCAAGGTTATATTCCTATCTAGCATACATGGGGAACATTTTTAACTTGAATGAAAGATAGAATAACTTACCTTGTTGTTGATTATGATCCTTGAAACCTTGTGAGCCTAGCACCCCAAGTGTGATGCCTCAAATGCTTCACACAACACCAAATGCTTTTAGAATAAACTTTTGAGAGAATATTACACTTGCAAAATCGGCTCTAGCCCTCTTGATTCTTGTGTGCAACCGATTTTGGTGGAGCATGGGTTCTTTATATAGTGTTGACACATCTAGGGTTACACCATGTAAACCCTAATGTGTCATGACTCTTCATTTCCATGACCCATGGGTTTGTAACTCCCATGGAGCATCCTATGGGTTTAACCCAACTTGATAATCCATGGAGCCTCTTAGCCCACTATACAAGTTATGCATAATTCACATAATCAACCCATATATTTAATTAGTTATCTTTTGATCATTTAATTAATTCTAAATTAATTCTTGATCAAACTAATTAAATAATATTATTAATATATTAGAACTTATAATATATTAATAATCCACAAGTGTTATTTCTCTCATTTAGTCTATCCAATTGCATGGTGCCATGCAACCCAAATGGACCATGCCGGGTCGGGTCAAGTACATACCAGAAATAGTTATGGACTTAGACACCTTATCCAACAGTCTCCCACTTGGATAAGTCTAATAACTATAACTGCAATACTTCAGGAACCGATCGGCAATCGTAGCTCTTTCAAGGTCTCTCGGAACTGAGAAGATGATGATACGCCATTTAAGATAAGTGATCATATAATCCTCTGTTCTAGATATCAGCCGGACAAATACATGGAACAATGTCTTACTTATTGTCCAGCAGTTTGTTTCCCGATTTCCGATTTGTTTGACAAAGAACTTATTGAACACATCAACTTAGTTCTGACCGGGCCCGGTACATAGGTCAAAACAAAATCATCGAGGGGCCCAGATATCAGCTTCTAATCCAAGAAGGAACAGATAAACTTCGACTCATATGTTTGTTCTACCACTCATTGAATTATACACAAGAGCATGTTTTATAACATCGAGTTACCAATGCGTTAACGTACAATCAATGCATAACCAACTCATAAGTAACAAATCATATCTCTAGGTTTGAAGACTTATATGATATTACCGTCTCACGATCACTCGAGATAAATTCCATGAAGTGATTCCAGTGAGCGTGGGTTGAGTCAAATGCTCAGAACTTATGAGCACTCATGAGTGTTGTAGCCATGTCCAACAACTTAGACCTCCGCAACCAATCATGACAGTCTTGATTCATACCTACTTCCGACATATGACCGACTGTGGAGGTTCGAATAATATGATATACCAAACATAATTATTCTGGAAGTCAAAACATGCAAAAGAAATATAGTAAACGATCGACAAGAGATAGCAACACTTTACTCATAAATAAAACACCTTTTATTCATCATCTAATGTCAATTACACTTTACAAATTTCGAGGTTATCTAACTACTAAATCTAATATCATCCTTCAGCCCTATGCTCCGAG
Organism: Lactuca virosa; assembly: GCF_052849685.1. NCBI lineage: Eukaryota > Viridiplantae > Streptophyta > Magnoliopsida > Asterales > Asteraceae > Lactuca > Lactuca virosa. Next base: position 100,671,633 of record NC_136429.1, read on the forward strand.
CATGCTGGAGATGCTTAACCCGAGTCAGTCCCTTCGTGAGGGGATCTGCTGGGTTCTCATCCGATGATACCCTCTTTGCCACGAGGAGTCCTTCTTCTATTCGATGTCTGATGAAATGGTATTTTCTGTCGATGTGTCTGGATCTCCCGTGATCCCTTGGTTCCTTGGCTAAGGCAACAACACTTTCACTATCACAGAAAATTTCCATTGGCTCTTTAATAGCTGGTACAACTCCAAGGTCTCCAATGAAGTTCTTCAGCCATATCGCCTCCTTTGCTGCCTCGCTAGCTGCTATATACTCTGATTCGCAAGTTGAATCAGCCACTGTCTCTTGCTTGGAACTCTTCCAAGAAATTGCTCCTCCGTTTAAGGTAAAGACCCAGCTTGACTGAGAGCGGAAATTATCCCTATCAGTCTGAAAGCTAGAATCACTATACCCTACAACTCTCAAGTCTTCACTCCCACCGAGGGTAAGGACCCAGTCCTTAGTCCTCTGTAGGTACTTGAGGATATTCTTTACCGCAGTCCAGTGTGCCTTGCCAGGGTTCCCCTGATACCTGCTAACCATGCTCAAAGCAAAGGCTACATCAGGTCGAGTACACGTCATAGCATACATGATCGATCCTACAGCCGAAGCATAAGGTATTCGACTCATTTTTGCTATCTCAGCCTCAGTACTAGGGCTTTGTGTCTTACTCAATCTGGCGTTACTCTGGATGGGTAACTCTCCTTTCTTGGAGTCCTGCATGCCGAATCTCTTCAGAACCTTAGCCAAGTAGGTACTCTGACTAAGTCCAATTAGTCTTTTACTCCGGTCTCTCAAGATCCTTATCCCTAGAATATAGGCAGCTTCTCCTAGGTCCTTCATAGAGAAACACTTCCCAAGCCAGGACTTAACTTCCTGCAGAGTTGGGATGTCATTTCCTATGAGTAGTATGTCATCCACATACAATACCAAAAAACTAACTATACTCCCACTAGCCTTGACATATACACAAGATTCATCTTCACTCCTAGAAAAGCCAAATTCTTTGACTTTCTCATCAAAGCAAAGATTCCATCTGCGAGGTGCTTGCTTTAACCCATAAATGGATTTCTCAAGCTTACACACTCTATTAGGGTACTCTGTATTGACAAAACCCTCTGGCTGACTCATGTAAACATCCTCAGCCAACTTTCCATTAAGGAAAGCGGTTTTGACATCCATTTGCCATATTTCATAGTCATGAAATGCGGCTATGGCTAACAGAACCCTAATAGACTTAATCTTGGCCACTGGAGAAAAGGTCTCATCATAATCAACTCCCGGAGTTTGTGAGAAACCCTTTGCAACCAGTCGTGCCTTATAAGTGTGTACATTACCATCCATGTCGGTCTTCTTCTTGAAGATCCATTTGCACCCTACAGTCTTACGACCTAGTACATTCTCAACCAAGTTCCAAACTTGATTGTCATACATGGACTGTATCTCGCTGTCCATTGCCTCTTTCCACTTGGCTGACTCAGGGCCTGCCATGGCTTCCGCGTAACTGTTAGGTTCATCCAGACTTATCAGTGTCTCATCACTGATAAGTGTATCACCTTCCGCAGTAATATGGAATCCATAGTAATGCTCAGGTGCATTCCTCACCCTTGTGGAACGCCTCAGAGGTACAGACTTGTCAATTGGCTCAACAGGAGTTTCCTCCTCAAGTTGAGTGTTAGGGTTTGAAGTTCCTTCACCACTTGACTCTTGAATTTCTTCAAGGTCAACTTGCCTCCCACTGTCTCCTTGGCTTATGAACTCTCTCTCTCTCGAAAGACAGCCCTCCTAGCTACAAATACCACATTTTCACTAGGTCTGTAGAAAAGGTAACCAAAGGATTGTTGTGGGTAGCCGATGAAAATACACCTCTCGCTTCGAGGTTCGAGCTTATCATGAGTCTTGCGTCTCACGAAAGCCTCGCAACCCCAAATCTTGATGTGGTCTAGTTTGGGTACTTTACCAGTCCACATCTCATGAAGAGTTTTGGCAACTTTCTTTATAGGGACTAGATTAAGGATATGGGCGGCAGTCTCTAAGGCATACTCCCAAAATGAGATTGGTAGCGAAGCTCGACTCATCATGGAACGAACCATATCCAACAAGGTTCGATTACGCCTCTCAGCTACACCGTTCAACTGCGGTGTCCTGGGAGGTGTCAATTGTGAGACAATCCCACATTCCCTAAGATAGTCGAGGAACTCTGAACTAAGATACTCACCACCTCGATCGGATCGAAGCATCTTAATGTTCCTGCCCAATTGATTCTCGACTTCCTGTTTAAATTCTTTAAACCTTTCAAAAGTCTCTGACTTATGCTTGATTAAGTAGACATATGCATATCTACTGTAATCATCAGTAAAAGTCAAATAATAACGATTAGCATCCCTTGTGGCATGTTTGAAGGGTCCACACACATCCGTGTGTATAAGATCCAACAAACTTTCACCCCTCTCACAAGAACCTATGAAGGGTGACTTTGTCATTTTTCCAAGTAAGCATGATTCGCAACTATCATCTGACTTTAGGTCAAATGACTCCAAGACTCCATCCTTTTGGAGTTGGCCTATGCGTTTCTTGCTTATATGTCCAAGACGACAATGCCATAATGATGCTTTATCCAAGTTATTATTATTAACAGAATCAATACACAATACATTATTTCCTAAGTTATCAACCACATATACAGTTTCATACACGCCATCACAAGGTAATGCTTTAAAATAAAGAACATTATTAAAGAAAGCATTAATCGAACCAACTTCATTATCAAATGAAAAGGTGAAACCTTGTTTATACAATGCATGAAAGGAGATAATGTTTCTTGCCATTTCTGGCGAATAACAACACTTATTCAAATCTAAACTAAACCCACTACTTAGCGATAAAGTATAAACTCCAATCTTGGTGACAGGTAAAGCTTTCCTATTCCCCATGATTAAGTTTATTCTTCCATGCTCCACATTCTCACTTCTTCTTAGTCCCTGCAAATCAGAACATATATGAATACCACAACAGGTATCAAGGACCCAAGAGTTAGAATGGGGTGAGTTATTAGATAAGATAGTGTAAATACCTGCATGGTTGGGTTTAACTTTCCTATCCTTCACATCTTGCTGGTACTTTGGGCAGTTCCGCTTCCAATGTGATTTTTCATGGCAATAGAAGCATTCAACCTCTTTTGGGTCAGAAGAAGGAGTGACGAAACCTTTCTTGGTTCCACTTGAAGAAGAGCCATTAAGGGTCCTAGCCTTGGTACCCTTCGAAGAGCCCTTCCTCTTCTTCCCTCGACTTTTCCCGATTGCTAAAACTGGGGCGGAGTTTGGAGTAGGAGTGTTAACAACTGACTTACCCTTAAGACCTGTTTCTGCGGTCTTGAGGAGTCCCTGAAGTTTGCTGAGTGTGACCTCTTCCTTATTCATGTGATATGTCATGCGGAATTGATCATAGCACGATGGTAAGGAGTGCAAAATGATATCTATTGCAAGCTCCTCAGGGAAGTTCACATTAAGCTTCAGCAACCGATCCACATACCTTTGCATTTTCTGCATGTGGCTCGTGACGGATTCCCCGTCCTTCATCATGGTTGTTATGATAGAGCATATGATTTCATACTCTCTCTTGTCGTGCACTTTGATGGTATCTTTCCATCAGATCTTGGTGCATTTCAAAAGGGTAGAAGTCCTCATAGGACTTTTGGAGTTCCGCTGTCATGGTGGCCAACATGATGCATGCCACTTTTGTAGCATCCCTTTCATGTGCCCGGAAGTCAGCGATCTTCTGGGGAGTTGCAATGGTCTCATCAATCTCCTTAAGCTCCTTGTCAAGGATATATTCTTTGTCCTTGTAGCGGGTAATCATCCTGATGTTTCTGATCCATTCATTGAAGTTGGATCCATCAAAAGTGACTTTCCCACACAATTTCATAAGGGTAAAGGAGCCATTAGGATTAGAGCCAGAAGCAGCATTGTTTGAAGACATCTGAAAGAAGAGGACAAGATTAGTTTAGATATTAAGAGAGTCCTTAATAAAACACCCAAATGTAATATTAAGGCTAGGATCCAATCACAATATATTATAACTTAGAAGAGGTATGCCGTAATCCAAGCTATAACATATTTGAAAGGTAGGTGAATGACGATTCACCAATTTCCACCATGAAAAACGAAATATAAATATTAGGTTTTTAATTGGTTCTTAGAAATTCCTAGATTCTTTTGAGATTCAATGAACTTTTCAAAGGCATGTTTCAATCTCGAGTGTGCCCTCCAAGTTTTGTGACTGGGATACCGAGGATCACAAAACGAGGTGTGAAGTAACCATGCAAATCACTTGGTACCCTCAAAGTTTATCACTCAATCGATGTGCCGGTAAACCACACACGCTCCACCGATGCTATGGTAAACCTTAAGTCACCCTTTACCTACCTTGTTAAGTCCAAGTTAGTGTGCCGGTTAACCACACACGCTCCACCAACGACTTAAACAAAGTGTAAAGTGTAATTTCATGGATTAGCACCTTATTCACATTTTTCCTAAAGTAACTAAAATTGGGAATTTAATAAAAGCATTTAGTTACTTTATAATATTCATCATACTTTTAATGAGAATTTATAAGTCCTTGTCTTACCCGTTCGGCTAACGACCCTCCACCGATCAAGGAAGCGGTGGGTGAGAGTGGACACCCATTAAGTTGCTATTTTATAGGCAACAACCTTATACCCCCCTTATAGACCGGCTTCGTGAATGAGGCGTACTAGCGGTAAGACGACTTGATCTTATACATATATATATTAGTAACTTATAATATTATAAAGTATAAGGGTTGAATTTTAACTTTTAAAATTCTAAGGGTTGGAACTAAAGTTTTAATCAAGACTTTACTTGTTCCAAAACTTGAGGGCAAGTTTTGTAAACTTCAAAAACTTTTCATTTCTTATAACTTATGAATTAATTGAGTAATAAAAATGAAGACTCTTCATTTTTATAACTCTTGTGTTCTTTTAATGGCTTTAATAAAAGTGAGACTTTTGGTTTTCCATAACTTGAGAACAAGTTATGGACTCCATTAAAACACATTATGATCATGAATTAAACTACCATGAAGGTTACAAACAATTCCTATGATCATCTAATCTTCATAAGTTTAAGAACATGAATATGAACACTTTCAAGAATCAAAAATTACACTTAAAAAAAAAACTTGTAATTTTGATAATTGCCATTGTAAATGGATTAGAATAAGCATTACACCATCTAAAACAAGTTTTAAAACATCAAAACAGTTTAGGGTAATGTTTCTAGTCCATTTCCAGCAACAAATGTGCAAACTTTCATACGAGCAGAAAACAGACAAACGATTTTTTTCAAGCAGTTTGCACAAAAAAAAAACAACAAACAAACCTAGGCTCTGATATCACTAATGGGTTTTGAGCATTCTAACACTTCCTAAGTGTACATGCAACCCTAATAACCTTGGATCTATGTTTGTCTAATTATCATGCAAAGTTGAATTCTAAGGTTATATTCCTATCTAGCATACATGGGGAACATTTTTAACTTGAATGAAAGATAGAATAACTTACCTTGTTGTTGATTATGATCCTTGAAACCTTGTGAGCCTAGCACCCCAAGTGTGATGCCTCAAATGCTTCACACAACACCAAATGCTTTTGGAGTAAACTTTTGAGAGAATATTACACTTGCAAAATCGGCTCTAGCCCTCTTGATTCTTGTGTGCAACCGATTTTGGTGGAGCATGGGTTCTTTATATAGTGTTGACACATATAGGGTTACACCATGTAAACCCTAATGTGTCATGACTCTTCATTTCCATGACCCATGGGTTTGTAACTCCCATGCAGCATCCTATGGGTTTAACCCAACTTGATAATCCATGGAGCCTCTTAGCCCACTATACAAGTTATGCATAATTTACATAATCAACCCATATATTTAATTAGTTATCTTTTGATCATTTAATTAATTCTAAATTAATTCTTGATCAAACTAATTAAATAATATTATTAATATATTAGAACTTATAATATATTAATAATCCACAAGTGTTATTTCTCTTATTTAGTCTATCCAATTACATGGTGCCATGCAACCCAAATGGACCATGCCGGGTCGGGTCAAATACATACCAGAAATAGTTATGGACTTAGACACCTTATCCAACATAAACAATTGAGACTATGATTACGTCATCCCTTTTCATAGTTCTAAAAATTGTTTAGACACACATGTGAGCTATCTAGGGAAATGTGTGTGATTTTGATAAAGTCTTATCAAAACATCTCGTATCAGAAATCTGAACTTTGGTAAGAAAGTCAATAAAGTATTGATTTCTAGAAGTTCAGCTGATTTCTGAGTACATGTCAAAGCTAGTGGGAGAATAAGTGTTATGCTAATAATCATCATGTTAGTGGGAGCATGATAATTATTATTAGTATTGCAAGATAGCAATGTTAATTATAGAAAACAAAAGTTTCAATTCGTGAAGTTGCAGGGGTTGAAAAGTTGTTTTGCTATAATTAAGGGAGAGGAAATTATACTTCATTTCAATTCTAACAGCTTAGATTGAGGTTTTAATCATCTTTAGTCAAGGATATATATGAATTTTGTGTTGAAATGGCTCAACATAAGGAAATTCTATAAATGGGTCCATTATTTGCGTTCTAAAATTCGATTATGATTACAACATCCCTTCTCATAATCTGAATTATGATAACATGGCAAATAGAAATAGAAATATTATGGCAAAATACTGGTCTAGTATCATGTCTTTATGTGAGACATCATGAATCGTGTCCCATATGCTTCGAATATAGGATCGATTGCATGTGCTATAATATTCATCCTTTCTTAATTTTCCAAATACCTGGGGGCATTAAGAGGTGAAAAGTCTAGAATTGAATATGACTAAAATGATTAAGCAATTGTCGAGGACAATCTAAGGTTTACCAAAGATTGGTTGCTCAGGTACAGTTGGAAGTATAGTGTAAAATTTTGGAAAGGGCCATTTTGACATATTCTGAAAAGAGGCATCTCTTGTTCAGAAGTGATAGTCAAAATGAGAACATGGAAATATTCTCATAGGTGGAAGTTATTCATTAAATTTGTGTAAGATTAGAAAAACTTAATGCAAGAAGGATGTTTCCATGGAGTTGATCTCCATTGGAATACTCTGTAATGTCTGTTACAAGTCTTTGTGACTTTGTGCATAATCATTACAAGAGGATCAATGCATATAAGTTTAGAATCTAACAAATTTAGGTAAATGGCATGAATTTGGAATTCTTGCATTTGCATTACGGATTTGGGACTGTGAAATGAGAATCATTGGAATTATGTTCAATCGATCTATTTCACAGAGTAAAGATCATAGACAAACTCAGTGTGCATACTTGGTGTATGGCATAACTAATGGTTAGACAAACATAGTGTGCATACTTGGTGTATGGCATGACTAGTGTTTAGAAAACATAGTGCACATGCTTGGAGCATGGGACAACTATTGTTTTAATTCAAGTATAAAGTTGATAGTTTGAAACAGTATACAATGAATAGTGGGTAATCAATATGGTGATAAATAAAAGGTGTTTTATTTATATTCATAAGTTCTGAGACCATATTGGATTCGATTATTCTTGTATTTCACTTTGCATGTTTGGACTTCCAGAATAACTAGGTCGTTCTTCCTGAATGACTAAGTTATTCAAACTATCCACAGTCGGTCATATGTTGGAAGTAGATATGAATCAAGACTGTCATGAAGCTGGATTGTAGATGTCCAAGGTATGGGACATAGCAAGTGGTGCTACAACATTCATGAGTACTCATAAGTTCTGAGTATTGGATTCAACCCACGCTCATTGGAATGACTTCATGGATTTTATCACGAGTGATCATGAGACGATAATATCTTATATTCTTCAAACCTAGAGATATGACTTGTTGCCTATGAGTTGGTTATACATTGATTGCACGAAAACGCATTTGGTAACTCGGTGTTATAAAACGTGCCTTTGTGTATGATTCAACAAGTAGTAGAACAAGCATATGAGTTGAAGTTTATCCATTCCTTTTACCCTTAAAGGGATAAAAGCGATATCTGTGGGCCCCTCGATGATTTAGTGATGACACCCCGAAGTGCTTGGCCAAGCCAGGACTAATGTGATTTGTTCAATTAGTCGGACGTCATAAATCGGAAATCGGGTAACAACAAATGGACAGAGAGAATGATTATAATCCATGTCTTAGTCCATATGATATATAGAATGGAGGAATTATGATCCCTTATCTGATGGACGCGTCATTGATTTGTTCAGAGTTCGACGACAGTAGCTTTTAAGAGCTACGATTGCTAGTCGGGTTTTGAAGTCATACGTAATAATAGTTTTAGACTTATCCAAGTGGGAGACTGTTGGATTAGTGTCTAAGTCCATAACTATATTTGGTATGTACTTGAACCGATTGGCATGGTCCATTTGGGTTGCATGGCATCATGCATTTGGATAGACCAAAATGAGAGAAATAACACTTAAGGTTTATTAATATATTATAAGTTCTAATATATTAATAAGATTATTTAATTAGTATTGATCAAAAATTAATTAAGTGATCAAAAGGAGACTAATTAAATATATGGGTTGATTGTGTAAATCATCCATACTTGTATAGTGGGCTAATGCTCCATGGATTATCAAGTTGGGCTAAAACCCATAGGATGCTCCATGGATGCTCCATGGTGTTTTTGTACCCATGGATCATGGAAATGAAAGGCCATGACAATTAGGGTTTACATGGTGTAACCCTAATTGTAACACACTATATAAGCATCTTATTCTTCCCAAAATCGGCAACCATGAGAGACTAGGAAGGAATGGTGAGGGCTAGCCGATTTCATGAAGTGTTCATTTCTCTTTAAGTTATTCCAAGTGTATTTGATGTTGTGTGAACCATTTGAGGTGTCACACTTGGGGCACTAGGCTCTTACGCTTTATGGAATCAAGATACATCAAAAGGTATGTCTTTTAACTTGCTATATTACATATGAATCAATGTTTTGTATGCTAGTTAGGGTAATACCTTGGAATATTCATATTTGTATGTATAATAGAGAAAACATAGATCCAAGGTATTTAGGGTTGCATGTACACTTAGGAGTGTTATAATGCTCAAAACCCAACACCTAAAGCCCATTAAATTATTCTAGTCCATCTGCTTGTTCTTGGATGGCGCATTAACAACCCAATTACCAAAACCCAATAGAAAGGCCCAACTCAAGGCCCAATTAAAATTTAGGGTTTCTTACATGAAATGGTGATTAGGGTTAAGTGTTCCTACTTAACCCATTAACGACTTAATCCATCAAGTCCAATATTGATTTAGGTTGATTGCAAATGATTATTAATTAATATATTAAGTTTAATGAATGATTCAAGTGCGGGTCCCGATCAAATTCCCAAAATTAGGGTTCCACATAAAATGACAACTAGGGTTAAGTGTTTCACACTAAACCCATTAAGGACTTAATCCATTAAGTCCATCACTCTTCTAAATAAATCATATGGTGTGATTGGGCTTTACACACAAATCCCATTCCAATGGCCCAAATGTGGGTCCCGATAAGTCCAAGGCCTATAAATCCAATATTAGGGTTTTCTAAACCCTAATTAGGGTTTCCAACCCCATCTTAGCCCAATAGGCCCAGTGGCTAGGTCTTTTGATCAATTTAGGTTCATTAGGCCCATTAGGGTTTCACTAGGCCCATTAGGGTTTTAGTCCCTTTGTCCAAACATCCCAACGAATCAAGCACAACAAGCACACCGCCACCCAACATGGCGGCTGGTGGCCGTAGGAGGCGGCAGCCACCACCTCACGGTGGTGGTTAGGGTTTCTTTTCACTATTACAATTTCTAATTACAGTTTACAACGCAAAATCCAAAAATAAACATAAACTAAGCTAAGCTAAACACACACACAAACAACCACCTGGTGGTGGCCGGTGGTGGTAGATGGTGGCAGCCACCACGTCACGGTGGTGGTGGCCTTTTCTTAGCTTTCCGACCAAACAGAACACACACCCACATTAAGGCTTGAGAAACGTTCCCTGCCACCCACCTGGTGGCTCACAGCAACGACATCGATAACACAAACGACGGCAAAGGCGGCACACCGGAGGGTTGCGGTGACATCCACCATGGCCGGCTGCCATGGTGGTTCTTCACGGCTCCTACTCGTCAGAGGCCCAAACCTACGAACACAACAGCCCCTCGGGGTGGCAAATGACGACCGAAGCGACATACTTGAGCCATACAGAAACAATGGTCGCGACTGAGAAATAGCATCGGGAGAACGGTGAGGAGGATGAGCGGAGGCCGTCGTGGACCGAAGCAGCGTTGACCTCCGGCTAGCGGCGCCTTTGTCTTAAACTGATGGAGCGTAACGGCGGCAACAAACACACCCGGAACCCGTCGTCGACTTGTTCTCGCCGAAAGCTAGGGGCTGTGACGCGTTGGCGGATCGGAAAACAAGCTAGGCGGTGGCGTCCGGTGGTTGACGACCTCAACAGAGGTGGTGGTGTGGCGCTGGAGGACGAAGAGGCGAGAGCGGCGACTGGAGGAGGAGGGAAGGTGGCGACTGCTTATCATTTAGGGTTAGTGTTGGGACGGGGGTGACGGGTTTAAATACCCCGATCCCCTTAACTAGTTTCCATAATAACAAGTTTATTCCCTCCCTTCCCTTATTTCTTTCAAAATAAATCCCTATTTTACCTTTTTTAACCCCATCCATCTAAAATCCTTACAAATTGAATCCGAAATTTACCATTTAACCCTTGCCTCCCAAAATCTATCTAAATTAAGTCCCAATAATTACCATGCAACCCCTCCCTCCACAAAACCTTTTCAACTTAGGTCCAGAATTTACTTTTTAGCCCTTGCTTCCATAAATACTTTCATATTAGGTCCAAATGATACTAAACACCCCCTGTCTTCTAAAAATCTTTACAAAATAAGTTTCGAAATTACACTTTAACCCCCGAAACTCTAAATCATGCCATTTGGCTTCCCGAAACCAACACTCCAGTAATTATTATTCGATTTTGGGCTATAATAATATAAAATAATAATAAAATTACTTCTCGGGGTCTCGGGTTTAGTATTTTAATTATTCTTCTTAAAACGGGATGTTACAACTCTGCCCCACTTAAATTTGATTTCGTTATCGAAATCGTTTCTTATCATTCCTTACACGCCAAACAACTCGAACTACATGGCCGCAACTACAAGCATATCCCAGCCTTTCCAAGGCAACCGTAACCAACCCTTGCAGGGTTCTAAAACCTGAAAATAAATGAATCCCTTGCAATATGATCACATTTACTAGATCCGAAACCTGAAGTCTCGAGATGGTCTTGCTCCCCGACATACCTCTCATACCAAGTAATTATTGTTAAGCCCAGTCCGCTTGTCTCTCATCTAACTATTCAACTCTTGATATCTAGGGTTCCAACATCTAGATACTTTTCATACACCTGAAGACCCAATTTGTCAATACCGCCCTAAACACGGAAACTGTTTGAACACTGATCTGCCTGAAGCAGTATGCTGCTACATGGCTGCTTTCCAAAATCTACCGAGACCTCCATGGTCTCAATTCGTTCACCAATCATCTGACATACCGGGTTCCGGCCCGGTCCCGAAGCTAAAGCTCTCCCACATAGTTGCCTCACACGACTTCCACACGAAATCCTTCCCTGGAACTAGTTGCCACTAGTTATCATGCCACTGCGACTCTAACAACCTCCTGATCTAACCGATCGGATCCATGCGTCGAATCCCGTCGTTACCAAATCCACGGCTAAAAGCGATTGCTACATGACCAATGGTAGCCTTACATCACAAGCAGCCTTAAGCAATCCATTGCTTCCTTGGTCTCGTAACTGTAGTGACGTTCCTACAGTCTTATCACTGGTTTAACCAGGTCTAATCCCTCTGGGGAAACCCATAAACCCATCCGTGGATTTCCATATCCTCACTAATACACCCGAACTGGTGGTTACTACTGTCCCTTCCACGTCCTAACAACGCGCTCATGCTATTTACCAACCCAGTGAATGTTGTGGCTACACCCACAGACTTACATCACTCTAGCACTATCTGCTAACCTGGTGAATGCTACGGCTACACCCGCGGACTTACAACACTTTTAGCACTATCTGCTGCTAGTGAATGCTACATCTACCCCTGCAGTCTTATAACACTTTCCATACTACATGATCGCTAGTGAATGCTACGGCTACCCTCGCAGTCTTACAACACTTTCCATACTACCTGATCGCTAGTGAATGTTATGGCTACCCCCGCAGTCTTACAACACTTTTCATACCGGTCAAACACGCACTCGACCTAACACACAACTGAACTTAATTCATGGCTAGAATCTCAACCTGATTCCCCAAATTCTGCTATCAAGCACCGAGAAGACGCGATTTACATGCTAGGGAGTTTTACCGAACTCCCAACTCACACAACCCTCAAACCTAACAGTCACTTGGGTGGTCTTCCTTCCTGACCACGATACGAAACTTATCTCATTTTCAAACCGCTCCTGCTTCTGAATCCTGGGATAATTCTCCCCCACTTAGATTCGACTAAGTCTTCACAATACATGAAAGTTGGAGAATTACCAATCCTTCTTACTTTCCAACGATCGATCCGATGACAACCAACTCTTTCCCACTAGTGCTCCATTACTAGCCAATCCCAATTGATCATACACTTCTAAGAACCAGATGGACACTTCCTGAATCCCAGTGAAACCGACAGTCACTAATGCTTGAATGACCTCACACTCAAGTCCTAAAGACCACAAGATAGATGCTCAAACTAATACCTCGGCGACGAGCTACTTCCCTTGGCGCTTTAGTCCGTCAATCACTAACGGTTGCTAAAACCACTGAATCTTGACAATGCTGAATAACCCTTCTGTGGGACCCTATCCGCAGACCTCCCACATAATACCCCTTTTCCAAAGGTGTTCCAAACAAGCTTCCCGCTCTCGGGCTCTAGAAATCATTCTCTTCAGGGTTCGCACCCTGACTCACTTACCAGCTCAAATGTCCACAGCTGAACTGCAGCAGTTGAAACAACCTCTGCCCTAAACCGGGCTATAAATACTCCCAACACATAGTCTACAATCCCAAAAGTGCAATAGATCGCACAATCAATCCTTACCGCCTGATACAAGAGATCCAAGGCAAACCGAACCTCACAACTACTTATGCCACGTCGACCCACCTGCGCTCACCGGCGCTGCAATAATGTTGCCAACCCCTGTAACCAACTGACCCCGAGTTGGAATACAACCTGCTCCTGGGTCACAAGCCTGCTCACTCCTTCGAGCTCGAAAAACTGAAAGGGCACAATCCATGCCCTATAAAACAACAATCCAATCCAACAATCAACCATTCCACTTCTAGCTGCAAAACCCCAGCTGAACATACTCATCACTCCTTTCCAGAGTCCCCGCGACTCACATTCCGGCCTCGAGCAAACCCCCAAGCCTCAAATCTAGAAACTCATGTGCTAGCCTCTCCCGCTCAACCCGCGGAAATATAACGAGTATAGATCATATTCCTGATCCTAGATAACTACAGCCCTCTACTCCTCAGAATATGTATCAGTAACAAGTCCCGGTACTGGAAAGATCGACCAGCTCCTCTCCCTGCCATCGTTACATCTGTTGAAACTGCTGCGGCAGCCGTCTCAGTAATGGCTGCATGACGCTCGACAAAATACTCAACCATGGCGGTCTTGAAAGACCCTAGCATCTCCGGAATCTGTCCCCGAACGATCTCGATCACCTCCTCCCGAATGATCTCCCTGACACGATCCTCTGACAATACTGGCCTATTCTGGCTGCCAGCTCTCGATCCTGATCTGGATCCGTTCTCAAAACGTCTCAAATAATCCATACCATAACATGGGACCAACTTCCAACTAAACCCTAGGGGTTGTGACTTCCTTGCTACGTGTATGGGTCATGTGCTTTTAGTATTACGGGACCATACTACCTTCCACACCTACCCATATTTGTCTCAAGTATCACCACAACACCCTAACAATATACATATCCCTGATGGTCGCTCAACCTCACTCCTAGAGGAAGGCTAACTATCTCACAACTGACCTACCGGTCCCACACAACCCACCCATCCATGAAACTTCCACCAACCCTGTAGCACTAGTGTACGCTAGCCATACATAACGCTGGACCCTATAGACTTTCGAATATCCAATCCTACTCTAAGCCCTAATCAATAAGAACAGAACATAAGGCCAAATCAAACATTCTTGGGCTATAAGATCTTAATTATGTACAGTCGTGATGCATACACTAAAAAACTACATTAATGATGTCAATCTCATATAAAGGAAACCCTAGGCTAGCAGGCATCATGTAATCAGACAATTCTATCATGCAGTTCCTGAAGATCCCTAGCCTAGTACTAGCATGCTGTTCTAACATATCACAATATCAAATAACCGTATGGTATTTTGGGGTCTACTTATTGGCTCCGGCTGATCGTACACTTCGCATTCTCTTTTACTTATTTTGAAAACCATTTAAAAATCATTTTGAAAATCTTTCCTTGATTTGAGACTGGATTCACACGAGTATTCCTCCAATTCACTCAAACAAAGGCTCTGATACCAACTTGTAACACCCATAAAGATCAAGCCAATTTAAAACTTTTTCAAAGATCCATAAACCATTAATTATTACAAAATGTTTTCAAAATAGTTTAATATCAGAGTGTCCTAGAAACCATAAGTCCAAAACACAAGGATATGTACGGTCACGCCTTCGCCTTGCCGAGATATCTGAAGTACCTGACACAATAAACTGAAACTGTAAGCACAAATCTTAGTGAGTTCCCCCAAAATACCAACGCCATACAAATATAACCATATCATATAACAAATACAGAACAACATGTATAATGAGCCTTCAGCTTGATTGGACCGCCTCGCAGGGCCTACAACCTATCTGGACCGCTCCCGAGCCTTCGGCATGACTGGACCGCCTCGCAGGGCCTACAGCCTATCCGGACCGCTCACCGGGTATGTTGGCCTACACCACAAAGCAGAACCGCCTCAACCCAACCCCCAATCAAACAAACATGTGCACATAAATATCATACGCTAGCTCATATCATATAACAGTCAAACCGATCTAATAGATCACTAATCATTGCAACATCCCAATAACCGGGATACAAACCTAACCAATCATTAACATAGCATCATCCTATAACCAGGACACTGACCTAACCACGTCACTACCCATAAGCATATCACCATCCTAACTACCAGGATGTAATCAATAAAAATATCATGCCATAACCGGATACAATCCATAAAGGGCCGACCTTGGTGCCTTAGACCCTGTTGATATAGTGAGGATAACTCACCTGACACTGCTGAAGTCCCGCGGATGAAACTCCAGCTGCTGGTTGACAGATTCCTAAACTGCCAACATCAAACAACACCCAATTAATAATTGGGTTCCAAGCCCAAGGTCCAACTCACACTCCAAAGGCCCAAAAGTCAAGTATGGGCCAAAGCCCAACATATGGCCCAATTTTCCAAATTGGGCCCAAACATTTACATGGTCATAATTAAAGGCCCAACTACTTAGTGCAGTCCAAACATTTGGCATTTCCAATGGCCCAATATCATATAACCATCAAGGCCCAAACTATGGCCCATCTACGACCCAATTTTCTAAATTGGGCCCAAACCCTCATATGGGCCTTACCCTAAATCCCATTAAATTATTCTAGTCCATTTGCTTGTTCTTGGATGGCCCATTAACAACCCAATTACCAAAACCCAATAGAAAGGCCCAACTCAAGGCCCAATTAAAATTTAGGGTTTCTTACATGAAATGATGATTAGGGTTAAGTGTTCCTACTTAACCCATTAATGACTTAATCCATCAAGTCCAATATTTCTTTAGGTTGATTGCAAATGATTATTAATTAATATATTAAGTTTAGTGAATGATTCAAGTGCGGGTCCCGATCAAATTCCCAAAATTAGGGTTCCACATAAAATGACAACTAGGTTTAAGTGTTTCTCACTTAACCCATTAAGGACTTAATCCATTAAGTTCATCACTCTTCTAAATAAATCATATGGTTTGATTGGGCTTTACACACAACTCCCATTCCAATGGCCCAAATGTGGGTCCCGATAAGTCCAAGGCCTATAAATCCAATATTAGGGTTTTCTAAACCCTAATTAGGGTTTCCAACCCCATCTTAGCCTAATAGGCCCAGTGGCTAGATCTTTTGATCAATTAAGGTTCATTAGGCCCATTAGGGTTTCACTAGGACCATTAGGGTTTTAGTCCCTTTGTCCAAACATCCCAACGAATCAAGCACATCAAGCACACCGCCACCCAACACGGCGGCTGGTGGCGGCAGGAGGCGGCAGCCACCACCTCATGGTGGTGGTTAGGGTTTCTTTTCACTATCCCAATTTCTAATTACAATTTACAACGCAAAATCCAAAAATAAACATACACTAAGCTAAGCTAAACACACACACACACACATAGCCACCTGGTGGTGGCCGGCGGTGGTAGATGGTGGCAGCCACCACCTCACGGTGGTGGTGGCCTTTTCTTAGCTTTCCGACCAAACAGAACACACAACTTTCCGACCAAACAGAACACACACCCACACTAAGGCTTGAGAAACGGTCCCTGCCACCCACTTGGTGGCTCACAGCAACGGCAGCGACAACACAAACAGCGGCAAAGGCGACACACCGGAGGATTGCGGTGACAGCCACCATGGCCGGCTACCATGGTGGTTCTTCACGGCTCCAACTCGTCAGAGCCCCAAACCTACGAACACAACAGCCCCTCAGGGTGGCAAATGACGACCGGAGCGACATACTTGAGCCATACGGAAACAACAGTCGCGACTGAGAAATAGCACCGAGAGAACGGTGAGGAGGATGAGCGGAGGCCGTCGTGGACCGAAGCAGCGTTGACCGCCGGCTAGCGGCGCCTTCGTCTTCAACTGATGGAGCGTAACGGCGGCAACGAACACACCCGGAACCCGTCGTCGACATGTTCTCGCCGAAAGCTAGGGGCTGTGACGTGTTGGCTGATCGGAAACGAACTAGGCGGTGGCGTCCGGTGGTTGACGACCTCAACAGAGGTGGTGGTGCGGCGCTGGAGGACGAAGAGGCGAGAGCGGCGGATGGAGGAGGAGGGAAGGTGGCGACTGCTTATCATTTAGGGTTAGGGTTGGGACGGGGGTGACAGGTTTAAATACCCCGATCGCCTTAACTAGTTTCCATAATAACAAGTCTAGTCCCTCCCTTCCCTTATTTCTTTCAAAATAAATCCCTATTTTACCTTTTTAACCCCATCCATCTAAAATCCTTACAAATTGAATCCGAAATTTACCATTTAACCCTTGCCTCCCAAAATCTATCTAAATTAAGTCCCAATAATTACCATGCAACCCCTCTCTCCACAAAACCTTTTCAACTTAGGTCCAGAACTTACTTTTTAGCCCTTGCTTCCATAAATCCTTTCATATTAGGTCCAAATGATACTAAACACCCCCCTGTCTTCTAAAAATCTTTACAAAATAAGTCTCGAAATTAAACTTTAACCCCCGAAACTCTAATCATGCCATTTGGCTTCCCGAAACTAACACTCTGGTAATTATTATTCGATTTTGGGCTATAATAATATAAAATAATAATAAAATTACTTCTCGGGGTCCCGGGTTTATTATTTTAATTATTCTTCTTAAAACGGGATGTTACATAGGCCACTAGTTTAATTACTGTAAGGCTTGTAATATTTTGTTATGCTTATGTTTCTGTATTGACGATGACATCCTAATGTTTTAAATAAAAATAAATTTCTTCGGACTTGCTTTCATAACATCTTTATCATGTTTTCTGGGAACATATTCTGCAATACTATTTTTCAAAAAGGATACTCTTATTTTTAAATAAGCATAAACAAATCGGTCTTTTCTGGCCGTGAAAATAGGGATGTCACAGGTATTTAGGTTGATAATGTTCAAATCCAATTGGATCCTCTCTTAAGACTTAAATATTTCCACAGTGTGTTTAAATTACTTCATTTTTGTATCAATAAATTTCTAACTTGTATAAGGCGAGTTTAATCTAGAAAATGATCAAATGCTGATGTCAAGAACCCCTGGTAGTGGTGGTGGTCCGGCTGACTGAATCAACATGCATATTTGAAGAGTAGTGCCTTTACAAGGTTCGAAGCTACTCCCGAAACCTCTATATAATTTCATGTTAGAATTGCAATGCAAAAAAATGATCAAATTAAGTAATTAATAAGAGACCAAAGACAAGTTTAAGGTCTGCTGGACAACTCATGTTGTTTGACTACAAACTACCAAACTAGCATTCACTTCAAGCTGCCTTGGTAGTCATGTTGTTTGTGCCTCTATGGCACCCTTACTACATAACATCTATTCTGACCTATTCTTCGAGGCAACTCAAGTTGTGCCTAAAGTTTTTTTTCCAAGAAACCATTTCTAACTCCAAATTATCACAATTTTAATTCGTCAATCTTATCCAATTTCAAATTGTATGAGTATACATATATACTCATAAAACGTAACTCTTTTCAGTTTCGTAAGATCTTGAACATTCCATAAACTCTCCATTAACATTGCTTTTAATTTTGTACCTAAAACTGAAAGTGTGCTTGATGATTATCACAAATTTCTTGAAACCTAGTCAAAGGGTAGAATAAAAATACGGAAAGTGAACTTACATGAGTATCCATAAATTTATTGATTATCAAAACATCCTATTTCACATACCTGTTTTCGAAGGCTGCCCAGAGTGGAAGACCCAAGACGCATGAGAGGCTGCGTGGAGCCCCCAAGATGCGTAAACACCGTCCCTAGGTCCGGTGCTCTGGCTGTGGCATGAGTGCAAAGATGGAGGCTATGATTAGCTATCTCGATTTTGACCGTTGGGGGCGCGAGGGGGGGGGGGGGGGCATTTCGCCCGTTTAAAAATTATTAAAAAAACATACATTCAATTATTAATTAACTTTCTCTCTATATATACATATATTTTACACATTTTTTCACAACAAAATACACACACTCTTTCAAAACAATCACACTTTAAAAAAATGGATAATTTTTTCGGTTCAATTTCTTCTTCATCCGATAATGATTCTGATGACAAGTTGGTTTTGCATACACTGTTGTTTGCGGCACAAGACATGGTACGTGAGAGAGGTGAAAGTTCACACAACAAGAAGAAGCATAGAAAATGGATCAACCGGGATTGAGAGGTGGCAAATAAACTTTTGGTACGTGATTATTTTTCCCCTGATAGTTTATATAATCTATCAAAATTTGAAGAACGTTTTTTGTATTAGTAGAAATTTATTCTTACGTAGAGCTAGAGATTTGGAACGTAATTATGAGTTTTTCTAATTAAGATGTGATGCTATAGGTAAACGTGGTTTTACTACAATACAAAAATGTACGACCGCTCTTAAGACAATTGGGATATGGCATAGCCGCAGACGCATCAGATGAGTATTTGAAAATTTATGAGAGAACAGGTCGAGACTGTACATATCTTTTTTGTGAGTATGTTATAGAGCTTTACCCTGACATATACTTGCGACATCCGACTAAAAGTGATGTCGAACAGTTATATGCAGCGCATCGAGCTAAACATGTTTTCCAGGGATGCTTGGTAGCATTGATTGTACATATTGGGAGTGGGCAAATTGTCCCAACGCATGGCGTGGTCAATTCACGTGAGGTGATCATGGGGTGTCGACAGTTATATTAGAGACGGTTGTTTCACAAGACCTATGGTTTTGACATGCATTCTTTGGTTTGGTGGGGTTAAACAATGACCTGAATGTGCTCCAAGCGTCTCCGTTA
Source organism: Lactuca virosa (assembly GCF_052849685.1). NCBI lineage: Eukaryota > Viridiplantae > Streptophyta > Magnoliopsida > Asterales > Asteraceae > Lactuca > Lactuca virosa. Next base: position 100,691,656 of record NC_136429.1, read on the forward strand.
TTTAATAATATTTTGCAGGGTAAAGCACCAAACATGTCATACGTTGTGAGTGGAAATGAATATAAGTACAAGTATTACCTAGGTGATGAGATATATCAAGAGTACGCTACAATTGTCAAGTCATATTCATTTCCGGCCGATGAAAAACGAAAATTGTTCAAGTTAGCATAAGAATCTGCAAGGAAGGATGTGGAACGAGCGTTTGGAGTCCTCAAACAAAAGTGTCACATAATCAAACATCCGACACGAAGATGAGATAGGGCAAAACTGATGACGGTGTTGACTGCTTGTGTTATTTTACATAACATGATAACAGAAGAAGAGGGTAGTGTTATTTGTTCATATATCTCGAACGATATACTTAATCCACCTACAGTAATACAAGTTGGCAGCCCGACATACTTCTCAAGGGTTTTGGAAATACAAAATCGTGAAACACATCACAATCTACGTCACGATTTGACCGAGCACATATGGGAAAGACAATTCCATGAGCAAAATGACAATGAGAACGTGGAGGATGAGAGCGGTGACGACGAGGCGGATGAGGACGGTGACGGCGTTGCGGATGATGCCGATGATGAGTAGTATTTTTCTATCTTTTTTTATGTTTTAAACTTTTTTGTTTTTTAGGTAATGTAATGTTTTATTTGGTATGTTTTATGTTTTTTTTAGTAATTTAGGTTTTAAATTTCTATGTTTTTAATTAATAAAATGTGGTTTTTATTTTTCTATGTTTTTAAAATATTTATTTATGTTTTAAATTATGTTTTTTTATTTAATTTAATGTTAAAAAATAAAAAATAATAAAAAAAGAATATTGTGGAGTGGTAACCATTTCCAATGTCTAGGGAATTGGTGGTGAGTTGGTGGTGAAGCTGACGTGACACTGAGTTGACAACGCTTTTCCGATAGCTTGGCTGTGACCACTCCCCGCAGCCTAACAAAAATCCTTTGGGTTTAACCGTGGGTAGTCTCTTGTTCAAAAAATAATGTTGTATGGTTGTATATGATGTAAGTGAGACAAATAAACGGTATAGACCATTTCGTAGGTGTTTCCTACTCACCTGTCTTACTACCATACACTAGACCAATTATGCGGAGACATATAAGTAATTAAGACATAAAAAAGTTAGGTGATCTTCTTGTATTTGTTTGGCAGATCTTTTCCCATTATCCTTTATGAAGCCAGAATAGCTTATAAGTTATAACATTTAAAACCATCGGGCACTCTACTCTAATAGTAAAGAGTTAAGAGCCCATATGTGTGGTCTTAGATGGTTCAAACTGGACCTAATTTCTTCCTATCGAAACATTATTATACTTTCCCTGTTAGGAGAAGGCATTTATCCTTATTTACAACAGTTGGAATCGAAAGAGTACCAAAGCTCCAGAAAACCCGTATATAAATTTTACAACTTTGCATGCTACCCTACAAATGCATATATAAATGTATATATACACACTTCAAAACAACTGCAGCATATTTCCTTGACAGGATGATCCTGGTGTAGCTTTAAAATTTTCTTTTAGGCTCGATACCTCACCAGAACTACTACTCGAACATGACCCTTTCCATTCCTTTCCGTTCAAGCTTGATTCTTGGCAAATTTTCGGCATAGATGTCACAAGTCGAGCTGGGAAATTCAGAAGAGCCTTTGAACCTCTCATCTGAAAGGCAGCCCTGTCGTAAGCCAACGCAGCATCCTCAGCCGTTTCAAAAGTCCCCAACCACACTCTTGCGCCATGTCGCTTGGAGTCACGGATCTCTGCTGCATATTTACCCCATGGACGACGCCTTACACCTCTGTAATGTTTGCTCTTGTTTATGACACGAGTTGGGTCAAGGGTACTTTTGGAAACACCAGTAGCGGGATTCCTGGCTCCAAGGCCATCAATGGCTTCAGCCTCGTTAATGACTTGATAGATGAACATATCCTGTGAATCGTTCTCATTCAAGGGTAACTCATGAACACTAGAAGTTGGTTCCATTTGTCTTTTTTCTTAATGTTGGGAGTTTTTGGATACTATGATTCGTTGAATCTCCTATTTAAGGCTTTGTGTTGATGTTTTATAGAAGTGTTTAAAAAACACAAAAGGAGCAGGTTAGGGTGGCGTTCTAGAAGCATAATATCTTGTTGGGTAAAAGGAAGAAAATTCCATAGGTTGGTGTTTGAATACATTTGGAAAATTGGGTCAAAGAATTTGTACAACAAACCTGATTTCAAATACATATTTATAATAGGGGTGTTTGCGATGCGGTTTGGTGCGGTTTAAAGTCAAAACCGCAAACCGCACCGCATATGCGGTTTGTATTTTTTCGAAACCGCAAACCGCACCGCAAATGTGCCAAACCGCATTCAACGGTGCGGTTTGGTGCGGGTGGTTTGTGCGGTTTAAATGCGGTTTGTGCGGTTTACTAGTTGTTTCACTAACTCTACATCGACTTAAATCATAATAATGATTAACGTATAAGGTAATTACATATTTATTCTTTTTCTATAATAATTAATAAGAATTTTAAATTCTTAAGGAAAATGCATCGGTCTGTCATGACATGGAGCTTTACAGTGAAGTTACCATGACCTATAATCAAATGAGATGAATATTAAAGTGAAGTTACCATGGCCTATAATCAAATGAGATAAATATGTTATTTCTTATTCGTAACTTCATGTAACTAAACTAATGATATGGATGAAATTCAAAATATTTACGAATGAAATAAAATTCATAAAACACATAAATATCTAAATTGTATTTCTATTACATTTTAATTACATAATAAAACGTAGAATTTATGGTTATACAAATTTTATCAATATTTGTGTAAAGTAATCAAAATAATTAGTTTAAAACTATAATATTAATATGCGGTGCAGTGCGGTTTACACCGCGATTTTATAACTAATAACCGCGAACCGCACCGCATAGTGCGGTTTAGAATAAACACGAACCGCAAACCGCACCACGAAATGTCTAAACCGCATTATGCGGTGCGGTTTGGTGCGGTGTGGGCGGTTTGTGCGGTTTATGCAGTTTTTTGCACACCCCTAATCTATAATATGTTTTTATGATATGCTAATATTTTAATCGGTTTCAATAATATACTGGTGTTCCTATTTGAAATTAAAGAAAACTATTGTGAAGTGGTTTACATCAGAGTCAATTTGATTTCTAGCAATTGCCAAATTATTTATTGGTTAACCTGCATCCATTTTGTTAGGGGCCATACAAATTTTCTATAAGTCTTTGTATAAATTAAATTACTAGCTATAAACGATAATTTAAAAAAATTCAAATTTAATCCCTTAAAAGTAAAATGGGAAGGCGGCTAATTTGTTAATTTTGGTTCCCACTTCAGGAATTTAATACAATACGAACACGCAGACAATTCAACCGGTTCTAGTCTTCTAGACTTGTAGTTGTAGAGGCGACATCACCATCGGAATTGGTAAGCCATGACGTCATCTGTTGTGTATTTCCATCGGACTTTTTTCCATTAGCTGGGACCCGACCAGTGGAAATATAGATTGCCATATTAATTAATTTAGAAATCGAACAACACACTATAGTATAAAATGCATAAAAGTTCTATGTGCAGCTCAAAGAATTTTCCGAACTGTCCGAACAATAACTATGTAAACTTGTCCAACAATCAAATATATAACGAATGAATTTTTGAACAAAACTTATGAAAAACATCGATGCAATCAACCAATCAATATCAATAAACAAGCACGATGATTTTACATGGTTTCACAATGCTGCATCCACAAAGAAAACCCGAGGGTTATGTTCAATTGATCATAAACTGAATGAAGCTAGCAATTACAAAAATGTAAACTATCACTAAGAATTAAAGTTATAAGCTTTGATAAAATATCTCACATTACCGCCTATATTCTATCAAAATTCATTAATGTGCGAAAATCAAGATCCTAGAAACAGATGCCCATTAGGCCATCCGTAATAGTCTTCACGACCACCACCGTCTTCCACCTCCCCGTCACCACCACAACTCTTCCCCTTGCAACCGGTATAGTGTGCAAGAGAGGAGATCGTGGTTAAAGCGAGAAATTAGACCCGAAGGATAAAGAATGCAGAGAGGAAGAGTTTGTGGTCAAATGTGGTGGTGTTCACGATCCTCCACGACACTGAACAACCACAAAGGTTGGGAATAGTGTGCACCGCCGTTGTTCGTGGCCACGTCAACCATGACGAGCCTCGTGTTCAGTATATCGTGAGGCCTTATATAAGAAAAGCATATAAGACGCCTCTCCTAAACCCCTGTCAACCGACAACACAACAACACAACCATACCAAAACAAACAAAGGAAATTGAACCATAGACCGTACATAGGGGTTTAAACGAACCAAATGAACACAAATAAGAGTTTGTTCATTTTCATTCGTTTAAGTTTAACCAAACAACGTACAAGTTTTCTTATTTATATTCCTTTACTCAACAAATTATCTTGTTTATGCACGTTCATTTATTTTCGATAGATGTAACAAATCGAACATAAACAAACATAAACAAACAAAGATAAACAATTACAAATCAATATATATATATATATATATATATATATATATATATATATATATATATATATATATATATATATATATATATATATATATATATATATATATATTGATGGGTTTCGAGCAATACATCATTCCTATGGTGTACATGCAAACCCTAATAGCTTTGGATCTAGTTTGTCTAATGAACATGCAATTGATAATCCAAAGCCATAAACCCTAGATCTAATAAACTATAACTGAAAATAGGGTTTAGATCTTACCTTTGATTGTTATATAGCAATAACAATCAATCCTTGGCTTCAGAAAGCTTAGTGCCTCAAGTGTTGCACCTCTAATGGAGTCACAAACACCACTAAGCAACTTAGATGAAGAGGGAGGAGAGAGGAGGCACCAAAAACGGCTGGAAACCCTAAAGGATTAGTTCACCACGTTTTTTGGTGCATAGGGGGCCTTTATATACATGTAGGCTATTAGGGTTTTCAATTAGGAAACCCTAATCTGACTGCTTAAGCCCTAAGCAGCCCATGAACTCCTTTAACATATCCCTTGGACGAATTTCTTATGGGCATCCCATAGAATTCGTCCAACCTATATATTATTAGGTGATCCATAGCCCAATTGTAATTATCTTATAAATACAACTCCAGTCCCCTAAGTTTAATTAATCTCTTTTAGCCACTAAATTAATTCTTAATTAATTCTTGACTAATATTAATTAAACAATATGATTTCTCCTTTAATATATTATTCTTATAATATATTAATAAATCATAATTAAACCTTTCTCTCCTTAATTCATCCTACATATTGCTATGGTGAAGGCAACCCAAAAGGACCATGCTCATAATCGGGTCAAGTACATACCAAAATAGTTATGGACTTAGACACTAATCCAACAGTCTCCTAGACAAGGGTACGAAGTGTAATTTCATGGATTAGCATACAATTTCACATTTTGCCTAAAGTAACTAGAATTTGGGAATTTGTAAAAGCATGTAGTTACTTTGTACTTCATTATACTTATAATGGAAGGTTTCGTCCTATCCTACCCGTTCGGCTAACAACCCTCCACTAGTCAAGAGTGCGGTGGGTAAGAGTGGATACCCATTCAATCGCCATTTTATAGGCAATTTCCTTAAACACCCCTTATAGACCAGCTTCGTGAATGAGGCCTACTAACGGTAAGACTGACTGTTTACTTATACATATATAATATTAGACTTTTAATGTCATATATACATAGTATAGGGTGTATTTTAAACTTTTAAAATACTAGGTGGTCTAATTTAATTAATTATACTTTTAATTTAATTAAATGTAAACCAAAACTTTATGAATTTATTAACTCTCTTTTAATTATACATTTTAATTAATTAACAAAACCATAAGGGTGTAATTTGAACTTTTCAAAAATACGAGGGTTTTAGAATTTAACATTTCAAAATTAAACTTTTAATCAACTTTTAAATTCCAAAACTTGAGGACAAGTTTTGAAACTTTTCAAAACATTTGGGATTAGAATTCAAATATTTAAAAATTAACTTTTAATCAAAAATTAAATTCCAAAACTTGAGGGCAAGTTTTGAAACTTTTCAAAACATTAGGGTTTAAATTTCAAAAAAAAACAAAACATTTAAGTTCAAATTTAAACTATAAAACCTAAAGGGGAAAATTGAAACTTTTTCACAAGATAATTCAAATCTAAATTACAAATAATCAATATTTATCTAATAAAACAAAAGATTATCTAAATTTTGACAATTATCTTCTATTTTGGCAAGGATAATCACCCAATATAGATAAAATTCGGATTTTATTGACAAAAAACGTTTTAGGTAATTATCCACAGCCAAAACATGTCAAAATCCCGCAAAAACAGCATTCTGCGTCTCAGACTCGTCGAGTCAGCACTGGACTCGTCGAGTTCACAGTGGACTCGGCGAGTTCAGCCATGGACTCGGCGAGTCCAGCCCCCAGAAACTCAAAATTTTCGATTTTAAGCATGAATAATCAACTATAGCATCTAATACATCAAACAAACAGCCCTAGGCTCTGATACCACTGATGGGTTTCGAGCAATACATCATTCCTATGGTGTACATGCAAACCCTAATAGCTTTGGATCTAGTTTGTCTAATGAACATGCAATTGATAATCTAAAGCCATAAACCCTAGATCTAATAAACTATAACTGAAAATAGGGTTTAGATCTTACCTTTGATTGTTATATAGCAATAACAATCAATCCTTGGCTTCAGAAAGCTTAGTGCCTCAAGTGTTGCACCTCTAATGGAGTCACAAACACCACTAAGCAACTTGGATGAAGAGGGAGGAGAGAGGAGGCACCAAAAACGGCTGGAAACCCTAAAGGATTAGTTCACCACGTTTTTTGGTGCATAGGGGGCCTTTATATACATGTAGGCTATTAGGGTTTTCAACTAAGAAACCCTAATCTGACTGCTTAAGCCCTAAGCAGCCCATGGACTCCTTTAACATATCCCTTGGACGAATTTCTTATGGGCTTCCCATAGAATTTGTCCAACCTATATATTATTAGGTGATCCATAGCCCAATTGTAATTATCTTATAAATACAACTCCAGTCCCATAAGTTTAATTAATCTCTTTTAGCCACTAAATTAATTCTTAATTAATTCTTGACTAATATTAATTAAACAATATGATTTCTCCTTTAATATATTATTCTTATAATATATTAATAAATCATAATTAAACATTTTTCTCCTTAATTCATCCTACATATTGCTATGGTGAAGGCAACCCAAAAGGATCATGCTCATAATCGGGTCAAATACATACCAAAATAGTTATGGACTTAGACACTAATCCAACATATATATATATATATATATATATATATATATATATATATATATATATATATATATATATATATATATATATATATGAATCCTAAATATTGTATGAATGTATGATCAAGTTATGACCATTAGATTATCATAGGATACATAGTAATTAGAATGTGATAGTGGTTAGTATATAATTACAATTAATTGATTATAAGGTTATTAAAGGGTAAATATGGCATTTTCTTAGTGAGATAAAAATGAAAAACTATATTTTAAGAAACAAAGTCAAATCTTTTAATAAAATCAAGATTATTACTTTTTAAAAAACCCAATCATTTATCAGAAAATCACGTATTGAAAAATTTGCAATAATTTTTACATACTAATCACAAAGAATGAAATAGATTTGATTTTTTAAGAATAATTTGATTTCTTGAAACATATTTCATTCTTAAAGAATTAGGAGATTTCATTCATTTTTTAACCAAATACTAATATATAATATGCACAAAGCATGAAATTAAAGAATCAGACGATTCCGTTCTTTAAAAATCAAAAATTTACTTGAAACTGACTTCATGTTTAAGAATCGGATTTCGGGCTTTAAAAATGCACAGATTAATATATGTTTTTGAGCTAGTATCATAAAACTAGTGAGATACATGAAACATATATCAATCCTTAAGAATGATGCATGAATATTGTTTTACATATTTTTGAAGTATATACAATATTCTTTTTACACATATATCACCAAAGATATAAACCAACTCAAAATTGTTGAAGAGTAATAGATATTATTGTTACACATCAAAAGATGTTATATAGTATAACATATTCTTCAAGAACATGCAATCAAACAATCTATTCTTGATATGAATTCTAAAAGAATGAGCATTCACGTCGGCGCTATATTTGATTTTCAATTACATGCGGTGGTCTGAATGTATCGATAATTCTTTTTGATTTTCCAATTTTCAAACAAGACCTTCAAAATACATTGTGTGTATACTTGATTTTCTGATTTTCAACCATTCTTGTGCATGAAAAAAAAATATTTTAAAACAATATCATGTCCACTATCACACTATAGAATGTGAAAATGAATATGAGAAATTAACCATATTCTATAAGAATGTGATCAGAATCTTTTAAGAATGAACTAAAAAAATACCACATCTAAGAAAAAAATCTTTGAAACAATAGTTCTTGTGATATAATTGAAAATTCTAGCGTAATGAAACTATAAAAAATTAAGCATATTGTACAAGAATGTATTTGAATTTTGTAAGAATGTGAAAAAATATAAATAATTACAAAATGTTAATACATAATTCTATAAGAAGCTAATCATTTCTTTGAATAAGAGACAAATAGCTTATGTGTTTGTCTATTACTACGTGGCACACCACACAAGTTACAAATTTGGTTTTCCAATTATATACATCATTAAGCATATATAAACTCTTCCTTTGTAATGTTATATGTTTATTTGAAATTAAAGAAGCCAATCACCACACAATCTGAATACTACTCCTATATCACGAGATGAAGGTTTGAAGAAAACAATTCCATTATATACTCCATAATATATAAATATACTCTTTCTTAATAACATAATGTGTTGATTTGAAATTGAATAAGAAAATAACTATACAATTTAAATGTTACATGGAACAAGGGATGTAAAATTGATGAACTTGGTCATTGATTAATTCGATCACTCCACAATACACATTGATTAAGTTATTGAAAAAAAAAATAGATCGCTGCACAATTAAAAATAACAAATTAATAAATGGAGAAACAATATATCCTAGCTTCTAACAATTTGATGAAGCTATCCTTAATTTACAATGAACAAACGATGTAAAATCATGAAGATAATATGAGCAGGTAAGGATTAAATTGCATTTCGTATTAGGGATCGAAAATTAACCAATCCAAAATCATCAAAAGGTATTCTCCATCACCTTACTCATCTAATTCTTGAAGTCGTAACCATGAAGAATTAACTTATGCCACATCTTTGTTCATCAAAGAGGATTCACATTGACTCAAGCAAGAAACAAAAATATGCCCCTCGTTTTCATCTAGGGTTTGAATTTTGGAATTGCAACTTTGAATGGTATTCACATAAAAATGAATTTGAAACCAAAATCAGTCATAGGAAAACCTTCGGTTAGCGATGGAGAAATCTGGAGAAGAGGAAAACTTCAATGTTTTAAAAACCGGTATGAACCGGCTGGTCGAACCGCTTGGACCAGGAACCAGGGGGGAGCGGTTTAACTATCACCTGTTTTACGTCGATTTCTGAACCAGATTAAACCGGCCGATTGTTCAAAAAACCCGGTTTAACCGGTCAAAATAAACCGGTTTAACCGGTTAAAATGAATAAAAACACATGAAAAAGAACCATTTACATAATAAACTTTAATGTTTTTTTACAAATCTATTTAGTTTTCTCTAAATAAAAACATATGGTAAATGTTATAAAGTTTTTTGATGTGTTTGTATTTATCTAAAACTATACGCATTTTGTTTCGGTATTATACTTTGTTTTCTTTTTGACGTATATAGTTTGATGTAAAGCACAAAAACTTATGGTTATGTGTTATTTTAATGTATTTGGATTCATCTACAACTTATTATTATTATTTTTTATGTATTTTTAATGTTTGAACTTGTAAATCAAGATCTAATTAAGACACAATTAATCAAACAAACTCTTTGATTAAAGGAAAATAACTCAAAACCTTTGTGTTACAATTGTGAATGCTTAATCCTAAGACTCGATTAAGACATGTATGTATAGATCTAAATACCGACTTGTATTAGACTATAATTAGGAAACTAGGAATCGACTTGTAAAATAGTTTCCTAAAACTTTGTTGCCCAAATTGGATTGCGTGATCCTTAAACTTAGGATTCCAACAATCACCCCCGAATCTCTAAGTCCTTCTAGAGATGTCTTCAATCCCGATCAAGCTCCACATCTCCTTGAACTTGGTTCGAGCCAACAGTTTTGTTAGAATGTACGCCTTTTGTTTCTCACTGGGAATGTAATCCACCTCCACTTGTTCGTTTTCAACACAATTATGAATAAAGTGAAACCTCGTGTGAATGTGTTTACTCCTTCCATGAAAAACGAGATTCTTCGTTAGTTCGATAGCCGACTTGTTATCAACTCTAAGAACCACTTTCTCTTGCGCTTTGTTCATGATTTCTTCGAGAAAATCTTCAAGCCATATTGTTTGACATGCACTCGCCGTGGCCGCCATGAACTCCGTCTTGCAAGATGATAAAGCAACGGTATCTTGCTTTTGCGAACACCATGTTATCGGAGATGACCCGTAGTAAAAAATGTGACTGGTTGTGCTTTTTCTGTCATCGCGATCAACATTGTGACTACTATCACTATAACCAATGAGTCGGTTTTGTCCCATCCTCTCGTACTTGATTCCGTATTCCGTTGTTCCTCGTAAGTACCTTAGGATATGTTTGATTGCACCGCCATGTGATTCTCTTGGACTTTGCATGTATCGGCTAACAACTCCAACCACATATGTCATATCGGGTCTTGATTGCAAGAGATATCTAAGGCATCCTACCACCTTTCGATATTGTGTCGGGTCGATTTCGGGTTCATCTTCGGACTTCGACAATTTACTTCCCGGGTCCATGGGAATGTGGGTCGGATTGCAATCATGTAAACCAACGTCTTTTAGAATGCGTCGAGCATACGCTTCTTGGTTTATAGTAATCCCCGATTCCTATCGCTTAACTTCAATGCCAAGGTAATAAGTCAATCTTCCAAGATCCGACATCTCAAAGTTCTTAGACATCTCTAATTTGAACCTCTTGATCATGCTCAAATTTGTACCTGTGACAAATAAATCATCAACATAAATTGCTAAAATTAGCAATTTAGATCCTTCACTTTTCCGGTAGACCAATGGTTCTTTCATGCACTTTTCAAATTTTATACTCTTCAAAATCCCGTCAAGCTTCGTGTTCCATGCTCGAGGTGCTTGTCTTAGACCATATAGCGCTTTTATAAGGAGATATACCTTATGCTCGTTGCCTTTTTTTATATAGCCTTCTGGTTGCGATACGTAAATGGTTTCCTTCAATTCTCCATGTAAGAATGTCGTTTTAACATCTAAGTGGTGAAGTTCCCACCCATGAGTAGCAGCTAAGGCTATAATAAATCGTATGGTTTCGATTCGAGCTACCGGAGCAAATACTTCTTGAAAATCAATATCGGGTTGTTGTCTGTAGCCTTTAGCAACCAACCTTGCCTTGTATTTATTAATAGTGACGTCTGCATTTTTCTTCAATTTGAACACCCACTTGAGTCCAGTTGGATTCACCCCCAAAGGCTTGTTCACGAGAATCCAAGTATTATTCTTGTTTATCGAATTGATTCCCACATTCATGGCTTTGACCCACTCCAGTTCTCTCTTCGCCTCTTCAACTGACATCGGCTCGTCATTGGTTGTATGGAGAAGTTCTTCGAGATTATCAAGATCAAGCTCATAATCTTGAAATTGTTTGGAGGTACTCTTGTTCTCGAGGGCCTCTGGTTTGCAGCTCCTTGTTAAACATTATTATTGACCGGACTTGGTTGTTCATTATCTTATACTTCCGCTTCGTCTCCAATCTCATGATCTGATTCAATTGGTTCAATCGGGTCGTTGTTTACAGTGTTTCCTTGATTGATGCTCGTCTCGTCTTCTGGGTAGTCCCATGGTATTATGAATGAGCTCGGTTCTTTATTGTTGGTTCCTGATTCTTTAATCTAATCCCACCCTTTGGTTTCATCAAAAATAACGTCTCGACTCACGATTATTTTTTGTGTCGCCGGGTTAAATAACCGATAAGCTTTCATACCCGGTTCGGAACCAACATGCACTAGTGGTTTTGATCTTGCATCCAACTTCTTCAGATTTACCGGTTCAACTTTTACATGTGATAGACTCCCAAATATACGAACATTTTCTAAATTCGGTTTTATTTTATATAACTTTTCGTATGGAGTTGTATCGCCAAGGACTCTTGTGTAAACACGATTGATTAGATTTGTTGAGTGATTTACTGCTTCTCCTCATAAGTAGTTTGGAACATGCATTGCCTTCATTATACTTCGTGTCATATCCATAAGTGTTCGGTTTCTTCGTTCCACAATTCCGTTTTATTGTGAAGATTATGGAGCGGTAAGATTGCGTTTAACTTTGTTTTGATTACAAAAAATATTAAACTCGAGAGAAGTAAACTCACATCCTCTATCACTTCTAAACACTTTAAAAGGATTTCCAATTTTATTCTCCATCAAAACTTTGAATTTTTTGAAGTGTGTAAACGCCTCACTCTTTTCTTTCATGATATAAATCCACATAAATCGGGAAAAGTCATCAATTAGTGTGAAAACATACCGATTTCAGCCCTTGGTTGCTGGTGTGATTGGACCGCATAAATCACCATGAACTAATTCAAATGGTCGTTTTGCTTTGTATGTCGTCATAGTCGGGAATGACTTTCTTGTTTGCTTGCCCACAAAGAAAGACTCATACAATTGATTCTCATGATCAAATTGGGGTAACCCTTTGGCTAGACCCTTCTTGGTCATCTTTTTCATTGACTCAAAATTGATGTGCCCAAGTCTTGCATGCCATCGTCATGTATCTTCACTTATTTCTCGAATGAAGGCAAATAGGTACTCCAATTTCTAATTTTATTTTATAAAGGCGGTTTGGAGTTCTTTGTACCTACATTAATAAACAATTATCGGCATCGTACATGGCCAAGTAGTTGTCTTTCATTCAAATATCACACCAGGCTTCGGTTGCTTGTCCGAGACTAATAATATTATTCTTCAAATCCGGTATGAAATAAATCTCAGTCATCAATCGTTGTTGCCCCGACTTTCCTTGGAAAAGAACAGATCCTTTTCCCTTGATCTTTATAGACAAATATCTCCGAATTTAACCCTCCTAGTTATGCCTTCATCAAGTTCGGAGAAAAACGACCGATTTCCTGTCATGTGATTGCTCGCCCGTTATCCAAATACCACACATCGTTATCTTGTGAGTCATAACGAGATGGTGTCACCTTTTCTTCTTTTAAAAACGCAGTCTTATGTAAAAGTACGGTCTCATCGTTATCGTCACTTTCGGCAAAATTACTCTCTTGTAATTTTTTAATTCGGTCCGGACATTGAGACACGAAATGTCCTGGTTTGTCACAACGGTAATAAATAATATTTTATCGGTCCTTTTTATTTTTATTTTTGTTCGGGTCAAAATTAGGCTTGTTTGGGTCAACGGTAACAAATATATATATATATATATATATATATATATATATATATATATATATATATATATTATTTTGGCTCGAAAGTTAAGTCCAGTCCATGAGTCCAAGAAGAATCGACGTCCAGAGGCAGGTGAAGGCATGAGCTCCAAATAAATGAAGCCTCTTGAGAATTCCAATCACTGAATCGGTAATACCCTTGAAAATCATATGAGTGTGGTATGTGGAGATCGAGGAGTCGAGGATCCCTCTAAGGCTCAAATTTGACATCCAATTTTTATTCATTATTCTTAATTTCTCATTCTACTTCTCTCAATCTCTCTAAACCTGCTACCACTTTCAATAGACCTTGTCATATTTTCGTGTTCGATTTTTTTTGAACCTCTTATTCTAAGTTCCATGTAACACCTGGTTTCAAGAATAGATTGGTTAAGGGCTTAGAGGGATCAAAGGTAAGGTTTTTGGGAAAAACCTTGTGGCGCGACGTGGTGAATGGAGCACCACGAGCTGGCACGCATTGTGACAACCTGAAAATTTCTACCTTGTAAGTCAATTCATTCAATCAAAAGTCGGACTAGTTTCTATTGCCTTTTAGCGTTGTTAAGGGTCATTCTAATTAGTTCTAAGCCCAGTACACTTATGGATTGGATGTTGAGAAGTGTTAGCTTAGGATTAGAGGAATGAAATCGATCCGGAAAACCCATCAAAGGGTGTTCACGGCTGTGAACCCAAGGGTGGCCATGAACCCCTCCCATATATATATATATATATATATATATATATATATATATATATATATATATATATATATATATATATACCTTTCTTCCATTTATTCCTCATTTCTCAACCCTTGGCCGCAAACACTCCATTCTCTCTCAAGTATCATAGTTCAAGAACACAACTTTCACTCTTTTCACCCTCTTTCCTTTGTATCTCCTTAGAATACAACTTAGGATCTTCAAACACTAGCCAAAACACAAAGATCTTCAAGTGTTCTTCATCTTTTATGGACCATGAACCACTCATCTTTGGGCCGTGAACATCAAGTTCGGTTGTGAACTATCTTGTTGGGCCATGAACCATCATCTTGGGTCGTGAACCACCCATCATCTTGGGCCGTGAACCTTGTTGGGCCATGAACACTTCATGTTTTCTTGGGCTGTGATCACACCACAGGGCCGTGAACACTCCGTCAATCTACTAACTTGCTTCTAGCACTCTGTTGATGAGTTATTCTTGCATCCTAGGTTGTTGCCCAATCACCTCTGTATTTAGATTTGCTAATTACATGCCTATAAATATCAATATATGTCATTTAGGACTCGTTTGTGTCTCGGGAATTCATTCGTGGAACTTCTCATCCTTACACGAATCTTCAATTGAATCACCCACATAAGGTGAGTTCATACCCCTATAATCAATCTTTTAAATGTTTTAAATGATTTTAAGGGGGGGAATACAAGTTGAACACAATGAATATTGTGTAAATGTTATTTGTGATAAACATCATTTTAAAGGATTGCTTATGTGTTTATAAGTGATCAAATCATTTCAAAAACTCTTTTAAAGTTATGTTACTTTATTGTTTATAAAACTCTGTTTTTAAAGTACAATCATAACTTAGTAGATAATCGAGTCTTTTCTTCAAATCAGATACAGTTCAAGTAAACACACTAGTAAACTATAATAGGTATAGTTTAGGGTTTCAGTTCATACTATAACTAGTATAGGGAGGAACATACTATAACAAGTTCAGGGAGGAACATACTATAACAAGAACAAGATAACAATAATGTGAAACCACTACTTCACGGCTTAGCAATACACTTGTTATGTCGCGTTTTGTAACCAGAGTCTCCTGGAGGGAGAACGCGAGTTTGTGTATAGATCTATACGAGATTGACACCCCACACATTACTGCTAGCTACAGTGGGACTTGGAAGTCTATGGGTGACAAATGTCATACCATTTTCGAAGTTTTTGGAGTGTAGTGTTTTATACTAGTCAAATCGAGTATGGTTATAACCTCATCACATTTTAAACCTTAATTTACAAACTGGTTTTAAGGTAGTTAGTACTTCAGTAGTTATTTTATACAATACTACTGTATACTTTCATTTTCCCATTACATTCATATAGTGATATTCTCACATAAAAGGTAATGCAAACTATTTTCTAGTAAAGATAGTTATAAACTAGGGAAAACTTACATCATTACAAACGACAAACAGGACAGTCGAGTCTTAGTAAATTCAGTTAGAAGGGGGCCTATAATGCTAACTTTATGATTCCTTGATTGGTGCATCAAGGATATATATTAATCGGATCCGACAGGCAGTAGGATGTGTGCTTTTCGCTTCATTTCCTGTTCCTTGTTTGGTTGTGTGCTTAGAGCAGATTCACACAATCTACTATCTATTCGATCTTAGCTAGATATATATTATGTATACACCAAGTAATCATAAGGAGTAACAGGTATGGGTCAGGTCATAGCATACAAATTCAGTAAACCGTTTTCTAGTATAAAACATACTTTTCATATAGAACATTTAGTAGACAAAACTAGAAACTTATCCGTAAAAGGGTTTAATCCATTTTATTAAACCAGTATAACTTAAAGGACCTTTAGTGGTTAATTCTATAATACCTTAGTTTATACATCATGGTTATATATATAATTAATATCCGATAGGTAGTTGGATGTGTGCTTTCCGCCTTACTTCCTGTTCCTTGTTTGGTTGTGGGCTTAGGGCAGATTCACCCAGTTAACTGTCTGTTCGATATTAGATTATATATAGCTAGTATAAACTATGTGATTATAGAAGGAACTATTGTGGTTACCATTTTTACTAAAGGAAATAAGGGTTTTTCTTAAAGAATGTTTTCATCAAATATAAAGGAACTATTACAGTTAACTCCGTAAGTACCAAATGAATACATCGGGGTTATATAAAGTGAAGATCTAACATACAATGGGATGTGTGCTTTCCGCCTCATTTCCTGTTCCTTGTTTGGTTGTGGGCTTAGGGCAGATTCACACAATCGATTTTCTGTTTGATCTGGATTGTATATAACTTGTATCCATTTAGTACTCATAGAAGGAATTGTAGAGTCATTTTTACTTATCTTTCATCATATCAGGAGATATAGGATCTTCTGGAGGAACATGCGAACTTTTCTAAAAGAACTTTCAACTTACTTTACATCACTAAAATACTTATGAACTCACCAGCATAAATGCTAATCTACTCTTTCAAAATAACTTGTATTCTCAGGAAACTAGTAGACATGTACGCGCAATGGGATTCAGAAGATGGAGCATAGTAGCTTCATGTCTTGTTTGGTTATTTACTTTTGGAGTCTATCTTTTGTGAACCACATACTTTGTAAACACTTTAATATTAATGTAATGGTTGTTTGTTACTATGATTACTATGATGCATGTGTTTTGATACTAAACATGACGTCCTCCGCTCCTAAACTTTTCCGCCGTTCTGGTTTGGGGGTGTGACAGATTGGTATCAGAGCATTGTTTATAGTGAACTAAGTATATCAACCTATAAAAGATATACAACTATAAATGCAATGGGGCCGAAGTGCTCTGACTAAAAGTATATTTTAAAATATAACAATATTCTTATAAAAATATACATACATGCTTATACATATATACATACTAGAACAAGTATCACAAGAAGAACAGAACATAAGTATTTAAAGGTTAGACACTGCGGTCAACCTGGACAGTTATGTAATCATATCTAGGATCAATATAGCCTGATCAACTATATTCATTTGAGATATGACCGACATGTGTTTGGGAGTGATGTGGTGTTGCAGCAGTCTTAAAAACTTACCTAACTCTATTCAAGGGATTTCTAGATCAGAACATAAAGTTAAAATACTATAGGAGTATTTTATGATACTATCATACAACAACAAGTTTAAAACATACCAAGTTCATTACATTAAAATACTATAGGAGTATTTTAGGCACTATAAATAACATATGTGAAAATTAAAAAGACCCTTCTGGTAGGTCTATAATTCCGGAATGTATACTCCCAAGGTTTTATATAATTGAGATTTTATAGACTTAAAATTTGTGATCTATGCTCTACCTCCTGTTCCTTGTTTGGTTGTGGTTTTAGAGTAGGATCACTTATTCGAAGGTCTATTTAATCTTAAATTATATACAACTTGTGTATATTGCGCAATTATAGGAGGACCCTGTAAGGATCACCCCATAATGTTTCACTTAATCTTATAGATTCTTTAGACACTTCCATTCTCGCACGACAAACCCAGAAAGATGTAACCACTCCATCATAGCATTCAGCAGGGAGTCAAGGAGGAACAAGAAGAGGTTCATGTAGAGTTTTTCAAAGGAGGGATCATCCGAAGAAAAAAAACGTCTTATGCGTCACACTAATAAATAAAAACCTTGATTGATCTAGTGAGCTAGTGGATACACAGCTCACATTATGTGTTAGGATTATTTCTTTTCGTGCAACTAGTACCAGTTATTCAATTCACATATATTCATTCGAGGATAACCACTTCTGATTCATAAAGTTTATTTTATATAGACTCCCTTATGAATTGTTTCCAGAACCCTATGAAAGTCAGAACCAGATACACTCAGAACTAGGATAACTTTGTCATTCAGCTTTCGGCTTATAACCACTGCTATAGACTTATTTCCATCTCATCTTTGTATTCTTTTTAGCGAGATGCCTCCACGTCGATCACCGAGACACACTACTCCAATAACACCAACTCAAACACCAATACGTCCTCCACAATTTGATCTGGCAGCTATTCAAGCTGTAGTGACTGCGGCTGTTACGGCAGCCCTAGCTCCATTCAATACGACCGGTAATAGCAGGAGTGGATCAGGTGTTAACTACACCCAATGTGGTAGTCACAGGCACCCTCGGGGGTGTTCGTATAAGGACTTCATGAACTACAAACCCAAATCCTTTAATGGAAATGAGGGAGTCATTGCTCTGATGCGATGGTTCGAGAAAACAGATTCGGTCTTCGAAATCTGTCTTTGCCCAGAAGGGAGCAAAGTGAAGTTTGCTGCCTGCACTTTCTCCGACAGAGCCCTAACATGGTGGAATAGCCATGTTAAGTCACTGACCCTACCGGTGGCTAACTCAATAGGTTGGGAGAACCTAAAGGAGTTGATGTTGGAAGAATATTGCCCGAGGGGTGAAGTTCAAAAGCTAGAACAAGAAGTATGGGAGCACACCATGGTCGGCTTAGACATAGTGACCTACACTGACAGGTTTAGCGACCTGGCAGCACTATGCCCCATGATGGTTACCCCAGAGAGTAAGAAGATAGAAAGGTACATCTGGGGTTTAACTACCCCGATTCGAGGAGATATACTGTCTTCTAACCCAACAACATTCAACAGTGCCAAACGCCTGGCCCAGCGACTCATTGACCATGGAGTCCGTCATGGCATGGTAGTCTCCGTTCCCGATCCATCAAAAGGAGGGGACTATAAACGGAAGTCGGGGAACAAGAGGAAGAAGCGAACGACACAGGAAACCCCGCAGGAGCAACCAATAGTTACGATGCACGCCGCCACAACACCTGCCACTCCAGCATCTATCAGTGGGTATGCTGGAACTCTCCCAAAGTGTGGTAAGTGTAACTATCACCACACTGGAGTATGTCGAGAAATGTAGTGCCTGAACTACCACAAAAAGGGACACACTGTCCGTTTCTGCAGGGCACCGGCTCAACCGATCTCCCAAGTCCCCGGAGTTGAAGAAAACCAGACCTGCTATGGATGTGGCGAGACAGGGCACTACAAGAGGGACTGCCCGATAATGAAGAACTCGGGCGCAGATGGACGAAATCTGATGATCACCGCAGGAGAAACTACCCCGGAGTCCCCAGCGAGCAGCGGTACGTCTTCGAAATAAGGATTACTTTAAAATTTTAATTTATATTTATATAAGATTAAAACTTGGGGAAAACATTTAAAAGTAATTATAATAACTCACTCATCTGAACAAGTCACAACATTCACAAGAGAACTAAAGATCCGTACAGGTGAGCTATGATGGCTTAGTATGTACATCAGAGTTGTGCATAGCTAAGATTTTGCAGACTTAAAGTGAGTGATTCCGCCTTAATTCCTTTTCCTTGTTTGGTTGTGGATTTAGGGCAGAGCCACTCAGTCGACCGTCTTATTCATCTTAATTATACATGACTTGTATATGTCGGGCGATCATAGAGGCAACGAGGAGGATCATAATATAGAGTATCGACACTAGTTATCAAAAACACTTTCACGGTATGTACTCGCTTATCGCGGTATGATACGTGACAGTGGTAACATCAATGAGAAACAGAAAGCACTAGAAAGGCTACACAGAATACATTGTAGAGCACACTAGAGATACATCATCGTATAACAAACGTTTCTTTCAAATCGGCCTGTCATTTGTTTCGATAAAGAGTCCGTAGTCATCATTCGTCATGGATTGGCATGGTCCTTACCATACTAAGTTCATATGTTTCAAAAATCCATCGCCTTAACCGACAAATTCACGAAACCCTCGTCATTAGTAACGATAACCTGACCTAGACCTCACAATGGCTTCTTGTCTTCTAAACCCCGAAGTAATCATGCGAGGAGTACCTTGCCCTCCGAAACCTTGCCACCGTATACCCAGCAGACCTTCCCGAACTACCACTCGTTCAACAGATCAAGTTCAAGCACAGAGGCTAAGGACGAATACAGCCCACCTATCATTATTAAGTGTATACGTGAGAGTAGTATATAATTATGATTATGCAGATTTAGTATGTGTGTTTCCGCCCTATCTCCTGTTCCTTGTTTGGTTGTGGACCTGGGGCAGAGTCGCACATCCGACCGTCTTACTAATCTTAATTATATACAACTTGTATACACGAAGTGATGATAGAAGGACCAAGTATGAATCCGATCATGAGCATAAGGGCAAAGTTGCCCAGGTCTACGAGTAGGTATTCTGCCATTCAGAGAAGCACAACCCCAGGAGTACTGATAAGAAAGCTAATTTCGGGACGAAATTCTCTCTAATGGGGGGATAATGTGACAACCCGAAAATTTCTACCTTGTAAGTCAATTCATTCAACCAAAAGTCAGACTAGTTTCTATTGCCTTTTATCCTTGTTAAGGGTCATTCGAATGAGTTCTAAGCCCAGTACACTTATGGATTGGATGTTGAGAAGTGTTAGCTTAGGATTAGAGGAATGAAATCGATCCGGAAAACCCATCAAAGGGTGTTCACGGCCGTGAACCCAAGGGTGTCCGTGAACCCCTCCCATATATATATACCTTTCTTCCATTTATTCCTCATTTCTCAACCCTTGGCCGCAAACACTCCATTCTCTCTCAAGTATCATAGTTCAAGAACACCATTTTCACTCCTTTCACCCTCTTTCCTTTGTATCTCCTTAGAATACAACTTAGGATCTTCAAACACTAGCCAAAACACAAAGATCTTCAAGTGTTCTTCATATTTTTTGGGCCGTGAACCACTCATCTTTGGGCCGTGAACATCAAGTTGGGTCGTGAACCATCTTATTGGGTCGTGAACCATCATCTTGGGCCGTAAACCACCCATCATCTTGGGCCATGAACCTTGTTGGGCCGTGAACACTTCATGTGTTCTTGGGCCGTGATCACACCATAGGGCCATGAACACTCCTTCAATCTACTAACTTGCTTCTAGCACTCTTTTGGTGAGTTATTCTTGCATCCTAGGTTGTTTCCCAATCACCTCTGTATTTAGATTTGCTAATTACATGCCTATATATATCAATATATGTCATTTAGGACTCGTTTGTGTCTCGAGGAATTCATTTGTGGAACTTCTCATCCTTACGCGAATCTTCAATTGAATCACCCACATATGGTGAGTTCATACCCCTATAATCAATCTTTTAAATGTTTTAAATGCTTTAAAGGGGGGGGGGGGAATACAAGTTGAACACAATGAATATTGTGTAAATGTTATTTGTGATAAACATCATTTTAAAGGATTGCTTATGTGTTTATAAGTGATCAAAACATTGCAAAAACTCTTTTAAAGTTATGTTACTTTATTGTTTAAAAAACTTTGTTTTTAAAGTACAATCATAACTCAGTAGATAATCGAGTCTTTTCTTCAAATCAGATACAGTTCAAGTAAACACACTAGTAAACTATAATAGGTATAGTTTAGGGTTTCAGTTCATACTATAACTAGTATAGGGAGGAACATACTATAACAAGTTCAGGGAGGAACATACTATAAAAAGAACAAGATAACAATAATGTGAAACCACTACATCACGGCTTAGCAATACACTTGTTATGTCGCGTTTTGTAACCAGAGTCTCCTGGAGGGAGAGCGTGAGTTTGTGTATAGATCTATACGGGATTGACACCTCACACCTTGCTGCTAGCTATAGTGGGACTTGCAAGTCTACAGGTGACAAATGTCATACCATTTTCGACGTCTTTGGAGTGTCGTGTTTTATACTAGTCAAATCGAGTTTGGTTATAACCTCATCACATTTTAAACCTTAATTTACAAACTGGTTTTAAGGTAGTTAGTACT
This sequence comes from Lactuca virosa, assembly GCF_052849685.1. Taxonomy (NCBI): domain Eukaryota; kingdom Viridiplantae; phylum Streptophyta; class Magnoliopsida; order Asterales; family Asteraceae; genus Lactuca; species Lactuca virosa. The sequence goes on from NC_136429.1 coordinate 100,713,970, forward strand.
TCAGTAGTTATTTTATACAATACTACTGTATACTTTCATTTTCCCATTACATTCATATAGTGATATTCTCACATAAAAGGTAATGCAAACTATTTTCTAGTAAAGATAGTTATAAACTAGGGAAAACTTACATCATTACAAACGACAAACAGAACAGTCGAGTCTTAGCACATTCAGTTAGAAGGGGGCCTATTGTGACAACCGTCAAAATTCAAGTAAGTTCTAGATTTGATAAATTTAGTTGCACATATAGGCACAACACATACTAGACTTAGTAACTAGAAGCTAAGTTATAACCTAGTAGAAACTTGGAAACAGATAGAATACAATGGATGGTGTACTTAGATTTCACATTGATATGTGAATTCTATAACTACTTAACTGTAGAGACTATCCATATTCGGGTCACTCTTTGACTCGAACACCTTTTCATGAATCATATACACACATTGTGCACTTGACTTAGTAGTAGAAATTAGGTCAAAGTCTCATAGAAACTTAAGTCAAAGTTGAAAACTAAGACTAGTATATTTAATTCTGCAATTTCGCGTGAATCTCGAAACCACTACATAGAATGCCAATAAACCGATAAAATAAGTTACAAACATTATTTATAACTATAAAAGAGTAATAATACCATAAAATAATTTGAAGTCTCAAAAATTCAATTCACTTTGATATCCAAAGATTTACTAAACTCCAAAAACCCTAAAAACCCTAAAACCTAAATTTTATAAAGTTTAACATCAAGAATTATATAAAAATAGTTATGAAACTTATAATATTATCTTAAAATAATCAAGTTGGGAAATATAGTCAAGGAAATCATAGTTTAATGTACCAACATCTATCCTTATTTTATAAGTGGAAAATCAAGGATTTTATAAAACAAGGTAAAGCTTAAGCATATTTTATAAAAACTTTAGAAATTGGAAATGATTTGAATGGGATTTATGACAGAGAAATCCTCTCTCCTCCTCCCAAAAATCGGACTCATCCCCCCAATACACCATTTTCCCATGTCATTAATCAATTTCACTCATTCACTCTACCTCTCATTCTCTCTCACACTCTTCATCACCACCACTCCATTTCTCCTCTTTACCTCTCACAAACCCACGAAATTTCTGGAAAAATAAGATCAAATAACACCTATACTCATGAAATCTTCATCATCTTAAAGTATTCTTAAAGGTAAACCCGAAAATCTTTCAATCTCCTTCACTTTTCTTTCTAGTTTTAAAGGTTTTTCTTACACTTACTCCTTCTTCTACTCCATTCTATGGTAAAATCATGAACACTTGCTCAAACTCACGGTTTTGATGATGATGATGGTAGGATTTCACCCAAAAACAACATGCATGTTGTAAATGGTGAAATCCAAGGACCAAAACCTAAGTCAAAATCAACATAATGCACTTTTTCTACAAGTTTTGTGTGAAAAACACCACATGCATCCAAAGTTTTCTATCAAAAATGATTTTTGAACATTTCAAACTGATTAATGGTCATCAAACCAACATGCATGTGATGATCTTCAAGCCTAGATGCTTGATGATCAAAGTTTGTTGTTAAAAAGCTTTGAAATAGGGTTATACAGGATTTATTCCCAAATAAATATCTAAAACAACTTTTCTGATCAAATCCGATTTGTCCCTGTATTCCATAAACAAAATGAGACGTTCTACAAATTTTCTGAGAATAATTCATTTTTCTCGAATTATTATAATTATTGCAATAAAATAGGGCAATAAATCATATAAAATACTTTCTGAAGTCTATAAATCCTAGGTAAATTCGTGGATGACTCCTATGCTAAATAATGACTTCTCATTAAGTTTCATTGATTTTTGTTATTGTTTAGTGTGGTTTTGAATTTTTTTTTATTTAGCCCCAATAAATCATAAATCCACTTTAGACAATATGAAAAGGGTATCTAATAATTTTCGCAGCTCCTACCCTATGTGTAAGACTTAGAAAAATATTTTCAGAATTTTTCATAATGCATTCCTATTTTTCCTTGATTTTTGTGTTTATAATAGACTAAAAACAGGAAAAATAGTGTTTCTCATGCAAAATTCATGAAAATTTACCAGAACACCTTATAATATATTAGGATGCTACATAAAAATTTTGATAATTTTTCTCTTCTGTATGCTATTTTTCTCCTATTTTCTAAGACTAAATACACTTAAATCCACAAAATCGGATTTCAACATATAAAAACCAAATTTGGTATTTTTCCCAGATTATTTACACTGTAAATGAAGTTTACAAAATTTTTGGTAATTTACTTTAACTGATTAATAATTATTATTCAATTAATGATTATTTAAGAGGATTAAACAAGGAAAAATAGCAACACTAATTGAAAAATATCTTTTATATTTTTCACAGCTTCTTTATATGTAATAACAGTGTTACAAAAATTTTGGACAATTTTGGAAACTGTTTTCTATTTATTTCAATTTTTATTAGAATAAATGCACAAAAATCAAAAAATTCGGTTAAACAGTTTATAAATGCATTTTTATATTTTTCCCAGCTTAAGTATGTGTAATGGCAGTATTATAAAAATCTTGGGGAATTTTCTTAACTTATTGCTATTTTTCACGAATTTTTATCTATTTAGAGAATTAGATATAAGAAAAATGGTTATACACATCAATAATCCATGAAAATGTATCTGGAAGTCTTTTAATGTAGTTAGAACCAAAATTTGAAGTTTGGTAATTTTTATTAACTGTTTAGTATTTTTCATGATTTTATGGTTATTCAAGAAACTAAAATGGTGAAAAATAGTTAGACAAATCAAAAATTCAAGAAAATTTATCTTAAGGTCTTTGACTTCAGTTAAAACTGAAATGCAAAGTTTGGGAAATTTTAGAACTAAATTGATTTAGATTTTAATATTTAATCATTGGAACACCTCTTAAAATGTTAAATATTAACATTTCAATAATGGAAATTTTCCACTTAAATTGTTTTATAACAATTGAGTCATTGAAATTTAATTTTCACAGAAAAATGTTTGTGACTTATCAATATTAAATTTTGACACAATATTGGCATAATTCTAGTGTAGTAGTAAGTATACTAGTGTTAGATTTCGATTAGAGACTCACTAGCGAATACCATTATTGTAGGATTCGGTAGTGGTACAAGTGGAACTTAGATCAATACATCATTTGCATCATCTCAATGCATTGTGAGTATTCACCACTCCCCTATTTTCGGTTTTTAAATGTTTTGGGGTGGAAAAGCATGTCCTAAACTATTTATATTCGTTGTATTTATTTGACTCGTATAAACTTGGTTGCTATATTATGCATATTGTGAGTATTCACGCACTCCCCTATTTTCGGTTTTTATGTTTTGGGGTGGAAAAGCATGTCCGAAAATCTATTTATTGTTCGTTGTATTTAAGTTGATTTGTATCAAAATTGATTGCTCTATTTTGCTATGAATGTTTATGAAACTTGAAACATGAGGCCTTATCGTCTTAAGTCCCTTCCCTTATACTTTACTCCAACCATTAACTCTTTGAGCCAATGGTCATTGTGGATAGCGCTATTATGAATTGACAACTCCTCACTCGCCCAATTGCTTGAGTGCATGATACCATATAATCTATGGAACGATAAGCATAGATCTTGATAGGGCATCAGTCATAGGCTTGGTTGGGAACTCATTGTTTGCTCATACACATACAAACTCGTTACTTATTATAGCAATAAACTTTGTATCTCATTATAACAACGAACTTTTATTACTGAAAACTTATATACATGTTTTAGCAATGAAATTGTTTGCTCCTTGTAGCAACGAAATTGATTTCTCATTTTAGCAATGAAACTTGTTTACTCGTTTGAGTAACGAACTTTATCTTCCATGAGAATATGAATGTTGCATCTTATTTGGGCAACATACTTTATCTCTCATGATGACAAAGAACTTTGTTTTTACAAACTTAATACTCATTTTTGCAATATATTTCTATTTATAGAAACTTTTATCAAAACTTTGATTTCGATTCATGAAACCAATATTTTTTTTTATCTGTGAGTACTCACCAACTATTTTTATAGTTGACGCTCGTTTTACATGCTTTTTCAGGAATCATCGAGTAAGTGGCACTTAGGGACACATCACTTTTAGGAGCATTCGCATGTGTTGTATTTCAATTTTCATTGTAATTTCTTTTAAAAGTTGTTCAAACCCATTGTAAATTTGTAATGATTTTTAATACTATGGTTGGTGTTGTCTTTTAACTTTTGCTATGAAACCATTTATACTGCCACGCCTCGTGTTTCCGCTTTAGCGGGGTGTGACAGAAATGGTATCAGAGCCGAAGGTTATAGAGAATACCGGTTTTCCTTTGGAGAACCACAACTATAGCCAAAAAATTTCTAAACTTTTTTAAAATATAGAACATACTACTGGTATAACTAATTCGAGTACGCATTATTGGACTTTAATTAAGTATAGTCTGGCCAACTATGCTTAATTAAGGAAAGTTAATGTGAGGCTGGAAACGGTTATAGTAGAATTATGTTCAAAACGATTTTCAGCTTGAACTTTTGAAAAACAAAGTTTTTCGGTGTGCGTACGGGCATTGCATATTATAGGCATTCATCTAGGTACACTTAGAAACTAAGTGCACTTTTACCACAATGCCTTTATTTAGAAATATTCTTATCCCTTATCAAGTGCTAGGTTAACCATTTAGGTTACATCACTAGCCACTCTAGGAGCAATGCACTTAGTACTGAGAATGGGTATTCCTTGGTAGCTATTGACTTTAGATGTAAGGTTAGTAGCTAGATATACACTAGTAATAATCTTATGTCGAAACCTATACCAATTATTCCTCAATCGTCTTCGTACTAGAGTTACAACTAGGAAAAAAGAGCGTTTCGATACCGACATGGATGATAATTGGAGCATCGCGTAAGGAGGTAGATGAGTCGCCACTAAGTAATCACTTGGATACCATTAGCGGACATTTCAGATTCGACTCACGAGGAGACACGGAGGTTTAACCTATACGTAAGACCTTATTACTACGCTACGATTTAGCTCTACGTTGTTTCCACCTTGAGCTTAAAACTTAGCATATGATGTCCCTTTGACCTCTATAAAACGTCGTAAACTGCATTGACGCCATAAATATTTTTTTCAAACAATTTTTCTTGTCCTTTATCTTGGGGAAAAAGACATCGGTACCCGCCTTATACTCGCCTTGTACTCGCCTTAGTATTTAGGTACGATCAGCTACACGAACATACTTATTCCTTACTTCTTAATCTTCCATCGAAAGTTATTTCGCTTCATCGGTTTTATTTATCATCGATAAAATATTTTATAACCACTTCATTCAACTTAATAGACATTTCCTAACAATGTAAGTCATATTCTCGCTAAAATTTTTTTGACAACTTGCTTTAACTTAACACTTTTCTTCAAAATCAATTTAACCAATATTTGTTTTAACCTTGCTATTTTAATCATTTCAAATCCATTTCAATGGATAGATGTGCTTTTAAGGGCATGTAAACCATTTTAATCCTTGCTTACCCTTTTGACACGTTTTCGAAAAACTTAGAAACATTTTCTTTTATAAAAGTGTTTAAACTCTATGCTATAAAACTTAAACATATGACATTGAAGTTCATATTATGTGAAAAAATTTCATCGAATCTTCAAAACACTTTTGTTTTGACACTTTTAACAGCTTTCTCATTTAGACATTGTAATTTACTTTAATGTGTTTTCTCGAAACCCAACATGATATTTATGCAAATTTCTACTTCAAACATGTTTATAAGACATCTCTAATGCTTGTATTTCAAAACATAGATTATTTGTGTACTTTGGTTCAATATGTTTTATAATCTATAAAGTTTATAAAATTTATAGCATTTGAAAACTTAGTGTTCACTTTTAAATTTCCAGTGATACACTCTCAACAATGAATAATTATTCTTCTAAATATATTGAGTCTTTACCTTATCCATTTTAATCATTGTTGGACTTCAGTCTAAAATGTCAAAATTGTCAGATTTTCAATTGCCATTTGTAGGGCTTCTTCTTTTTCACAAATGGAGTTTAACTTAATAGATAACTTATGAATTTTTAGCAATCCTTAATAAACACTTTAGAACTCCCACATGTCTATTTAATCATCAATATACATCAAATATTGAAGTTTGAAATATATCTCAACCTGGTTTTAAGTCTACCTATAGGTATTGTTCTTATAATTTTAACAATAACAATCATTGTCGCCGCTACCTTCCTTTTTCTTTCCCCCGAACTTTATTTATCGCTCTCCTTCTGATTTTAGATCTCGAACACTATAATATTAACATAATACATTGTCTAACCTTGTTTCTGTCTATTTTGCTTCTCCTGGTATCATGTTCGTATACATAAAGACTAGAAGTCTACCCTTTCGTTTTGAGTGATTAATACGTGTATAGTTGTGAGGCATAATTTTGATTTAGTCAACTTTGATATATTCAGTTACGCCTTTTACCATATACATCTTGTTTTTATTTTGAAATCTACAATAAACAAGTAATCCTTATTTACATTTGCTCTTTCGTTCTAAATTCGGAAACTTGATTTAAAATGTAATTTTCATTGTATTTTTGTTACAATTAATACACAAGATGAATACCATTGTTCTTATCATTTTTCTAAATCCATAAAATATATGTGAAAGAATACATTTTCTTATGCTTCTTCTTTTCTTTAAATACATCAAAAGTCTTGAATTTTACTATTATATATTCTCTAAATGATTGTTTTTGTAGAAACACTAAATTAAGAATCCATTATTTTCAATGATCGATATTTTTACACATTTTTTAAAATAGCATTCTACTTTGTAATTTTCAGTGAGTTCCTAAAATCTCAACTTTGTTTTCATAAATATTCTGACCTGTAAGCTTGAATTTGTCCTGACTTAGACAATTAGACAATTTTTCAAAAGAGTAATCAAAATATTTTTGTATAAATTCCCTTATTGATGACTTAAACCTGTAACCTTAATTAATCTTTATATTATTTTACTACTTCGTTTGATCGCCACACATATATCTTCATTATCTTGGAATTATTACACATTTTGATAATAGTGAGATTAATTATCATTTCTAAACGCACATTTTGATAACAGTGAGATTTTTATCACTTCTAAACACTTAAAATGCTATCTCCACAATGTGATTTAAAATATCATAAACTTTCACCGCCTTCATTAGAAACAATGACTCTGTAATTATATATACTCTTAGAATATAGTTCTATTATTGTAAGAGTAACCGTAGTAGTAATTATAGCCTCGGAGATCCTCAATCATTTCGTAATTTATTTTGTAGACGACACTTAAATAGCCTTTACATTTGAGATGTACCAAAACTTCGTTGTCTACCCTTAGTACGTATTTTTAGGAACTTACCCTCGATCGCTTTCCCTTTCATTCGTGCTACCCTTCTTATTTCGGAATATATCTTTTCCAGATGTAATAGCCGACCCGGAAGTGAACAAATTGTTCCTAATCTCTTCTTTATTAGGAGGCGAATTTACACTTAGTGCTAATTTAGAATACGACTTGAGGATCAATGCGGATTTAACGCCCAATGCAGTTGGTGCTTCAGCAAAACTTATAACGTTCTTTTAAGTTAGATAATATCTAACTATATAATCTTTTTCAACTAGGTCGCCATGGTTGGATCATGATTTCCATGATCCTAATTTCTCGCAATCTAGACTGTAGAACTCGAATTAGGGAAACATTAATTTGATTATAGCTAAAGAGTTGGGCTCTTCCCTTGAGGAATTAACCCAAAATAATCAAATAGCTCTTCAATTCACCATCTCTCCAATTATACAATTGTATTCGGCTGAGTTCTAATAGAATGTGTCACGAATTGAATTTCAGGACGAAATTCTTTCAACCGGGGGAGACTGTGACAACCGTCAAAATTCAATTCAGTTCTAGATTTGATAAACTTAGTTGCACATATAAGCACAACACATACTAGACTTAGTAACTAGAAGCTAAGTTATAACCTAGTAGAAACTTGGAAACAGATAGAATACAATGGATGGTGTACTTAGATTTCACATTGATATGTGAATTCTATAACTACTTAACTGTAGAGACTATCCATATTCGGGTCACTCTTTGACTCGAACACCTTTTCATGAATCATATACATACATTGTGCACTTGACTTAGTAGTAGAAATTAGGTCAAAGTTTCATAGAAACTTAAGTCAAAGTTGAAAACTAAGACTAGTATATTTGATTCTGCAATTTCGCGTGAATCTCGAAACCACTACATAGAATGCCAATAAACCAATAAAATAAGTTACAAACATTATTTATAACTATAAAAGAGTAATAATACCATAAAATAATTTGAAGTCTCAAAAATTCAATTCACTTTGATATCCAAAGATTTACTAAACTCCAAAAACCCTAAAAACCCTAAAACCTAAATTTTATAAAGTTTAACATCAAGAATTATATAAAAATAGTTATGAAACTTATAATATTATCTTAAAATAATCAAGTTGGGAAATATAGTCAAGGAAATAATAGTTTAATGTACCAACATCTATCCTTATTTTATAAGTGGAAAATCAAGGATTTTATAAAACAAGGTAAAGCTTAAGCATATTTTATAAAAACTTTAGAAATTTATAAAAATTGGGGGAAATGATTTGAATGGGATTTATGACAGAGAAATCCTCTCTCCTCCTCCTAAAAATCGGACTCATCCCCCCAATACACCATTTTCCCATGTCATTAATCAATTTCACTCATTCACTCTACCTCTCATTCTCTCTCACACTCTTCATCACCACCACTCCATTTCTCATCTTTACCTCTCACAAACCCACGAAATTTCTGGAAAAATAAGATCAAATAACACCTATAATCATGAAATCTTCATCATCTTAAAGTATTCTTAAAGGTAAACCCAAAAATCTTTCAATCTCCTTCACTTTTCTTTATAGTTTTAAAGGTTTTTCTTACACTTTCTCCTTCTTCTACTCCATTCTATGGTAAAATCATGAACACTTGCTCAAACTCACGGTTTTGATGATGATGGTGGTAGGATTTCACCCAAAAACTACATGCATGTTGTAAATGGTGAAATCCAAGGACCAAAACCTAAGTCAAAATCAACATAATGCACTTTTTCTATAAGTTTTGTGTGAAAAACACCACATGCATCCAAAGTTTTCTATCAAAAATGATTTTTGAACATTTCAAACTCATGAATGGTCTTCAAACCAACATGCATGTGATGATCTTCAAGCCTAGATGCTTGATGATCAAAGTTTGTTGTTAAAAAGCTTTGAAATAGGGTTATAAAGGATTTATTCCCAAATAAATATCTAAAACAACTTTTCTGATCAAATCCGATTTGTCCCTGTATTCCATCAACAAAATGAGACGTTCTACAAATTTTCAGAGAATAATTCATTTTTCTCGAATTATTATAATTATTGCAATAAAATAGGGCAATAAATCATATAAAATACTTTCTGAAGTGTATAAATCCTAGATAAATTCGTGGATGACCCCTATGCTAAATAATGACTTCTCATTAAGTTTCATCGATTTTTATACTTTCTCAAGTCTATAAATCCTAGGTAAATTTGTGGATGACCCCTATGCTAAATAATGACTTCTCATTAAGTTTCATCGATTTTTGTTACTGTTTAGCGTGGTTTTGAATTTTCTTTTTGTTAGCCCCAATAAATCATAAATCCACTTTAGACAATATGAAAAGGGTGTCTAATAATTTTCGCAGCTCCTACCCTATGTGTAAGACTCAGAAAAATATTTTCAGACTTTTTCATAATGCATTCCTATTTTTCCTTGATTTTTGTGTTTATAATGGACTAAAAACAGGAAAAATAGTGTTTCTCATGCAAAATTCATGAAAATTTACCAGAACACCTTATAATATATTAGGATGCTACATAAAAATTTTGATAATTTTTCTCTTCTGTATGCTATTTTTCTCCTATTTTCTAAGATTAAATACACTTAAATCCACAAAATCGGATTTCAATATATAAAAACCAAATTTGGTATTTTTCCCAGATTATTTACACTGTAAATGAAGTTTACAAAATTTTTGGTAATTTACTTTAACTGATTAATAATTATTATTCAATTAATGATTATTTAAGAGGATTAAACAAGGAAAAATAGCAACACTAATTGAAAAATATCTTTTATATTTTTCACAGCTTCTTTATATGTAATAACAGTGTTACAAAAATTTTGGACAATTTTGGAAACTGTTTTCTATTTATTTCAATTTTTATTAGAATAAATGCACAAAAATCAAAAAATTCGGTTAAACAGTTTATAAATACATTTTTATATTTTTCCCAGCTTAAGTATGTGTAATGGCAGTATTATAAAAATCTTGGGGAATTTTCTTAACTTATTGCTATTTTTCACGAATTTTTATCTATTTAGAGAATTAGATATAAGAAAAATGGTTATACACATCTATAATCCATGAAAATTTATCTGGAAGTCTTTTAATGTAGTTAGAACCAAAATCTGAAGTTTGGTAATTTTTATTAACTGTTTAGTATTTTTCATGATTTTATGGTTATTCAAGAAACTAAAATGGTGAAAAATAGTTAGACAAATCAAAAATTCAAGCAAATTTATCTTTAGGTCTTTGACTTCAGTTAAAACTGAAATGCAAAGTTTGGGAAATTTTAGAACTAAATTGATTTAGATTTTAATATTCAATCATTGGAACACCTCTTAAAATGTTAAATATTAACATTTCAATAATGGAAATTTTCCACTTAAATTGTTTTATAACAATTGAGTCATTGAAATTTAATTTTCACAGAAAAATGTTTGTGACTTATCAACATTAAATTTTGACACAATATTGGCATAATTCTAGTGTAGTAGTAAGTATACTAGTGTTAGATTTCGATTAGAGACTCACTAGCGAATACCATTATTGTAGGATTCGGTAGTGGTACAAGTGGAACTTAGATCAATACATCATTTGCATCATCTCAATGCATTGTGAGTATTCACCACTCCCCTATTTTCGGTTTTTAAATGTTTTGGGGTGGAAAAGCATGTCGTAAACTATTTATATTCGTTGTATTTATTTGACTCGTATAAACTTGGCTGCTATATTATGCACATTGTGAGTATTCACGCACTCTCCTATTTTCGGTTTTTATGTTTTGGGGTGGAAAAGCATGTCCGAAAATCTATTTATTGTTCGTTGTATTTAAATTGATTTGTATCAAAATTGATTGCTCTATTTTGCTATGTATGTTTATGAAACTTGAAACATGAGGCCTTATCGTCTTAAGTCCCTTCCCTTATACTTTACTCCAACCATTAACTCTTTGAGCCAATGGTCATTGTGGATAGCGCTATTATGAATTGACAACTCCTCACTCGCCCAATTGCTTGAGTGCATGATACCATATAATCTATGGAACGATAAGCATAGATCTTGATAGGGCATCAGTCATAGGCTTGGTTGGGAACTCATTGTTTGCTCATACACATACAAACTCGTTACTTATTATAGCAATAAACTTTGTATCTCATTATAACAACGAACTTTTATTACTGAAAACTTATATACATGTTTTAGCAATGAAATTGTTTGCTCCTTGTAGCAACGAAATTGATTGCTCATTTTAGCAATGAAACTTGTTTACTCGTTTGAGTAACGAACTTTATCTTCCATGAGAATATGAATGTTGCATCTTATTTGGGCAACATACTTTATCTCTCATGATGACAAAGAACTTTGTTTTTACAAACTTAATACTCATTTTTGCAATATATTTCTATTTATGGAAACTTTTATCAAAACTTTGATTTCGATTCATGAAACCAATATTATTTTTTTTATCTGTGAGTACTCACCAACTATTTTTATAGTTGACGCTCGTTTTACATGCTTTTTCAGGAATCATCGAGTAAGTGGCACTTAGGGACACATCACTTTTAGGAGCATTCGCATGTGTTGTATTTCAATTTTCATTGTAATTTCTTTTAAAAGTTGTTCAAACCCATTGTAAATTTGTAATGATTTTTAATACTATGGTTGGTGTTGTCTTTTAACTTTTGCTATGAAACCCTTTATACTGGCACACCTCGTGTTTCTGCTTTAGCGGGGTGTGACACCTATAATGCTAACTTTATGATTCCTTGATGGATGCATCAAGGATATATATTAATCGGATCTGACAGGCAGTAGGATGTGTGCTTTTCGCTTCATTTCTTGTTCCTTGTTTGGTTGCGGGCTTAGAGTAGATTCACACAATCTACTATCTATTCGATCTTAGCTAGATATATATTCTGTATACACCAAGTAATCATAAGGAGTAACAGGTTTGGGTCAGGTCATAACATACAAATTCAGTAAACCGTTTTCTAGTACAAAACATACTTTTCAAATAGAATATTTAGTAGACAAAACTAGAAACTTATCCGTAAAAGGGTTTAATCCATTTTATTAAACCAATATAACTTAAAGGACCTTTAGTGGTTAATTCTATAATACCTTAGTTTATACATTAGGGTTATATATATAATTAATATCTGATAGGTAGTTGGATGTGTTCTTTCCTCCATACTTCCTGTTCCTTGTTTAGTTATGGGCTTAGGGCAGATTCACCCAGTTAACTGTCCGTTCGATATTAGATTATATATAGCTAGTATAAACTAAGTGATTATAGAAGGAACTATTGTGGTTACCATTTTTACTAAAGGAAATAAGGGTTTTTCTTAAAGAATGGTTTCATCAAATATAAAGGAACTATTACAGTTAACTCCGTAAGTACCAAATGAATACACCGGGGTTATATACAATGAAGATCTAACATACAATGGGATGTGTGCTTTCCGCCTCATTTCTTGTTCCTTGTTTGGTTGTGGGCTTAGGGCAGATTCACACAATCGATTGTCTGTTTGATCTGGATTGTATATAACTTGTATCCATTTAGTACTCATAGAAGGAATTATAGAGTCATTTTTTACTTAACTTTCATCATATAAGGAGATATAGGATCTTCTGGAGGAACATGCGAACTTTTCTAAAAGAACTTTCAACTTACTTTACATCACTAAAATACTTATGAACTCACCAGCATAAATGCTGATCTACTCTTTCAAAATAACTTGTATTCTCAGGAAACTAGTAGACATGTACGCGCACTGAGATTCAGAAGATGGAGCATAGTAGCTTGATGTCTTGTTTTGTTATTTACTTTTGGAGTCTATCTTTTGTGAACCACATACTTTGTAAACACTTTAATATTAATGTAATGGTTGTTTGTTACTATGATTACTATGATGCATATGTTTTGATACTAAACATGACGTCCTCCGCCCCTGAATGTTTCCGCCGTTTCGGTTTGGGGTTGTGACATGCATATGTGTGAAACACGTATCTGGATGTCTTACATGATGTGGCAAGAAGAAGGCCACGATATGGCAGCGACTGCAACCCAAGCCCACGATTTTTAGAGTTTCCTCAATATTTATTAAACTAATCTCTGGGATTAGGGCATCTTCTTCAGCCTCCAACCTTCACCACGAAACCCTAGCCTCCATGAAGATTAGAAAGCTTGTTCTCTTGAATTGAATCTTATTCCTTTCATTTTTGTGAACCTTGAGAAGATGGAAGTTCTCAAGGAAGCGAGGAAGCAATGAGCTAGTTTGGATCCATCATTCTCTGTAGTTTTCTAAACTACTTGGAGTATAAAGTTCCCACCTTGATATTTCTTCTTCTTGATTCAAGTTTATGTTTATTTTTGAGTGGTTTTGGTTCCTTCCATGAATAATATTGGAATTTGAGGAACTCCAGAGCTTGCTATAGCTTTCTAATGGTCCATAGGTTCCGTTGAGTGAGAAAAGGCCTTAGTTTGGATGATTCTTGGTCCCCATGCACAAGCTTTCACCCCATTAAGGACTTAATGGACTTAGGGTTGTAGATCTAGCCTTAGAATGGAGTCCTAATGGATCAAGTTGGAAACTTTATCCATTAAATCATTAAAAAGAAGTAGATATGAATTTTTGGGCTTAAATTTGTAAGGATTGAGCACTTAATGAAGTATATAGCAGTCTCCCAGTTCCCACGACGTGGCAATGGACTTGCCGCGTCGTCGTGGTTCTCTATTTCGCGACTGTTCTGTAATGGTATTCCCACAATGTGACCAGGAGGTCTCCACATTGTTGTGAGTGTTAAGTTGGTTGACCATTGAATTTTGATGATGTTGACTTTGGATTAAACTTGAAGGAATTGGGTTATTGATTAAGGATTTATCTGTATTGGTGTCAGTCAGTTTGTAAGAGTGATCAGTGCAAGGGAATGGGGGTGTTGATGTACTTCCTTAGGTCTTCATTTCATGTGAGTCTCCTCACTATACTATGTATTGTAGGATATATCCTTGTATTCTAGGATATAAGAGTAGTGGTGTGCTGGTTAGAGTACCATGGGTCGGTGATCATCTAGTTGAGTGTCCTAGGGGTTGTATGTAGTCATGTAGGATAACATGAGAACTCTTGATTTAGGATTTCTTGCATGTTACTTATTTGGTTGTGGCTCTAGAGTGGGATCACACGTTCTACTGTCTATCTCACATCTGATTACATATAGCTACGCATTTATTAGTGATTTGATAGTAGTAACATATAGTACTGTATGAGCCTCGGTATGATGTAGTGAGTTGTTAGATAGATAGACTAGTGTATAAAGTTACATGTGTTTATGCTCTTTCTTGATTGCTTGTTTGGTTTATGTGTCGATGTATGTGGTTGGTTGGGTTCATGTGGTCCTGCTTTGTGTTGTAGACCAAGATACCTGGGTGGGCCAGGGGTGTGTTGTAGGCTAGGTGCATACCAGTTTTATGATGTAGGAACAAGAGGGTGACCAGTTATGGACTGGAGGCCCAAGGGAGCGGTCTAAAAATTGTAGGCCTTGCAAGGTGGTCCAAGAGACTGTAGGCTCAGTAGATCGGTTTGTGCATCCTATAGGCCTTACGAGGTGGTCTAGGCAGATTGAAGGCTCATGTATGTATGCATAGTATGTGTATTTTAGCTTACAGTTGTGTACTAAATGTTTTTCAGGTACTACTGGTGATCATGTGAAGGTGAAGGCGTGACTATACAAACTCATCCACAACAATGGAAATTCCGCATGATATATATTACTCTGATTTTCAAACAATTGTATTTTGGAACAAATGGGTTTTCATAACATGGGTTTTATGTAAATGATGAAATTACCTCATTTAAAAATGAAAATTTTGCTTGTGAAAATGGGATGTTACAAGTTGGTATCAGTGCCCTGGTTTGAGGGATTTGGAAGAACACTTGTGGGAATCCAAACTCAAACTAGGATCAGATAATTTTCACAAAACGTTTTTGAAAAGGAACTTTTAATAAAACAGTTCGGTTAGAGACATGGGCTCGGTCTCTTGCGATGTTCTTGTTTGATTGTTGGCTTGGGATCGTGAACATGGATCTCTGTCTCAACCTTGGTTTTACAAGAATATGTGATGTGTACAGTCATCCAGAGCCCAAATAGGAAAGTAATTCCCAAAGTACTCATACTTGTTATATATGTTGAATTTGAGCTTGCTGATATGTGAATTATTAGAAATGTATGCTAGTGAGTAGGATAAGGATTCTTTCAGGAATTGTGTGATAAGTATTTCCCGACTTCTATGATGCCTTGTAGCCTAGGGAATTGCTTGTTCTGTGCTATTTGATCATGTGAATTGCTAAGTATATGTTGTATAGTTGTATATGGTTAGGATTATATAGCCTTAGAATAAGGGACCTAGCCTTATTCCATGTTCCTTATTTGGTTATGGACTTAAGGTAGAGTCATTTATTTGATAGTGTATCTGATCTTGTGTTGTATACAACTTGCATGCACAAAGGAAACCAGTAGAGCGGACGCGTGATTAAGGAGAACGCTAGGAGGAGTGCCTAGGAAGTTAGTTGCAGCTCTTAGGAGCATGTAGGAGTTAGTGCACCAAGGGGTGGTCTAATGTAGTGATTTAAGACATTGAGATGAATTATGAGTCGACTACACATAGGTGTGGAAGGTAGTATAGGCCCGTACTACTGAAAGAATAGGGTCCATATAAGAACCAGAAGGAATCTCGAGGCTACGAAGGAACTAATAGGTGAAGTCATATGGTGTGCTTAAGCGCCATGACTTGATGTTTGACTCTTTTATTGTATGTTTTTAGTATGGTGGTTTTAGAGGTTTAGGATCATGTGTTGGAAACCCAGAGAGGGAGGGTCTGGGTGATGAGGAGATTTGCAAGATCATTATTACCAAGGTGGTCGTGGAAATCAGAGGGGCGATTACAGAGATGTTTGGGTCTGTCAAGACCATGTTGATTAAGGAGTTTGACAAGCACTATGTCGTTGTCGCGGAGGCTGTTGCTGTCGCAGCCACTGCAACTATTGCCGTTGCAGGACTTCAGAGAGGTGGGGCGATGTAGTACCGAGAGTTCAGTAGTACGAAGCCTCCAGATTTTAGAGGGGGGCCACGATCTGATTACCTCTTTGATATGGATATCTGACATGGAAGGATGTTTTTACACATGTTCGTGTCCTGAGGAACAGAAAATGAAGTTTGCGCTTGACCTTCTTCGCTGGAGAGCAAAGGATTGGTGGGAATTTGTGAACTACACCTTTCTGCATGCAGAGCGAGCCGTAGTGAGTTGGGAACGGTTTTTGGAGATGTTTCAAGCGTAGTATGTCCCACTAGTGGAGAGAGAGCGATTGGCACATGAGTACTTGTTGCTAAAGCAGAAGACAAAATCGATGGCAGAGATCACCAGAATGTTTATAAAGAGAGCCCTCTTCTGCCCGAAGTATGATGCTTCACAGCAAATGTAGATGTCGCGGTACTTGAGCATGCTCAAAACAGAGATTCGATAGTTCGTGTCGACTCAGCCGTACCGGATCTTGGCTGAGTTGCAGTCAAATGCTAGGAAGATAGAGATTCAGAAGGTTTCGAAAATGTTGGTTTCCGTGCAGAAACAACCGGAGACAAAGCGGTTCAAGTTCGCAGACTCAAGATCGGGAGCAGTAAAGTGGAGGAATTTTGGGTGTGGTACATGTCAGAGGTTCGGTGATGGAAGGTGTCGATCTTTTGCATGTCACAGGTGTGTCAAGGAGGTACATTTCTACAGGGATTATAGGCAGAGTGTGCAGGTTTGTTTTCATTGCAACCAGGATGGCCACATCAGAACTTATTTTCCCCTCCTCATTTTTTATGAAGTGCATAACCCTACATCTTTAGCTTGGAAGATGCCAGATGGACGCCAGGGGAGAGCTGAGGTGCCTGGGGTTGAAGGAGGATCCTACTAGCTTGTTGCAGAGGATTCCAAGTGGTGGAGAGTGGATATTTCATATCGGAAACACTTCAAACCAGAATGCAGTTTTCAGCCAGATTGCTCAAGTTCCAGAATTTCACGCAGTTGCTTAATCTTCTGATTTTTGCGTTGGGGTCATTTCCAATTGATGGATTTCCTTCCGGATTGTCTTAGTTGCAATTGTGTTAGTATTTTTGTAGGGCGTCATTGTGATTAGCGTCCTAGGGTGTTAGGCGGTCAGGTCGAGGGTTGCAATGAGGATCTCCTCGTCTGTTCTTGTTTATTGGGACTTGAGGGTCCGAGTCACGACCCAAAGCCCTGATAGGGATACTTAAGCTTCGCAGGTTCAACGTATGCCTAATATTAGATTGAGTAGAACTGTTATTGGTTGGCGGATCGGGGTTAAGCTCGATATTTGTTAGTGTATAACGGATCCGGGCTCTTAGAGCCTAGTGAGTAAATAATCTAGTTTAGTATCCATTCATTGGGTTCAGGTCTTTGCTGGTGCATTGTATGCGAGTTTATCGTCCATGGTGTTCGACTGTGGGTTGCATAAATTCGGTTTACTAGTAGGACGATGTGTGGCCGGGAAGATCTCGGACCAATGAAATTTGCGAATTTTAGATCAACATGTTTGATGTATGGGTTATTTTAGTCTTTGCCTGCTAGGATTTTGTTTAGGGTTTCTCTGGTACGTCTGTGTGTGAGATTTTCGGCTATGGCATTTGGTTGAAGATTCCTTCTTTGGTTATTTGGAAGACAATGTAAGGTCGAGAGGTCTAGGGCAGATTAGTTCTGTGAGCTTTTCGTCAGCATGCGTGACGTATGGGGTGGCTCTGTTTACATGAAAGTTAGGCATGACCTTGGAAAGAACAAGGAAGTTAGTTTTGCTAATTGTGGGTTAGTGGTGTTGTCTCAGTTTTAATTCTTCGCTAGGTCATGTAGTTCTCTCTAAGGATGGATTCAACATCAGTACCAGAGGGTGGTCGTCTGATTTAAGTTTTGATCCAGTGCTGATGAATTCGAGAGATCTATTATAAGTCTTCTAGTCCATGAATATAATTTTCTTTTATCCAGGAAGGTTTTGAGGTGGGAGCTGCAAACCATAGCAAGAAAGTCGTACCGGCCGTGCACTTAGAGTGGTATTAGAAGAACCATGAGATGGTTGTAGTGGATATAAATGGAAATTGTAAGAACCAATTTTGAGGACCAAATCTAATTTAAGTGGCGGAGAATTGTAACTCCTGTTTTTGAAAATAGATCGGTCGACAGCTTAGAGGGATGAAAGGTAAGGTTTTTGGGAAAAAAAACTTGTGCCATGGCGTGGTGAATGGAGCACCATGACATGGCATGACAATGCATCAAATGTGTATCCGGATGGCTTACACGACGTGGCAAGAAAAAGGACACTACATGGCAGCGACTGCAGCCTATGCCCATGATTTTAAGGGTTTTCTCCATATTTAAGCACCTAATCTCTAGGATTAGGGCATTTCTCTAGCCTCATACCCCTCACCACAAAACCCTTGCATCTATGAAGAATAGAACGCTCGTTCTCTTGATTTGAAGCTTATTCCTTTGATTTTGGTGAAGCGTGAGAAGAAGAAAGTTCACAAGGAAGAAAGAAGCAAGGAGTTGATTTGGATCTATGGGTATAAAGTTCTCACCTTGAAATATTTTCTTCTTAATTAAAGTTTGTGGTCATTATCGAGTGGTTTTGATTCTTTCCATGAATGCTCTTGGACTTTGAGGAACTCCAGAGCTTGCTATGGATTTCTAATGATCCATAGGTTCTGTTGAGTGAGAAAAGGCCTTAGTTTTGATGATTTTTGGTCCCATGCACAAGTTTTGGCCCCATTAAGGACTTAATGGACTTAGGGTTGTAGATCTAGCCTTAGAATGGAGTCCTAATGGATAAAGTTGGAAAATTTATCCATTAAGTCATTGAAAAGAAGTAGATATGAAGTTTTAGGATTAGATTTATAAGGATTAATCACTTAATGAAGAATATAGCAATCCCCCAGTTCCCACGATGTGGCAATGGGATGGTCACGATGTGGGGGTTCTTTGTTTCACGATTGTTCTGTCCTGGTATTCCCACGACATGGCCAGGAGGTCTCCGCATCGTGGTGAGTGTTGACTTGGTTGAATGTTGACTTTTGTTGACCATTGACTTTGACTAGTTTGACTTGGTGTCCAACTTGAAGGAATTGGGTTATTGATTAAGGATTTATCTATATTGGTGTCAGTCAGTTCGCAAGAGTGATCAGTGCAAGGGAGTGGGGGTGTTGCTGTACTTCTTTGGGTCTTCGTTTCATGTGAGTTTCCTCACTATACTATGTATTGTAGCATATATCCTTGTATGTTAGGATATAAGAGTAGAAGTGTGTTGGTTAGAGTACCAGGGGTCAGTGGTCATCTAGTTGAGTGACATAGGGGTTGTACGTGGTCATGTAGGATATTGTGAGAACTCTTGATCTAGGTTCTCTTGCTTATTCCTTTTTTGGTTGTGGCTCTAGAGTGGAATCACCTGTTCGACTGTTTATCTCACCTCTAATTACATATACCTAGGCATTCATTAGTGATATGCCAGTAGTAACATAGAGTACTGTGTGAGGCTCGGTAGGTTGTAGTTAGCTGTTAGACATGTAGAGTAGAGTAGAAAGTTGCATGTGTTTATGATCTTTCTTGATTGCTTGTTTGTGTTATATGTCGACATATGTGGTTGGTTGGATTGAGGCGGTCATGCTTTGTGTTGTAGGCCAAGATACCTGGGTGGGCTAATGGTGTGCAATAGGCCAGGTGCGGACCATTTGTATGTTTTAGGCACGGGAGGGTGACCATCTTGGGTTTTTAGTACTATAAAACTCCTATGGTGCACATACAACCCTAATGCCTTGGATCTAAGTTTTCTCTAGTTATACATGCAACAAAAATTATCCAAAGCATGAAACCTATCTAGCATACAAACTTGGTACATGAATCATAAAACTAGTTAGAAGAATACCTCCTATTTATAGCTTGTAGTTGTTGGCCTTTCAAGAGCTTAGCACCTCAAGTGTGATGCCTCAAACAAGTCACAAACACCATGAACAAATGGCGGACTTTGAGAGAGAGTCTAGAACCACCAAAATCGGCTAGGGTTCTCTTAGAACCCTTGGGGTGGTGAATTTGGAGCTAAGGGGTTACTTTTATAGTGTGGAATTCCTAGGGTTTCATCTTGTAAACCCTAATTCACTTGGAGCTAAGGGGTTACTTCACGGACTCTCACACAAACTTAGTCCATCACTAATCAATCATGGATCATTGGCCCAAACTATATGTATCACTGATTTACATAATCAGTCCCCGTTAATTTAATTAGTCTCTTTTGATCACTAAATTAATTCCAAATTAATTCTTGATCAATACCAATTAAATAATATGATTTCTCAATTAATGTATTATTCTTATAATATATTAATAAATCACAAATAACCTCTTTCTCAATTATCCATCCTATCAGATTGTTCTGGTGAAGACAACCCGAAATGGACCATGCTACTCTCGGGTCAAGTACATACCGATTATAATTATGGGCTCAGACACCTAATCCGACAGTCTCCCACTTGGATAAGTCTAATAACTATAACTACAAGTACGGCTTCAAAACCCAACTAGCAATCGTAGCTCGCAAAAGCCGTTGTTGAACTCTGATCTTATCAGCAATGCGTCCATTAGATAAGGGATAATATATTCCTCCATTCTAAATATCGTATGGACATGAGACATGGATTATAATCATTCTCTCTGTCCATGTGTTGTTTTACGATTTCCGATTTATGACGACTGACTAATTGAACAAATCAAATTAGTCCAGGCATGGCCAAGCACTCAGGGTTGTCATCAGTAAATCATCGAGGGGCCCACAGATATAGCTTTTATCCCTCTTAGGGTAAAAGGAATTGATAAACTTTGACTCATATGCGTTCTCAATTTACTCATAAAATCACACACAACAATACATTTTATAACACCAAGTTACTGGTGCGTTTACATATCATCAATGTGCAACCGACTTGTAAACGACAACTCATATCTCTCCGTTTCAAGAATATAAGATATTATCGTCTCACAATCACTCGTGATAAAATCCATGAAGTGATTTAGATGAGCATGGTTTTAATCCAATACTTAAATCTTATTACAGGAGTACTCATGAACACTGCAACAAACTTGTGTTGTGTCTAATACTTGGACAATCTACAGACGGATTCATGACATTTTTTCCTCAATACCTACTTCCAAAGTATAATCGACTGTGGATGGTTTGAATAATCTTATTATTCGGGAAGTCAAAACATGCGAAGTGAAACACAAGAATAATCGAATCCAATATGGTCTCAAAACTTTTGAATATAAATAAAACACCTTTTATCTAATCACCATATCTATTACACATTATTCATTGTATAACGTTTCGACTGATCAACTTAATACTTGAAGTAAAACAATAGTCATCCCACGCTCCAAGCATGCACACTATGTTTACCTATGGTCCTTAGTTCGTGAAATAGATCAATTGTAAACATTTCCAATGACACTCATTTCCCAATTCCAAATCCTTATCGTAAGTGTAAGAATACCAGGTCCTTGCCACTTACTGTAATCTGTTACATTCTAAGCTTATATGCAGTGATCCTTTTGTAACTACTATGTACACAAGTCACAGAGACTTTGCCAATTACAAAACTTTCCATTGGAAATTGTTACAAGACAATTCCATAGATACGAAGTCTCATATTCAAAGCACATTACTTTGAACATCCTTCTTGCATAAAAGTTTCTAACTTACTCATAGATTCTTGATATCCAACCCCATTATGGAAACTTATCCATAATTTCCATATGACTATCCATTCTTAATAGAATCCTATCTATTCAGAATTATATCAATATGGTCCATTCATTACTATACTTCCAACTATCCATAAGCAACCAATCCTTGGTAAACCTCAGATTGTCATTGACGGTTGTTTAATGACTTTCAGTCATAACCAGTTCTGGTCCCTTTTCCCTCTCAATGCTCTAGGCATTTGGAAAATCAGAACAGGTGAATATTATAGCATATGCAATCGATCCTATACCCGAAGCATATGGAGTACGATTCATAATGTCTTACATAAAGACATGATACCTGACCAGTCCTTTGCTATAATATTGCCATGTATAGAATTTCTTATGTTGAAACATTTCAACATGACATTTATGACCAAGTCTATTAAAATTTCAATCTAAGCTTTTAGATTCGAAATGAAGTATGATTGCCTCTCCGTTAAATCCTTCTATAGCGAAACAGCTTTTCAAACTTTGCAACTTGGCAAATTCTTAACCTTTGTTTCCTATAACCAATATTGCTAACTTGCAACACTTCACATAATAATCATGCTCCCACTATCACGATAATTATATTCTTACTAGCATTACACGTATGCTCCCACAAGTTTTGACATGTACCCAGAAATCAATTGGACTTCTAGAAATCAAAACTTATTGAATTTCTTACCAAAGTTCAGATTTCTGATACAAGATGCTTTGATAAGACTTTATCTAGGCTTCTCAAACTCATACACATTTCCTTAGATAGGTCATATGTGTGTCTAAACTATTTCAGAACTCATACCAGTAAATCCCGAATGTTCAAATTATTTTCTATTTCTCACAATTTGAACGATGAAGAGGGATGCCGCAATCATAATCGAATTTTTGAATGCAATTAACACAACTGCTATCTCCTTAAATCTACTTAGTGAAACAGTTTCCTCACAATCATTTTCATGAATTGGAGAGAAACCTTATGACACTTAAATTTACTGGTGTATGTGTTCCTATCCATATGAACATGTCATTTCCAACCATTATCATTAGATAAGGTCTATGGCAGATTCAAACTCATATGGATTGAACTTGTTCAATCTTAATTTCTTGCCACTTGGCAGCATAAGGGCCTATCATGTCTTCCAAGTTGTTGAGAAGATCACCCTTACTGATCAATGAACTTTCACTGATCAAGGTGCATTGCCTTATGTAAACGATTGAGAACTTGCAGAACTCACATGCATACTCAACTTTAACTGGAATGGCACAGAAACAAGAATATATCAACACGATAGGTTACAAACCTCAAGTCATGTGCTAGTGATAAACAATAGGTTTATTCTTGATTAGTTCCTGAAACTTTTCAAGATCTTTAAGACTCCCACTGACTTCTTGACATATAAAATTCTCTTGTCAAGAACCATTCCTTGACAAACAAATATCCAAGAGTTAGTGCAGATTCTTATCAAGAATGACACTTCATATAATTAGTCTTAGTTGGTCTTTGTCTTATCTAAAACATCACAACTACCAATTACAAATGTGCATGAGTAAGAAAAATTTTCTACTCTACATTTCATGATGTGTTATAAGCCTACTTAGGATATGTCACTCAATGTACAATCTTGGAGTATGACTTTAAGACTAGATTTTGGAACGAAGTATGATTCACCTTCTCGATTTAACCATTTCTACAATTCCCGATTCCTCTTCTTAGCCATACAAATGTACCAAGGTGTCCTTAGAGGATCAATTGTGACATGGTACCATAATCAATAAGATGATCGGAAAACATGATACTAAAGTACTCTCCTTTCCTTTCAGATTGGAGAAACTTTTATTTTTCTGCCTAATTGATTCTTCTTATTCGTTCGACTATACATTGAAACTTTTTCAATGATTCAGAACTACACTTAATCCTATAAGAATAATCATATTCACTAAGCTTTAAGTAAATCATGACGAATAGTCTTATCGTTCTTTGTCGTGGAACTAGACCAGTACACAGCAGTGTGTACTAGATCCCTTAGTCCTTACTTGACTCACATACATATGTGAACAAGGAATTAGTCTTAATTTCCCAAAGATGAAGGTTCTAATTCATCATACAATACAAGTTGCATGATTCCAAGTTTCTGTCCAATTGAAACTTGGTGATGAGAATCTTTCCTTATTTGGTAAATTTAGAAACTACCACAAACGAAAGAATGAAATTCATATTGCTAAAAATAGAAACATACAAACATCAATTTTCACAAATGCCATTGCAAGGATATATAAAATAAGATAAAATGAAAATTTTTCTTTATTTATAAAATGCGGAAAACTTGTCCTTACAATGCAAATACATATGAAAACTATGTTTCTAAATATTCTTAAGCAATCTATCATAACTCTTAAGTAGCAGCTCACAATTCTGATCATCGAATCATGCGATCGAAATCCATCTCTTCGCGATCAGAATCAGCTTACTCTTCTTTCAAGCTTCCTTTCTCTTCTTCGATCCTACAAAACATCAAAATGTGATCTCATCACATCATGTATTAAGAATCTTCAAATAGGAACTTAATAGAGTTAGATAGTGGACTTACCTGAAGCGGAGTCATACATTTTGAGTTTACCATCCTTATGGTCCTTCAGTTAGATACGGCAGCTTCACATCCAATGCCCCTTCTCTTGGCAATAGAAGCAAACATATTCTTTTAGAATGGCACACGAGACAATCTCAGACTTAGTCTTTCCCTTTCCATTGGGAAGACTTTTCTGGACTTCCAATGTTTCCGTTGTCAATGTCCATGGAAGTTTGGGAAGTAGATCTTCCAATCAAATTTGCTTTACCAGTACGCCAAATCATTGCATATTCAGCAGCAATTAGCAAATATGTAAGATCAATAAGGGTCACGTCGTGATATGTCATATAGTAGTCTTTAACAAACTGACCATACGACTCGGGGAGTGACTGAAGAACCAAGTCAACAGCCAACTTCCTCGGGAAAACGACACCCAACATTACCTTCCTGTCAATGTGTGACTTCATCTCCAATACATGTGTAGACACATACCTTCCATCTTTTTGTTTGCTAGCCAATAGGGCTTGAGTGACCTTGAACTTTTCAAGTCGACGAACATGTGGATCATGGAAAATTATTGGAAGAGGTGAAGGAAGTGAAGTATGATATTGTGGAATATCATCTTCATGTCGAAAGCTTTTTCCAACAGGATAAGGCAGACCATAGTTGTCTGACCTAGACATCTATAAGGGGAGAAATTCAAGTTAGTTGATTTAAGTCCTTAATATAACACCCAAAATGAAAGATTAAGGCTAGGACCCAACACATTATTCTACAATTCGGAAGAGGGATGCCTTAATCCAATTGTAAAATATTTGAAGGTAGGTAAATGACAACTTACCAATTTCCACCATGAAAAACGAAAAAGAGCATTAGGTTTTAAATGAATTGAAATTCCTAGATTCTTTGAGATTCATTAAACCTTTTCAATGGCATGTTTAATCTCGATTATGCCCTTCAAGTTTGTGACTGGGATACCGAGGATCACAAAAAAGGTATGAATAACCATGCAAATTAGCTTGGTACTCTCGAAGTCATTTATCACCTAATCAATGTTCCGGTTAACCACACACGCTCCATTGATCTATGATAAAGAACGAGCTACCCATTGCCATCCTTCATTAGTCTCATATTAGTGTGCCAGTTAACCATACACGCTCCACTAACAACTAATAAGGTGCAATGTGCAATTTCATGGGTTAGCATCAAATTCACATTTTCCCTAAGTAACTAAGATTGAGAATTTATAAAAATATTTAGTTACTTGGTATTTCATTATACTTTAAATGAGAATTATGTCTTATCCTACCCGTTCGGCTAACGACCCTCCACCAGTCAAGGAAGCGGTTGGTGAGAGTCGACACCCATTAAACCACCATTTTATAGGAAGTAACCTTAGACCCCCCTTATAGACCGGGTTCGTGAATGAGGCCTACTAACGGTAAGACTGACCTTTTACTTATACATATATAATATATTAAACTTTTAATTTTATATAGTATAAGGGTGTATTTTTAAACTTTTAAAATACTAGATGGTTTAATCTATTAACTAAACTAGACTTTTAATTTAATTAAACTCAAACCATATAATTATGGATTTATTAATACTCTTTTAATTAATCTTTTAATTAATTATCAACAAAACCATAATTAAAAAATTTTAATTCTAAACTTAAGTTATGAAGTCGAAAGGTTTAGTATTTAATATTTCACAATTAAAACTTATTAATCAAATTTTAAATTCCAAAACTTGAGGGCAAGTTTTGTAACTCTTTAAAACCTTTTGGATTCCAAAACTTGATGACAAGTTTTGTAACCTTTCAAGACTCTTGAAATCCATAACTTTAGGAGTTAATTTGTTTTATGAATAGAGACTTTTCAAGTTCCATAACTTGAGGACAAGTTATGAAACTATTCAAGAAACACTTAGATCAAACTTTAAACTAATAAAACAATCATATCATTTTATCTATTACTAAATTGATCTAATTCAACTCTTGTAGCAAAATGATCCAAATTTTACAAATAATTAGTTTTTCACAAAATCAAGTAATTATCTTAAAATTTGGCAATAATCATGTTATTGGAAGAGGATAATCATTACCATACCAACAAAATAAAAATTTATGAACTAAAACATTTTGTGGTAATGATCCTAATTCAAAACTGGCCAAAAACTCAAAAATTATGCCAACAAACTGCCTAACTCGTCGAGTCAGGGCATGGACTCGACGAGTTCATCCCCAGATGATCCAACTCGGAGAGTGCACTCATGGGACTCGTCGAGTCCAGCAGTCAGACAACAAAAAATTGAAATTTTTCAGCTTTGAAAATTATCCATGCATCAAATATAACAGAAAACAACCCATGGCTCTGATATCATTGTTGGGTTTTCAGTACTATAACACTCCTATCGTGCACATACAACCCTAATGCCTAAGTTTTCTCTAATTATACATGCAACAAAAATTATCCAAAGCATGAAACCTATCTAGCATACAAATTTGGTACATGAATCATAAAACTAGTTAGAAGAACACCTCTTATTTGTAGCTTGTAGTTGTTGGCCTTTCAAGAGCTTAGTACCTCAAGTGTGCTGCCTCAAACAAGTCACAAAAACCATGAAAAAATGGAGGACTTTGAGAGAGAGAGAGAGTCTAGAACCACCAAAATCGGCTAGGGTTCTCTTAGAACCCTTGGGGTGGTGAATTTGGAACTAAGAGGTTACTTTTATAGTGTGGAATTCCTAGGGTTTCATCTTGTAAACCCTAATTCACTTGGGCTTTTAATCTAATAACTCATTAGCCTTATGTACTAACACTTCATGGACTCTCACATAAACTTAGTCCATCACTAATCAATCATGGATCATTGGCCCAAACTATATGTATCACTGATTTACATAATCAGTCACCGTTAATTTAGTTAGTCTCTTTTGATCACTAAATTAATTCCAAATTAATTCTTGATCAATACCAATTAAATAATATGATTTTTCAATTAATATATTATTCTTATAATATATTAATAAATCACAAATAACCTCTTTCTCAATTATCCATCCTATCAGATTATTCTGGTGAAGGCAACCCGAAATGGACCATGCTACTCTCGGGTCAAGTACATACCAATTATAGTTATAGGCTTAGACACCTAATCCAACAGACCAGTCGTGGACTGGAGGCCTAAGGGAGAATTCTAGCTATTATATACCTTGCAAGGCGATCCAATAGACTGTAGCCTCAGTAGAGCGATCTAGGCATCTTGTAGGCCTTACAAGGCGGTCCAGGCAGACTGAAGGCTCATGTGTGCATGCATTGTATGTGTATTGTGGTGTGTGATATTTTGGGGGAAGTCACTAAGCTTTGGCTTATAGTTATGGATTAAATGTTTTTCAGGTATCATTGGTGATTGTGGGAAGGCGAATGCGTAACTGTACATACTTATCAACAACAATTGAGATTCAACATTATTTATATTACTCTGATTTTCAAACAACATGCGAAGTGAAACACAAGAATAATCGAATCCAATATGGTCTCAAAACTTTTGAATATAAATAAAACACCTTTTATCTAATCACCATATCGATTACACATTATTCATTGTATAACGTTTCGACTGATCAACTTAATACTTGAAGTAAAACAATAGTCATCCCACGCTCCAAGCATGCACACTATGTTTACCTATGGTCCTTAGTTCGTGAAATAGATCAATTGTAAACATTTCCAATGACACTCATTTCCCAATTCCAAATCCTTATCGTAAGTGTAAGAATACCAGGTCCTTGCCACTTACTGTAATCTGTTACATTCTAAGCTTATATGCAGTGATCCTTTTGTAACTACTATGTACACAAGTCACAGAGACTTTGCCAATTACAAAACTTTCCATTGGAAATTGTTACAAGACAATTCCATAGATACGAAGTCTCATATTCAAAGCACATTACTTTGAACATCCTTCTTGCATAAAAGTTTCTAACTTACTCATAGATTCTTGATATCCAACCCCATTATGGAAACTTATCCATAATTTCCATATGACTATCCATTCTTAATAGAATCCTATCTATTCAGAATTATATCAATATGGTCCATTCATTACTATACTTCCAACTATCCATAAGCAACCAATCCTTGGTAAACCTCAGATTGTCATTGACGGTTGTTTAATGACTTTCAGTCATAACCAGTTCTGGTCCCTTTTCCCTCTCAATGCTCTAGGCATTTGGAAAATCAGAACAGGTGAATATTATAGCATATGCAATCGATCCTATACCCGAAGCATATGGAGTACGATTCATAATGTCTTACATAAAGACATGATACCTGACCAGTCCTTTGCTATAATATTGCCATGTATAGAATTTCTTATGTTGAAACATTTCAACATGACATTTATGACCAAGTCTATTAAAATTTCAATCTAAGCTTTTAGATTCGAAATGAAGTATGATTGCCTCTCCGTTAAATCCTTCTATAGCGAAACAGCTTTTCAAACTTTGCAACTTGGCAAATTCTTAACCTTTGTTTCCTATAACCAATATTGCTAACTTGCAACACTTCACATAATAATCATGCTCCCACTATCACGATAATTGTATTCTTACTAGCATTACACTTATGCTCCCACTAGTTTTGACATGTACCCATAAATCAGTTGGACTTCTAGAAATCAAAACTTATTGAATTTCTTACCAAAGTTCAGATTTCTGATACAAGATGCTTTGATAAGACTTTATCTAGGCTTCTCAAACTCATACACCTTTCCTTAGATAGCTCATATGTGTGTCTAAACTATTTCAGAACTCATACCAGTAAATCCCGAATGTTCAAATTATTTTCTATTTCTCACAATTTGAACTATGAAGAGGGATGCCGCAATCATAATCGAATTTGAGAATGCAATTAACACAACTGCTATCTCCTTAAATTTACTTAGTGAAACAGTTTCCTCACAATCATTTTCATGAATTGGAGAGAAACCTTATGACACTTAAATTTAATGGTGTATGTGTTCCTATCCATGTGAACATGTCATTTCCAACCATTATCATTAGATAAGGTCTATGGCATATTCAAACTCATATGGACTGAACTTGTTCAATCTTAATTTCTTGCCACTTGGCAGCACAAGGGCCTACCATGTCTTCCAAGTTGTTGAGAAGATCACCCTTACTGATCAATGAACTTTCACTGATCAAGGTGCCTTGCCTTATGTAAACGATTGAGAACTTGCAGAACTCACATGCATACTCAAATTTAACTGGAATGGCACAGAAACAAGAATATATCAACACGATAGGTTACAAACCTCAAGTCATGTGCTAGTGATAAACAATAGGTTTATTCTTGATTAGTTCCTGAAACTTTTCAAGATCTTTAAGACTCCCACTGACTTCTTGACATATAAGATTCTCTTGTCAAGAACCATTCCTTGACAAACAAATATCCAAGAGTTAGTGCGGATTCTTATCAAGAATGACACTTCATATAATTAGTCTTAGTTGGTCTTTGTCTTATCTAAAACATCACAACTACCAATTACAAATGTGCATGAGTAAGAAAAATTTTCTACTCTACATTTCATGATGTGTTATAAGCCTACTTAGGATATGTCACTCAATGTACAATCTTGGAGTATGACTTTAAGACTAGATTTTGGAACGAAGTATGATTCACCTTCTCGATTTAACCATTTCTACAATTCCCGATTCCTCTTCTTAGCCATACAAATGTACCAAGGTGTCCTTAGAGGATCAATTGTGACATGGTACCATAATCAATAAGATGATCAGAAAACATGATACTAAAGTACTCTCCTTTCCTTTCAGATTGGAGAAACTTTTATTTTTCTGCCTAATTGATTCTTCTTATTCGTTCGGCTATACATTGAAACTTTTTCAATGATTCAGAACTACACTTAATCCTATAAGAATAATCATATTCACTACGCTTTTAGTAAATCATGACGAATAGCCTTATCATTCTTTGTGGTGGAACTAGACCAGTACACAGCAGTGTGTACTAGATCCCTTAGTCCTTACTTGACTCACATACATATGTGAACAAGGAATTAGTCTTAATTTCCCAAAGATGAAGGTTCTAATTCGTCATACAATACAAGTTGCATGATTCCAAGTTTCTGTCCAATTGAAACTTGGTGATGAGAATCTTTCCTTATTTGGTAAATTTAGAAACTACCACAAACGAAAGAATGAAATTCATATTGCTAAAAATAGAAACATACAAACATCAATTTTCACAAATGTCATTGCAAGGAAATATAAAATAAGATAAAATGAAAATTTTTCTTTATTTATAAAATGCGGAAAACTTGTCCTTACAATGCAAATACATATGAAAACTATGTTTCTAAATATTCTTAAACAATCTATCATAACTCTTAAGTAGCAGCTCACAATTCTGATCATCGAATCATGCGATCGAAATCCATCTCTTCGCTATCAGAATCAACTTACTCTTCTTTCAAGCTTCCTTTCTCTTCTTCGATCCTACAAAACATCAAAATGTGATCTCATCACATCATGTATTAAGAATCTTCAAATAGGAACTTAATAGAGTTAGATAGTGGACTTACCTGAAGCGGAGTCATACATTTTGAGTTTACCATCCTTATGGTCCTTCAGTTAGATACGGCAGCTTCACATCCAATGCCCCTTCTCTTGGCAATAGAAGCAAACATATTCTTTTAGATGGCACATGGGACAATCTCAGACTTAGTCTTTCCCTTTCCATTGGGAAGACTTTTCTGGACTTCCAATGTTTCCGTTGTCAATGTCCATGGAAGTTTGGGAAGTAGATCTTCCAATCAAATTTGCTTTACCAGTACGCCAAATCATTGCATATTCAGCAGCAATTAGCAAATATGTAAGATCAATAAGGGTCACGTCGTGATCTGTCATATAGTAGTCTTTAACAAACTGACCATACGACTCGGGGAGTGACTGAAGAACCAAGTCAACAGCCAACTTCCTCGGAAAAACGACACCAACATTCCCTTCCTGTCAATGTGTGACTTCATCTCCAATACATGTGTAGACACATACCTTCCATCTTTTTGTTTGCTAGCCAATAGGGCTTGAGTGACCTTGAACTTTTCAAATCGACGAACATGTGGGTCATGGAGAATTATTGGAAGAGGTGAAGGAAGTGAAGTATGATATTGTGGAATATCATCTTCATGTCGAAAGCTTTTTCCAACAGGATAAGGCAGACCATAGTTGTCTGACCTAGACATCTATAAGGGGAGAAATTCAAGTTAGTTGATTTAAGTCCTTAATATAACACCCAAAATGAAAGATTAAGGCTAGGACCCAACACATTATTCTACAATTCGGAAGAGGGATGCCTTAATCCAATTGTAAAATATTTGAAGGTAGGTAAATGACAACTTACCAATTTCCACCATGAAAAATGAAAAAGAGCATTAGGTTTTAAATGAATTGAAATTCCTAGATTCTTTGAGATTCATTGAACCTTTTCAATGGCATGTTTAATCTTGATTATGCCCTTCAAGTTTGTGACTGGGATACCGAGGATCACAAAAAAGGTATGAATAACCATGCAAATTAGCTTGGTACTCTCGAAGTCATTTATCACCTAATCAATGTTCCGGTTAACCACACACGCTCCATTGATCTATGACAAAGAACGAGCTACCCATTGCCATCCTTCATTAGTCTCATATTAGTGTGCCAGTTAACCATACACGCTCCACTAACAACTAATAAGGTGCAATGTGCAATTTCATGGGTTAGCATCAAATTCACATTTTCCCTAAGTAACTAAGATTTAGAATTTATAAAAGTATTTAGTTACTTGGTATTTCATTATACTTTAAATGAGAATTATGTCTTATCCTACCCGTTCGGCTAACGACCCTCCACCAGTCAAGGAAGCGGTGGGTGAGAGTCGACACCCATTAAACCACCATTTTATAGGAAGTAACCTTAGACCCCCTTTATAGATCGGCTTCGTGAATGAGGCCTACTAACGGTAAGACTGACCTTTTACTTATACATATATAATATATTAAACTTTTAATTTTATATAGTATAAGGGTGTATTTTTAAACTTTTAAAATACTAGATGGTTTAATCTATTAACTAAACTAGACTTTTAATTTAATTAAACTCAAACCATATAATTATGGATTTATTAATACTCTTTTAATTAATCTTTTAATTAATTATCAACAAAACCATAATTAAAAAATTTTAATTCTAAACTTAAGTTATGAAGTCAAAAGGTTTAGTATTTAATATTTCACAATTAAAACTTATTAATCAAATTTTAAATTCCAAAACTTGAGGGCAAGTTTTGTAACTCTTTAAAACCTTTTAGATTCCAAAACTTGATGACAAGTTTTGTAACCTTTCAAGACTCTTGAAACCCATAACTTTAGGAGTTAATTTGTTTCATGAATAGAGACTTTTCAAGTTTCATAACTTGAGGACAAGTTATGAAACTATTCAAGAAACACTTAGATCAAACTTTAAACTAATAAAACAATCATATCATTTTATCTATTACTAAATTGATCTAATTCAACTCTTGTAGCAAAATGATCCAAATTTTACAAATAATTAGTTTTTCACAAAATCAAGTAATTATCTTAAAATTTGGCAATAATCATGTTATTGGAAGAGGATAATCATTACCATACCAACAAAATAAAATTTTATGAATTAAAACATATTGTGGTAATGATCCTAATTCAAAACTGACCAAAAACTCAAAAATTATGCCAACAAACTGCCTAACTCGTCGAGTCAGGGCATGGACTCGACGAGTTCATCCCCAGATGATCCAAATCGGAGAGTGCACTCATGGGACTCGTCGAGTCCAGCAGTCAGACAACAAAAAATTGAAAATTTTCATCTTTGAAAATTATCCATGCATCAAATATAACAGAAAACAACCCATGGCTCTCATACCATTGTTGGGTTTTCAGTACTATAACACTCCTATGGTGTACATGTTGGATTAGGTGTCTATGCCCTTAACTATAATTGGTATGTACTTGAATTGATAGCAGCACAGTCCTTTTGGGTTGCCCTCAACCTAGCAACTGGACAAGGAAATTATGAAAGGAGAGATATTAATTTATAAGATTAATAAATTAATATAAATGATTTATTAATATGTTAATGGATTAATATATTAATTAGAAATCATTATGTTTAATTAATTGTTAGCCAGATTTTAATCAGAATTAATTTTGGGGTTAAAAGAATTAATTATAAAGTGCAGGGACTAGTTTGCAATTAACTAATAGTTGAGTGGAAGGTTCCAGAACCCCCTTGGAAGGGGGTGGACGAAAACCCTAGGGGAAACCCTAGAGAATTCGTCCAAGGGCTCCAAGATAAGGCCTTGGGTCTTGCTTAGGCCCTAAGCAAAGGATAACTAGGGTTTTCCCTAAACCCTAGTTCCCTCAACTATTTAAGGAGCCTCCTGGCTCACATTTTGTGTACTGATTCTTTGGAAGAATACCTTGGCCGAAATTGCATACTCCCTCTCCCCTCTCTCTTTTACTTTCCTTCTTGCTAGTTTGGGTGTGATTCCATTAGAGGCATTACACTTGTGGTGCTAAAGCTTCCAAGAAGATCAAGATCAAGATCAAGGGAATATCAATTGTTTGCTATAACAATTGAAAGGTATGTAAACCCTAAACCCTAGTTTGTTAATTTCGAAATTAGCCTCTCTCCTCTAGGGTTCTTGTTTTGCAATTCAAAGTTGTATGTTCAATAGTTAAAACATAGATCCAAAGTAGGTTGCATGTGAACTTAGGAATTGTTTTCTAGTTTATTTGTTGTACCTAAAACCCATCAGTGGTATCAGAGCCATTGTTGTTTTTAAATTGAATTGCTACAATTGTTGAATTGCAAATTAGGGTTTATAGCTATTAAACCCTAAAGGCCAAATTTTCGATTTCTAGGGTTTTGGAACAAAGGTTTTTTTTCGAAAACCCTAGCCTCCAAAGAACCCTAATCGAAATTAGGGTTAGGGTTTTGAAAACCCTAGCCTCCTCCCTTGTAAATTTCGAAATTTGCTTATAAGTTTTAGGGTTTCTTGTTTTGGATAATTGTTACTTAATTAGATTAATTGGATAATTATCCTTACCCTAATTTTCGAAATTTAGAGGGATAAGGATTAGGATTAAATTAATTGATTAATTTAATTAGATAATCCTTACAAGATTTAATAATTTGATTAATAGTTAATTAAAAGATAAATATTAAATCTAGTTAATTGGTTTATTTAAATTTAAATTTAATAGTTTGAATTTCGAAATTTATATAAACCCTTGAAGTTTTAAAATGTTTTAAAACACACCCTATATATGTATTATGATTAAAAGTTTAATATTATATATGTATATGAATATGGTCAGTCAAATCGTTAGTATGCCTCATTCACGAAGCTAATCTATAAGGGGGTATAAGGAAACTGCCTATAAAATGGTAGTTGAATGGGTGTCCACTCTCACCCACCGCTTCCTTGATTAGTGGAGGGTCGTTAGCAGAACGGATTTGATAGGACAACTACTTCTCATTAAAAGTATAATGATATTAAAGAAAGTACTAGAACATTATTTTCAAAATCCCAACTCTAGTTACTTTAGGAAAAATATGAAAAGTATGCTAATCCATGAAATTGCACATTATGCTTTATTGGTCGTTAGTGGAGCGTGTGTGGTTAACCAGCACACTAAAAGGCACTAATAAAGAGTAGTAATGGGTATCTCATAATTGTCATTTTGATGGAGCGTGTGTGGTTTACCAGCACATCAATAATTAATGATAAAGACAATGAGGTTGCCAAGCATATTTGCATGGTTATTCACATCTTGTTTGTGATCCTCGGCATCCCAGTCACAAATAGAAGAGCATAATCTGAGATTAAAACATGTCATTGAATAGTTTCAATGTATCTCAAAAGAATTAGGAATTTCACTTCGTTTGTTTCGTCTAATGGTGGAATTGGTGAATCGTCATTCACCTACCTTTATGAAATTTGCACTTGGATCTCGGCATCCCATTTCTGAGTTGTGAATCTTCATAGTTGGATCCTAACCTTGATATTATATCTTTGGGTTATTTTATTAAGGTATCTTGAAATTTAACTAAAACTTTTTTTTCAGATGTCTACTCCTAGAAACACTTCTGCTTCGTCCTCCTCCAACCAAAACTTCTCTTTGCTCAATATCTGCTCCAAAGTCGTTATGGATGGCTCAAACTATAACG
Source organism: Lactuca virosa (assembly GCF_052849685.1). Classification (NCBI taxonomy): domain Eukaryota; kingdom Viridiplantae; phylum Streptophyta; class Magnoliopsida; order Asterales; family Asteraceae; genus Lactuca; species Lactuca virosa. The sequence continues at coordinate 100,750,109 of NC_136429.1, forward strand.
ATTGGATGCGCAACATCAAGATGGCTCTTCGTTTCGAGAACAAAGAATATGTTCTTGAAAAGGAGCTCAAAGAGCTTGATGAGAATGAAGCTACTCCTGAAGATCTTGCTGCCTACAAGAAACATTACGATGATGCTACCAAAGTGGCATGCATCATGGTGGCAACTATGTCCCCAGAACTGTAGAGGTACTATGAGGACTACTGGCCTTTCGAGATGAACAAGGACCTTATGGAAAAGTACCATAAGCGAGCTCATCAAGAAAAGTTCGAAGTAGTCAAGTCACTCATGGCTTGCAAGATGAAAGATGGGGAGTCGGTTGTGTCACATGTGCAAAGAATGCAACGCTACATAGAGCGTTTGGTCAAGCTCAATATTCACTTTGATGAGGAATTGGCCATTGACATGGTCTTGAACTCACTTCCTGAATGTTATGGTCAGTTTATTCTAACTTACCATTTGAACAATACTGAGCAGACCTTGGCCCAATTGCACAACTTGTTGCAGACAGCTGAGGCAGGGATGAAGGGTAAAAGTATACCCTCCACACCTGCTAGTGCCACTGTTTTGGCTATTGGACAGGGAAAGGGGAAAAAGAGGAAAGGTCCTCCCAAGCAAAACTGGAAGAGCAAGGCTCAAGCTGGGTCATCTAGTAATGGCCCAAAGGCTAAGCCCAATGGTTCCACTCCCCATGTTTCTGATCCAAAAGAGGCAGTTTGCTTTTACTGCAACCAAAAAGGGCATTGGAAGAGATCTTGCCCACAATATCTGCAAGATATCAAGGATGGCAAAGTGAAGCCATCTTCGGCAGGTATTTACACTATTTCTGCTAATAACTCATTATCTTCTCGTTCATGGGTCCTTGACACAGGATGTGGTTTTCATATCTGTTCTGATTTGCAGGGTCTAAAGGAAAGTGAGGAGATAGAGCGAGGAAGGATAAACCTGATCATGGGAAACAGAAAGTCTTCACCAGTAACCAAGATCGGAGTTTATCAGCTTCTGCTTAGTAATGATGTTAGATTAGATTTAATAAATTGTTGCTATTCGTCTGAGATGACGAGAAACATTATTTCATTTCATGCATTGTTCAGACAAGGTTTTACATATTCTTTTAATGATTTGAATGGTTCAATTTCTGTTTATAAGAATGGTGTTTTTATGTTTGAAGCTTTGCCTTGTAATGGTGTGTATGAAACAGTGACTTGTGTTGATAGCTTAGGAAATAGTGTACTTAATATTGACTTGTCTAATAGTGTAGACAAGGCATGCTTGTGGCATTGTCGTCTTGGACACATTAACAAGAAACGCATAGCCCAACTCCAAAAGGATGGAGTGTTGGAATCATTTGACCTAAAGTCAGATGATATGTGTGAATCTTGTCTTTTGGGAAAGATGACAAAATCACCATTCACAGGGTCTTGTGAAAGAGGTGAAGGTCTGTTGGATCTCATACACACAGATGTATGTGGGCCCTTCAGATCAACTACAAGAGATGCTAATCGATTCTATGTGACTTTCACTGACGATTATAGCAGATATGGATATATCTACTTGATCAAGCATAAGTCAGAAACTTTTGAAAAGTTCAAAGAGTTTAAACATGAAGTCGAAAATCAATTGGGCAGAAAGATAAAGATACTTAGATCCGATAAAGGCGGGGAGTATCTTAGTATCGAGTTTAACGACTATCTGAAAGAATGTGGGATAGTCTCACAATTGACTCCTCCTAGGACACCACAGTTAAATGGTGTAGCTGAGAGGCGCAATCGAACCTTGTTAGACATGGTTCGTTCTATGATGAGTCGGGCTTCGCTTCCTATTCACTTCTGGGGGTATGCCTTAGAGACAGCCGCCCACATCCTCAATCTTGTCCCTACAAAGAAGGTTGCCAAAACACCTCACGAAATGTGGACAGGGAAAGTTCCCTCGTTAGCACATATTAAAGTCTGGGGTTGTGAAGCTTTCGTAAGACGAGAGACTCACGACAAGCTAGCAGCTAGAAATGAGAAATGTGTTTTCATTGGTTACCCAAAGCAGTCTTTTGGATATTTGTTCTACAGGCCTAGTGAGAACGTGGTCTTTGTAGCACGAAGAGGAGTCTTTCTTGAAAGAGAGCTCATATTCAAAAAGGACAGTGGGAGCACTATTGACCTTGAAGAAATTCAAGATTCAGCCAATGAAGGAACCTTAGATGACACTAGCACTCAACCAGAGGAAACAGTTCCTGTTGAACCAATCGATAACTCATTACCTCTTAGAAGATCCACTAGGGTGAGTGTGCCACCTGAGTTGTATGGTTTCCATATTACTTCAGATGGTGACACATTCATAAGTGACAGAACACTGGTAAACTTAGATGAACCAGTCACTTATAAGGAAGCAATGGAAGGTCCAGAGGCTTCCAAGTGGAAAGAGGCAATGGACAGCGAGATTAAGTCCATGTATGACAACCAAGTTTGGAATTTGGTTGATAGTGCACCAGGTCGTAAGACAGTTGGGTGCAAATGGATCTTCAAGAAGAAGACAGACATGGATGGAAATGTGCACACATTCAAGGCTCGACTGGTTGCAAAAGGTTTCACTCAAACCCCAGGGGTTGACTATGATGAAACCTTCTCGCCAGTGGCTAAGATTAAATCTATTAGGATATTGCTCGCCATAGCTGCCTTTCATGATTATGAAATCTGGCAGATGGATGTCAAAACTGCTTTCCTTAATGGGAAGTTGGCTGAAGATGTTTACATGAGTTAGCCAGAGGGTTTTGTTGATGCAAAGTTCCCTAATAGAGTGTGCAAGCTTGAGAAATCCATTTATGGATTGAAACAAGCATCTCGCAGTTGGAATCTTTGCTTCCATGAGAAAGTCAAAGAATTTGGTTTCTCTAGAAATGAAGATGAGTTCTGTGTGTATATCAAAGCTAGTGGGAGTATAGTAACTTTTCTGGTGTTGTATGTCGATGACATATTACTCATTGGTAACGACGTTCCAACCTTGAAAGAAGTTAAGTCTTGGCTTGGAAAGTGTTTTGCCATGAAAGACCTTGGAGAAGCTGCCTATATTCTTGGGATTAGAATATTGAGAGATAGAAAGAAGAGACTAATTGGACTTAGTCAGAGCACATACTTGGATAAGGTACTAAAGAGGTTTAGTATGGAAAATTCCAAGAAGGGAGAGCTACCTATCCAGAGCAATACCAAATTGAGTAAGACTCAATGCCCGAGTACAGATATTGAAATAGATGACATGAGTCGTGTACCTTATGCTTCCGCTGTCGGATCGATCATGTACGCTATGACATGTACTCGCCCTGATGTGGCATTTGCTTTGAGCATGGTCAGTCGCTATCAGGGAAACCCAGGTAGAGCTCATTGGGTAGCAGTTAAGAATATACTCAAGTATTTGCGAAGGACAAAGGACTGGGTCCTTGTGCTTGGTGGCAGTGATACTTTGAGAGTAGATGGTTACAGTGATGCCAGCTTTCAGACGGATAGAGATAACTTCCGTTCTCAGTCGGGCTGGGTGTTTTTACTGAATGGAGGAGCAGTTACTTGGAAGAGTTCCAAGCAAAATACGGTGGCTGATTCTACTTGTGAATCAGAGTACATAGCAGCAAGTGAAGCGTCGAAAGAAGCAGCTTGGTTGAGGAACTTCATCGGGGATCTCGGAGTTGTTCCAACCATCCAGGAGCCTATGGAACTGTTCTGCGATAATGAAGGAGCGGTTGCCTTGACAAAGGAACCGAGAGATCATGGTAAGACCAGACATATCGACAGAAAGTACCATTTCATCAGACATAGAGTTGAAGAAGGCCATCTTATAGTAAAGAGGGTGTCATCTGAAGATAACCCAGCAGATCCCCTCACAAAGGGTCTGAGTAGGGCTAAGCATATTCAGCATGCTCGGAGCATAGGACTGAAAGATGATATTAGTTTTAGTAGTTAGATTAGTTTTTGAAACTTGTAACAAAGTAAATGTAATTGACTTTTGGTGATTAAATAATAAAGTATTATTTATAAGTTTGGCTACTACCTTTTGTCAATTGTTTATTATTGTGTTTCATTTTTGCATGTTTTACTTCCTGAATAATGAGATTATTCAAACTCCACAGTCGCTCGTACTCTTGGAAGTAAGTAGTGAATTAAGACTGTCATGAATTGGATTGCAGATTGTCTAAGGATAGACATGGCAATAGAATTGCTGCAATGTTCATGAGTACTCAGAAATTGAGATTTGAGTATTGGATAAACCCTCGCTCAGAGTATTACTTCATGGAATTCATCACGAGTAATACTGAGACGATAATATCTTATAATCTTGAAACGAAGATATATGAGTTGTAATTTACAAGTCGGTTGTGCATTGGTGATACGAAAACACATCAGTAACTTGGTGTTATAAAACGTATTGTCATGCATAATTTGATGAGTAAAAGATACAAGCATATGAGTCAACGTTTATTCGTTCCTTTTGCCCTAACAGGAAAAGCGATATCTGTGGGCCCCTCGATGATTTGGTGTTGACTTATGTGCTGGGCCCAGCCAGGACTAAATTGATGTGTTCAATTAGAAGTCCTACATCATCACAAATCAGGAATCGGGAAACATAGATTCTGGACAAAGAGATTGATTATATTCCATGTCTTTTGTCTGGGGATATCAAGCAGAACGAAGGGTTATATGATCACTTATCTTAGGACACGTAACTGACTGGGTCAGAGTTCGGCAGCAGCTTTTTGGAAGCTACAATTTGCTGGTCAAATTTAGAAGGCATACTAGCAATTATAGTTACAGACTTATCCAAGTGGGAGACTGTTGGATTAGGTGTCTAAGCCCTTAACTATAATTGGTATGTACTTGAATTGATAGCAGCACAGTCCTTTTGGGTTGCCCTCAACCTAGCAACTGGACAAGGAAATTATGAAAGGAGAGATATTAATTTATAAGATTAATAAATTAATATAAATGATTTATTAATATGTTAATGGATTAATATATTAATTAGAAATCATTATGTTTAATTAATTGTTAGCCAGATTTTAATCAGAATTAATTTTGGGGTTAAAAGAATTAATTATAAAGTGCAGGGACTAGTTTGCAATTAACTAATAGTTGAGTGGAAGGTTCCAGAACCCCCTTGGAAGGGGGTGGACGAAAACCCTAGGGGAAACCCTAGAGAATTCGTCCAAGGGCTCCAAGATAAGGCCTTGGGTCTTGCTTAGGCCCTAAGCAAAGGATAACTAGGGTTTTCCCTAAACCCTAGTTCCCTCAACTATTTAAGGAGCCTCCAGGCTCACATTTTGTGTACTGATTCTTTGGAAGAATACCTTGGCCGAAATTGCATACTCCCTCTCCCCTCTCTCTTCTACTTTCCTTCTTGCTAGTTTGGGTGTGATTCCATTAGAGGCATTACACTTGTGGTGCTAAAGCTTCCAAGAAGATCAAGATCAAGATCAAGATCAAGGGAATATCAATTGTTTGCTATAACAATTGAAAGGTATGTAAACCCTAAACCCTAGTTTGTTAATTTCGAAATTAGCCTCTCTCCTCTAGGGTTCTTGTTTTGGAATTCAAAGTTGTATGTTCAATAGTTAAAACATAGATCCAAAGTAGGTTGCATGTGAACTTAGGAATTGTTTTCTAGTTTATTTGTTGTACCTAAAACCCATCAGTACATACAACCCTAATGCCTTGGATCTAAGTTTTCTCTAATTATACATGCAACAAAAATTATCCAAAGCATGAAACCTATCTAGCATACAAATTCGGTACATGAATCATAAAACTAGTTAGAAGAATACCTCTTATTTGTAGCTTGTAGTTGTTGGCCTTACAAGAGCTTAGTACCTCAAGTGTGATGTCTCAAACAAGTCACAAAAACCATGAAAAAATGGAGGAATTTGAGAGAGAGAGTCTAGAACCACCAAAATCGGCTAGGGTTCTCTTAGAACCCTTGGGGTGGTGAATTTGGAGCTAAGAGGTTACTTTTATAGTGTGGAATTCCTAGGGTTTCATCTTGTAAACCCTAATTCACTTGGGCTTTTAATCTAATAACTCATTAGCCTTATGTACTAACACTTCATGGACTCTCACATAAACTTAGTCCATCACTAATCAATCATGGATCATCGGCCCAAACTATATGTATCACTGATTTACATAATCAATCACCGTTAATTTAGTTAGTCTCTTTAGATCACTAAATTAATTCCAAATTAATTCTTGATCAATACCAATTAAATAATATGATTTTTCAATTAATATATTATTCTTATAATATATTAATAAATCAAAAATAACCTCTTTCTCAATTATCCATCCTATCAGATTATTCTGGTGAAGGCAACCCGAAATGGACCATGCTACTCTCGGGTCAAGTACATACCAATTATAGTTATAGGCTTAGACACCTAATCCAACAGACCAGTCGTGGACTGGAGGCCTAAGGGAGAATTCTAGCTATTATATACCTTGCGAGGCGATCCAATAGACTGTAGCCTCAGTAGAGCGATCTAGGCATCTTGTAGGCCTTACAAGGCGGTCCAGGCAGACTGAAGGCTCATGTGTGCATGCATTGTATGTGTATTGTGGTGTGTGATATTTTGGGGGAAGTCACTAAGCTTTGGCTTATAGTTATGGATTAAATGTTTTTCAGGTATCATTGGTGATTGTGGGAAGGCGAATGCGTAACTGTACATACTTATCAACAACAATTGAGATTCCACATTATTTATATTACTCTGATTTTCAAACAACATGCGAAGTGAAACACAAGAATAATCGAATCCAATATGGTCTCAAAACTTTTGAATATAAATAAAACACCTTTTATCTAATCACCATATCGATTACACATTATTCATTGTATAACGTTTCGACTGATCAACTTAATACTTGAAGTAAAACAATAGTCATCCCACGCTCCAAGCATGCACACTATGTTTACCTATGGTCCGTAGTTCGTGAAATAGATCAATTGTAAACATTTCCAATGACACTCATTTCCCAATTCCAAATCCTTATCGTAAGTGTAAGAATACCAGGTCCTTGCCACTTACTGTAATCTGTTACATTCTAAGCTTATATGCAGTGATCCTTCTGTAACTACAATGTACACAAGTCACAGAGACTTTGCCAATTACAAAACTTTCCATTGGAAATTGTTACAAGACAATTCCATAGATACGAAGTCTCATATTCAAAGCACATTACTTTGAACATCCTTCTTGCATAAAAGTTTCTAACTTACTCATAGATTCTTGATATCCAACTCCCATTATGGAAACTTTTCCATAATTTCCATATGACTATCCATTCTTAATAGAATCCTATCTATTCAGAATTATATCAATATGGTCCATTCATTACTATACTTCCAACTATCCATAAGCAACCTATCCTTGGTAAACCTCAGATTGTCATTGACGGTTGTTTAATGACTTTCAGTCATAACCAGTTCTGGTCCCTTTTCCCTCTCAATGCTCTAGGCAGTTGGAAAATCAGAACAGGTGAATATTATAGCATATGCAATCGATCCTATACCCGAAGCATATGGAGTACGATTCATAATGTCTTACATAAAGACATGATACCTAACCAGTCCTTTGCTATAATATTGTCATGTATAGAATTTCTTATGTTGAAACATTTCAACATGACATTTATGACCAAGTCTATTAAAATTTCAATCTAAGCTTTTAGATTCGAAATGAAGTATGATTGCCTCTCCGTTAAATCCTTCTATAGCGAAACAGCTTTTCAAACTTTGCAACTTGGCAAATTCTTAACCTTTGTTTCCTATAACCAATATTGCTAACTTGCAACACTTCACATAATAATCATGCTCCTACTATCACGATAATTATATTCTTACTAGCATAACACTTATGCTCCCACTAGTTTTGACATGTACCCATAAATCAGTTGGACTTCTAGAAATCAATACTTATTGACTTTCTTACCAAATTTCAGATTTCTGATACAAGATGCTTTGATAAGACTTTATCTAGGCTTCTCAAACTCATACACCTTTCCTTAGATAGCTCATATGTATGTCTAAACTATTTCAGAACTCATACCAGTAAATCCCGAATGTTCAAATTATTTTCTATTTCTCACAATTTGAACTATGAAGAGGGATGCCGCAATCATAATCGAATTTGAGAATGCAATTAACACAACTGCTATCTCCTTAAATTTACTTAGTGAAAGCGTTTCTTCACAATCATTTTCATGAATTGGAGAGAAACCTTATGACACTTAAATTTAATGGTGTATGTGTTCCTATCCATGTGAACATGTCATTTCCAACCATTATCATTAGATAAGGTCTATGGCATATTCAAACTCATATGGACTGAACTTGTTCAATCTTAATTTCTTGCCACTTGGCAGCACAAGGGCCTACCATGTCTTCCAAGTTGTTGAGAAGATCACCCTTACTGATCAATGAACTTTCACTGATCAAGGTGCCTTGCCTTATGTAAACGATTGAGAACTTGCAGAACTCACATGCATACTCAAATTTAACTGGAATGGCATAGAAACAAGAATATATCAACACGATAGGTTACAAACCTCAAGTCATGTGCTAGTGATAAACAATAGGTTTATTCTTGATTAGTTCCTGAAACTTTTCAAGATCTTTAAGACTCCCACTGACTTCTTGACATATAAAATTCTCTTGTCAAGAACCATTCCTTGACAAACAAATATCCAAGAGTTAGTGCAGATTCTTATCAAGAATGACACTTCATATAATTAGTCTTAGTTGGTCTTTGTCTTATCTAAAACATCACAACTACCAATTACAAATGTGCATGAGTAAGAAAAATTTTCTACTCTACATTTCATGATGTGTTATAAGCCTACTTAGGATATGTCACTCAATGTACAATCTTGGAGTATGACTTTAAGACTAGATTTTGGAACGAAGTATGATTCACCTTCTCGATTTAACCATTTCTACAATTCCCGATTCCTCTTCTTAGCCATACAAATGTACCAAGGTGTCCCTAGAGGATCAATTGTGACATGGTACCATAATCAATAAGATGATCAGAAAACATGATACTAAAGTACTCTCCTTTCCTTTTAGATTGGAGAAACTTTTATTTTTCTGCCTAATTGATTCTTCTTATTCGTTCGGCTATACATTGAAACTTTTTCAATGATTCAGAACTACACTTAATCCTATAAGAATAATCATATTCACTAAGCTTTTAGTAACTCATGACGAATAGTCTTATCGTTCTTTGTGGTGGAACTAGACCAGTACACAGCAGTGTGTACTAGATCCCTTAGTCCTTACTTGACTCACATACATATGTGAACAAGGAATTAGTCTTAATTTCCCAAAGATGAAGGTTCTAATTCGTCATACAATACAAGTTGCATGATTCCAAGTTTCTGTCCAATTGAAACTTGGTGATGAGAATCTTTCCTTATTTGGTAAATTTAGAAACTACCACAAACGAAAGAATGAAATTCATATTGCTAAAAATAGAAACATACAAACAACAATTTTCACAAATGCCATTGCAAGGAAATATAAAATAAGATAAAATGAAAATTTTTCTTTATTTATAAAATGCGGAAAACTTGTCCTTACAATGCAAATACATATGAAAACTATGTTTCTAAATATTCTTAAGCAATCTATCATAACTCTTAAGTAGCAGCTCACAATTCTGATCATCGAATCATGCGATCGAAATCCATCTCTTCGCGATCAGAATCAACTTACTCTTCTTTCAAGCTTCCTTTCTCTTCTTCGATCCTACAAAACATCAAAATGTGATCTCATCACATCATGTATTAAGAATCTTCAAATAGGAACTTAATAGAGTTAGATAGTGGACTTACCTGAAGCGGAGTCATACATTTTGAGTTTACCATCCTTATGGTCCTTCAGTTAGACACGGCAGCTTCGCATCCAATGCCCCTTCTCTTGGCAATAGAAGCAAACATATTCTTTTAGAATGGCACACGGGACAATCTCAGACTTAGTCTTTCCCTTTCCATTGGGAAGACTTTTCTGGACTTCCAATGTTTCCATTGTCAATGTCCATGGAAGTTTCGAAAGTAGATCTTCCAATCAAATTTGCTTTACCAGTACGCCAAATCATTGCATATTCAGCAGCAATTAGCAAATATGTAAGATCAATAAGGGTCACGTCGTGATCTGTCATATAGTAGTCTTTAACAAACTGACCATACGACTCGGGGAGTGACTGAAGAACCAAGTCAACAGCCAACTTCCTCGGAAAAACGACACCCAACATTCCCTTCCTGTCAATGTGTGACTTCATCTCCAATACATGTGTAGACACATACCTTCCATCTTTTTGTTTGCTAGCCAATAGGGCTTGAGTGACCTTGAACTTTTCAAGTCGACGAACATGTGGGTCATGGAGAATTATTGGAAGAGGTGAAGGAAGTGAAGTATGGTATTGTGGAATATCATCTTCATGTCGAAAGCTTTTTCCAACAGGATAAGGCAGACCATAGTTGTCTGACCTAGACATCTATAAGGGGAGAAATTCAAGTTAGTTGATTTAAGTCCTTAATATAACACCCAAAATGAAAGATTAAGGCTAGGACCCAACACATTATTCTACAATTCGGAAGAGGGATGCCTTAATCCAATTGTAAAATATTTGAAGGTAGGTAAATGACAACTTACCAATTTCCACCATGAAAAACGAAAAAGAGCATTAGGTTTTAAATGAATTGAAATTCCTAGATTCTTTGAGATTCATTGAACCTTTTCAATGGCATGTTTAATCTCGATTATGCCCTTCAAGTTTGTGACTGGGATACCGAGGATCACAAAAAAGGTATGAATAACCATGCAAATTAGCTTGGTACTCTCGAAGTCATTTATCACCTAATCAATGTTCCGGTTAACCACACACGCTCCATTGATCTATGACAAAGAACGAGCTACCCATTGCCATCCTTCATTAGTCTCATATTAGTGTGCCAGTTAACCATACACGCTCCACTAACAACTAATAAGGTGCAATGTGCAATTTCATGGGTTAGCATCAAATTCACATTTTCCCTAAGTAACTAAGATTGAGAATTTATAAAAATATTTAGTTACTTGGTATTTCATTATACTTTAAATGAGAATTATGTCTTATCCTACCCGTTCGGCTAACGACCCTCCACCAGTCAAGGAAGCGGTTGGTGAGAGTCGACACCCATTAAACCACCATTTTATAGGAAGTAACCTTATACCCCCCTTATAGACCGGGTTCGTGAATGAGGCCTACTAACGGTAAGACTGACCTTTTACTTATACATATATAATATATTAAACTTTTAATTTTATATAGTATAAGGGTGTATTTTTAAACTTTTAAAATACTAGATGGTTTAATCTATTAACTAAACTAGACTTTTAATTTAATTAAACTCAAACCATATAATTATGGATTTATTAATACTCTTTTAATTAATCTTTTAATTAATTATCAACAAAACCATAATTAAAAAAATTTAATTCTAAACTTAAGTTATGAAGTCAAAAGGTTTAGTATTTAATATTTCACAATTAAAACTTATTAATCAAATTTTAAATTCCAAAACTTGAGGGCAAGTTTTGTAACTCTTTAAAACCTTTTGGATTCCAAAACTTGATGACAAGTTTTGTAACCTTTCAAGACTCTTGAAATCCATAACTTTAGGAGTTAATTTGTTTCATGAATAGAGACTTTTCAAGTTCCATAACTTGAGGACAAGTTATGAAACTATTCAAGAAACACTTAGATCAAACTTTAAACTAATAAAACAATCATATCATTTTATCTATTACTAAATTGATCTAATTCAACTCTTGTAGCAAAATGATCCAAATTTTACAAATAATTAGTTTTTCACAAAATCAAGTAATTATCTTAAAATTTGGCAATAATCATGTTATTGGAAGAGGATAATCATTACCATACCAACAAAATAAAATTTTATGAATTAAAACATTTTGTGGTAATGATCCTAATTCAAAACTGGCCAAAAACTCAAAAATTATGCCAACAAACTGCCTAACTCGTCGAGTCAGGGCATGGACTCGACGAGTTCATCCCCAGATGATCCAACTCGGAGAGTGCACTCATGGGACTCGTCGAGTCCAGCAGTCAGACAACAAAAAATTGAAATTTTTCAGCTTTGAAAATTATCCATGCATCAAATATAACAGAAAACAATCCATGGTTCTGATACCATTGTTGGGTTTTCAGTACTATAACACTCCTATGGTGCACATACAACCCTAATGCATTGGATCTAAGTTTTCTCTAATTATACATGCAACAAAAATTATCCAAAGCATGAAACCTATCTAGCATACAAATTTGGTACATGAATCATAAAACAAGTTAGAAGAATACCTCTTATTTGTAGCTTGTAGTTGTTGGCCTTACAAGAGCTTAGTACCTCAAGTGTGATGTCTCAAACAAGTCACAAAAACCATGAAAAAATGGAGGAATTTGAGAGAGAGAGTCTAGAACCACCAAAATCGGCTAGGGTTCTCTTAGAACCCTTGGGGTGGTGAATTTGGAGCTAAGATGTTACTTTTATAGTGTGGAATTCCTAGGGTTTCATCTTGTAAACCCTAATTCACTTGGGCTTTTAATCTAATAACTCATTAGCCTTATGTACTAACACTTCATGGACTCTCACATAAACTTAGTCCATCACTAATCAATCATGGATCATTGGCCCAAACTATATGTATCACTGATTTACATAATCAGTCACCGTTAATTTAGTAAGTCTCTTTTGATCACTAAATTAATTCCAAATTAATTCTTGATCAATACCAATTAAATAATATGATTTTTCAATTAATATATTATTCTTATAATATATTAATAAATCACAAATAACCTCTTTCTCAATTATCCATCCTATCAGATTATTCTGGTGAAGGCAACCCGAAATGGAACATGCTACTCTCGGGTCAAGTACATACCAATTATAGTTATAGGCTTAGACACCTAATCCAACAGACCAGTCGTGGACTGGAGGCCTAAGGGAGAATTCTATCTATTATATACCTTGCGAGGCGATCCAATAGACTGTAGCCTCAGTAGAGCGATCTAAGCATCTTGTAGGCCTTACAAGGCGGTCCAGGCAGACTGAAGGCTCATGTGTGCATGCATTGTATGTGTATTGTGGTGTGTGATATTTTGGGGAAGTCACTAAGCTTTGGCTTATAGTTATGGATTAAATGTTTTTCAGGTATCATTGGTGATTGTGGGAAGGCGAATGCGTAACTGTACACACTTGTCAACAACAATTGAGATTCCACATTATTTATATTACTCTGATTTTCAAACAACTATATTTTGGAACAAATGAATTTTCATAACTTGGGTTTTATATAAATGATGATTTTTCTTTATTTAAAAATGAAAATTTTGCTTGTGAAAATGAGACATTACATTCCAACTTTTGATTACAACCTGAAACAAGAGGACAATGAAAGAAAGGACATGTTTGATTTTCTGATTTTTGATTTGTCTTCATTCTTCAGCTGATTTGGGTGAGTTCTTTATTTCATTTTTTCTTAATTTGTTTCTTATTTTTTATTTTTCTTTATTCTTTAATTTATTTGGGTGGATTTTTATTTTTATCTTTTGGTGTTCGATTATAGTAAAAAGGACTTAAAGTCTCAAAGATTTCTACTCTGTTTGAGCTCTGATTTCTCCTCTGTTTGAGTTGAAATATGTTGTTTTGTATATGATTTTTTTGGTTTGCTTTAGGTAAAATTTCTAATTATCTGTGGTTTGCTTCTAATACAAATTTCTAAAGTTCATTTCTAAACTTTTGTGTTCTTATTTCTATGATGTGAATCAGGAGATATATAATTCTCCATTGAACTTTTTCGTTCTAAATTCTAATTATTTTGAATATATGGACTTCTAGAAGTAGCAGAAGGTTTAAATTTATTCCATTATTGCTATTAGACAGTAGTTTTTTAAAAATGAATTCATTTTTCTGATTCTATGATTCATTTTTCAGATCTCTTGACATCTTAAAGTGGAAAATAAAACAAAACTTTGGTCAACTTTTGTCTTTGTTTTCTTAGCTTTATAATTGGATTTGTTGTGTTTTAAATATGTTTTCTCGAAAACAACCATTTGGTGCTCATAATAGAAAACGAAAAAAAAGAACAAGAAAAGGATAATCACTTAAGAGGGTTTTTGAATAACTTTTTTTGTTAAAAATCAAAATGTCAGTGAAAATATTTCTAATGATGATCAATAGTTTTAATAATCTACCTGCTGCTTCTAATGATTCGCTTGATATTCAAAATAAAGACTTTGTTGATAAAGATAAACCAAAGTGAATTTAATAATTTTCATCCTATGAGATGATTTAGATTCATAGATGACAGATTTATTAATAGTAAAGGGCCTAATAGAGAAATTGATACCACCACAATTTTTCCAAAAGATTCACTTCTAGACATTTTTCATGTGTTTTTTTTATTCGTAAATTAAGAAATGGCAATTCTCGTTCGAACTAAAAAAAATCACATAATCATTATCTTAGTCATAAAATTCAAAATGATTTATTCGAAATGTTGACATATTAAGTAAAAAGTTGTAAAATGTACAGCAAAAAACATGTTTGTTTGTGGTACAATTGAAAACATTTATGAAATCTCAAATGGTAAATTTTTAGGTGTATTTGAAATGATTGTTGAGTTTGATCCGCTAACGAAAGAATATTTTTGAATGATTAAAGACAAAGAAACACATAATCATTATCTTGATCATACAATTCAAAACGATTTATTCGAAATGTTGGCATCTTAAGTAAAAAGTACAATTATTATAAGATTTTGTTAACTGTGTTGGTTAAGGTTGCTTGCATGGAAAAAAAAATTTCAAAATTGAAGCTCTTGAAATCGTATCTCCGAAGTACCATGACTCAAGAAAGATTGAATCGATTAGCAATTTTAAGTATTGAAAGTGATTTTTTACTAAATATTGATTATTATTGTAAAATACAATGTGTTTTTGTTTCAAAAAATACACAAAGATGTCGTTTTATTTAGGTGGTTTTTGTAGGTTATTGTTTGTATTATTTGTATTATAAAATTTACTGTATTTTTGTTTTAATAATTATTTTATATACACCTCTTATATATATATATATATATATATATATATATATATATATATATATATATATATATATAGGGTGAGGTTCAATAGAAAACCATAATTAACCAAGGAACCAATCTTTTTTTCAACTTTTAGAACTTATTTTTTATCAACAAAAAAAAAACTAAAAATACAGAAATTCATAAATTTTTATCATTTTTCCAATGATATCAAATTCGATTTTTTTTTTTTTTTTTACCTCAAATTCACAATGTGAATCTTTGAAAATTCACAATGTGAATCCGGATTCACACGATGAATCCGAAAAATATTTTTCACATTCACAATGTTAATATATGAATTTAGATATTTTTAGAATTTTTTTTCGATAAAGAATAAATTCTAGAAATTGAAAAAAAAGATTTGGTTCCGTGAAGAAACCAATAATTATGGTTCTTTATTGACCTTTTCCATATATATATATATATATATATATATATATATATATATATATATATATATATATATATATATATATATATATATATATATATATATATATATATATATATATATATATCTTTTAGGTATCAAAAACCAATTACCTAAAAACCAATAGAACCGCATGTATCTAAATACATTAATTTTTTTTCAAAATAACCTAAAATTTTAAGTTTAAATGAGATACCCTAGATACTAGTGAGCTAACAATCCTGCAATAGCTAGATGCCATTTGATAAAATTATTAAAAAATAAAAAAATAAAAAAAAAATTACCACTTGAATATGATTTCATAGCTCTTTCAAAAGAACTTTACTCCGATTTTTCATCCATGTGAATTGGTTTTTATCTCTCATTGAAAGATGGAAAAGGAAATAAATTGCCCTCGAGTCAATCCAAGAAGAACCCATATTATAACTTTGCCTGAAATAACCGAACTAGCAATAAATCCACCACCACCACCACTTTCGCACTCCAACCCTAACATGCCTTCTTGTTGGCTTTCAATTGCTTCCTATTTCTTCTTTGCCTGCAAACCAACCTTTTTGCCGTAGAATATGTCCTAAACAAAGTAAAAGAACAAGTCTTTTCTCCCTCTCCCTCTTTCACCATCTTATGATGATTATCTCTCTCTCATACGCATTAATACTTCACTCTGCAATACTCCCATATAAAAATTGAGGTAATTAAAGGAAGGAGGAATATAATTCTTAGAAGATAGCTAGGTGTGTGTGTGTATCCTCTCTGGCACTATGGTACTTAAAACCCTTAGCAATATAAGAACTTGCACCATCTCCTCTTAGAAGGATTCAAATATAAGATATCAAATCCACTCTTCTAGCATTTTCAGTGCCTTCGAATTTTAACAGTTACCTTCGAAAAATTCATTAAATTGTATATATACTGAAAAACTTGCAATGGCTCTAAGGTGTGCTTCCTTTTTAGGTTTATAAACTGTACACGTTGTCTATTAACTAATCCAGTGTATTGTATTATTATTTTTTGTTTTATGTTTTATATGAATTATAACTGTTTATGAATTATAACTGAACTGAAATGCAGGAGTAGGTGAGAAGTCTATATGGCCATAAGAGGAGATGTTATATATGCCTAGACTTTTCATTCTTCTTCAGTTATAAACCAGAAAAGCTAGAGGCAAAACACAAAGAGTGTATAGTAGGAGATTTCTTTTTGTCTCTAACTGTAAGTGGCGAAGAGAAGTTCATTCATCATCAATCAATACAGAATTCATAGCTATAGTAATTTAAGATGACTTCATCAAATAGGCACTGGCCTAGTTTGTTCAAATCAAAGCCCACCTACACCGCTCATCAGGACCACCAATGGCAGTCCCATGGCTCGAACCATGCTCTCACTTCTGCTTCCCACAGATCATCTCCTCACACTTATGGTAAATTTCTCAATTGTCCTTGTCATCTTCTTCTTCTTCTTCCTCTTCTTACTTTTTGAACTTCAAAAACAAATTATATCCAACAGATAACCACAGTAATAATCATGCGGTAATTATGATTTATTGGTCTATATTCTCCATCTAGCTACTCATTGAAAAGTTTGATTTAAGATCTATCATGATTATATGTTTCTATTATGAGAGTGAATTTTCGTGAATATTTGCATTTTGGACATATCTAGAACTGTTCCTGATAATCTTGTATTGCTGATGAATTGCATAAGTTACTGTTTCAGTTTCTGATGCATACATCCGGAAAAAGAGTTATGGATGCTCCATACGTTACGTACATGATGCAAGATTTTTAATTATAATATTATCACAGAAACTAACGCATTGAAACATGGCAGGATGTGACAAAAGGACCCCGGAACCAAAGCCTAGATGGAATCCTAAACCCGAGCAAATTCAGATCCTTGAAACCATTTTCAACTCAGGAATGATAAACCCTCCGAGAGATGAAATAAAAAAAATCCGAGCTCGACTGCAAGAGTATGGCCAAGTCGGTGACGCCAACGTCTTCTACTGGTTCCAGAACAGGAAATCTAGGAGCAAAAACAAGTCCCGCCGCCTCCAAAAATCACAAAGTCGCCAAGCTCAGCCTGTCTCTCCGGCTGCCACCAAGGCAGCAACCACCTCTTCATCGTCCTACTCAGACAATTCCTCATCCAAGTCAACTGAGTTCCTTTTGCACTCCTATTTAGGTGGTGGTGGGGGGGCTGGTTCCCACCAGCAACACCATGGACATTTCTTTCAGGAATCGTTCTTTTTCCCTGTGGTGCAACAAGCATCTCTGGCACCTACGACTGCGAGTTGCACACAAGATTTTTTCTTTCCCGATGTGAGCACGATGATTAATCAGGAAAATCGTCCAAGGAATAATAATGACCACACGGTTTTGAGTAGCACTAGCATGTCGTTTACTGATTTGATGATGAATCCTCAATATGGAATCCCAAATAAGCATTCTAAAAGCAAGGCCGAGGTTGAAGAAGAGGATATTATCAAAACGTTAACTCATAGTACACCATCACCACCACCACCTGCAATTCCTACTTCACTTGTCCCTCCAGCTCCTACTTCAACTATTATTCCATTAACTATAAATGATGTTGAAGGTGTCTATAGCTTTCTATCATTCCTCTTACTCTTTTTTAATATTCTGTACGCATATAAGATGTAAAGAATCATGTGCATGTACGTACTTAATGGTCTTGTGTGTTGAAATGCAGGTGAGGGAGGTGGAATGGGGAAGTTAATAGTGTTTATCAACGATGTGCCTTTTGAGGTGGCGGTTGGACCCTTTAATGTCAAGGAGGCGTTTGGGAGTGATGCGGTGCTCATAGACTCCTCTGGACATACTGTGGTGACAAACGATTGGGGGGTCACTACCCAGTCTCTCCAGCATGGTGCCTTTTATTACCTCATGCGTCTATACACAGATGATCATGCTGGCGCTATTGATTTGGTAGATTTCTAGCTATCCCTTCAGCATCCTAAATTTTGAGAAAGACATATATCACTATAAATATTTCTTCTGAATGTAGCAAGAATTAAAATATACCACAATAATAAGAAATAATTACTGGAAAGGAAAAACTAAAGACCACACTTACATAAACATTTACGATCTATTTAGTAGCTCATTAATTATATTTTGGTTATATTAGTAGCACATGAGTGCAGTACTATAATGTGGTTCCTTTCCAAGTTTTTAAAATTTCTTTAACAAAAGAAAAGTAAGTAATCCATCAATTTCTTGTACTTTCTTCTCACTTTATCTATTTCTTTCTTTTTTTTTCCTCGTTAGGTTAGAACTCGAGAACATGAAGTTATTGGGGAATAATCTAAGCATTTTATAAAAATCCTCAGTTCAAATTTTGTTTTCAGTGCATAAAACAGTGGGAGATCTATTGCACTAGCCCCATGTATGATCAATTAAGTTAAATTAAGCTTCATGTCAATATATAAAAAACGGTGTTATACTATATACCAGTTGTATAAAATCTTGTAAGGCTTGATTTTCTAGTTAAGTATCGACTTCAGTTCAGGGCACATATATAGGCCCCTTAGTTGAAAGGCCCAAAATTTGTTTCATTCATATAAATTAAGGAGATTTATTGCAGTAGCCCCATGAATTAATGCGATAATTGTAGGTATCACATGCTATTAGACAAGGAAGGAAGAACATGTTACTCCCAGTCGCTACCATTTGTATGCTTCTGTCATAAGAGATATAGGTAGATAGATGTCTAGAGTCTGTATCTTTCCATCATTCTCTCTTTTCAAATAACAGACAAAACCATAAATGGTTTTACCTAAATTGCTCAACTATCTTTTTTTAAGGTAATCTTATTAAAGATAGTACTATAACACATTCTTATAATAGTTATTTGAACTCATGATCAATAGGTGGAAAGTCTTTTAAATATCAATTGAGTGACATACAGTTAGTGTCTTA
Source organism: Lactuca virosa (assembly GCF_052849685.1). NCBI lineage: Eukaryota > Viridiplantae > Streptophyta > Magnoliopsida > Asterales > Asteraceae > Lactuca > Lactuca virosa. The sequence continues at coordinate 100,769,659 of NC_136429.1, forward strand.
CAAGTTGATGCACTTACTAGTTTTTTTGGGGTGATTTTGCAGATCTAGAAGAAAAATGAAGTATAATTTAAGGATTCTCTCCCTCTCTCCCTCCCTCTCTCTCTCTGTCTCCCTCTCCCTCAGTAGTGTTGTCAGAGCTAGTCAACATTTAGATATGCTGGATTATATGTAAGGGTGTTATGTATATTTTATGCATCTAGCGAGAATCAAACTGAGACTCGATGATTTATAAGGAAAAACCCCTATTTATTGGCCATTATATTGTGTAGCAAAATAAAAATTTACATTATGCCATGAGGCAACCATATATATATATATATATATATATATATATATATATATATATATATATATATATATATATATATATATATATATATATAAAGAGAGAGAGGTTCATTTGAGATAATGATTATTTTGTGAGACAAGGGGACCAATTTTCAGCTCTTGATTAAAATTGATCTGTTGGATCTCAATAAAACGTGATTAGTGCTAATTAGTTTGATTAAGAGGCTTAATTAGAGTATCAGGGGTTGTTTAGTCATTGTTCAATTTTTTTATTATGCGGACAATATGTATAAGCGTATAAGATTCTTGTTTGTTTCATAGAAACCCTAGATTGAGAATTACGTCTTTCACATAACAAGATTTAGATCCATTCAGGTTTCATATTATAAAAATAGATATTGATTTTAACAATCAATCATCAATTTGTAACAATCTGGTTAACAGAATCTCAATTTTATCTGATGATAAGTTTGGAATCAATCAAGATGAAAATTTCAGCAAATCGATCATAAATTCAACTCTTTTACATGAAGATTTTAGCAAATTGATCATAAATTCAGCTCTTTTACATGAAGATTTCAGCAATCGCGGATGAAGATTTCAGAATCGATGATAACTTCATATCTTCTTCTGCAACTTTATGCTTCACGAATCAACATGGATTTGACAAAGATTTAAACAATTCGTCATTACTTCACTTTATGTTCAGAAATTCTTGTCTTCATCAACAATTTGATATCGTTTTCTACAAAGTTTCAAGGTTTGATGTTTTTTTCATTTGACATCAATTTCAGCAGTTACAATCTATGATATTTTTCATAAACTTCATCAACAATCGATCATCAATTGAGATCATTTAGCGATTATACTGTAAAACTACTAATGTATATACACAACAGTTAATGTTCTCGAGCAATTTCTCTTAAACTATACATGCATTTTGTGTTTGATGAAAATCCTGAATGAACAAAGAGCTTGGTGTATCATTCCTCTTTCCCACGACTAAACTCTTCTTTAAGAATAGGAGTATACTTCTTAAAATATGAGTCACAATTGGTGTAAAACAATGTAATGCTACTCTTATTATATTTACCATAGTTTTGTTAAAACATGTTTTTTTGTCGAAAATAAAAATATTGGAGATGTCTTTTTAACATAGTTTTGTTTGAATATGCTCTTGTTAAGTTGTAGAAAAGGATTGTGCTAAAGAAAAGACTAGATGCTCTTAAATTTACCATATGTAAATTCATGTGTATGGTATACATAATATGTTTTTAAAATGTGATCATTATTAAAGTTTTTTTTTAAATCTTTTTTTACACCAAACACAAAAGGTTGGATGTCTCTGTTAGGAATGTCGATTATTCTTATTAATATGCAGTAAGGGGATGTACCAAGAAAGATTATTAGATTCAGAGTATTTTTTTTTCAATGTTTACATTGTGTCTTGTATGATCACTTACATTACATAATACATTATTCTGATGTATGATCACTTATAGACTTCATTTTCAAATCTTTGATTGTATCCATACTCGATTCTAAAAATTATTTCATTTATGGTTGTAGATAGTTGTAGTTGATGAAACTCAACTTGAAAGGAACTTGAATATTTCAAGCTATAAGTTTTCAACTACAAGTGTCGAGATTAATGAATATGCAATAGATTTTATATGTCACAAACATGTAATATATTTTTATGGTTTTTGGTCTAGTGTTATCTGACTATAATTTTGTAGGACCCTTCTGAGATTCATATTCATCCTTTTATCTAACAAGACAACCCAGTGATCGAGTTTTATGGTTTTCAAATTGTTATTGTTTTTCTAATCATTGGGATTTTTTGTTTTAGTTTCATCAACTATGTTGGCTTTTGATCTTGTTATTTTATTCGATTCATTTGAATAAACAAAATTAATGTAAGATATTTAGAATTCAACTATAATATGAAAATTATACCTTGATAAACAACACATTAATCATTAAATTAACAATAATCTTGTAACATTAACTTTTAATTTTAGAATATTACATATTCTAAAATCAGAATATGAACGTAATTTAAAAATATGACACATGCTTTAAGAATATGAAAAATAATTTCAGAATATTTCACATTACTTAATTGTTAATCAAGTATCATCACAATATTTCACAAAAGATATTCAAACCAAGTCGTTGTCAACAAAAAAAAAACAGACTATCTAAAATCATATATTACATATTATGTAATAAAAACGTTAGAAACAAGCTGTTTCAAATAAAACCAGAATGTCTAAAATAATAATATGACACATAATGTCATAATATTTCACATTACCTTACAGTATGTCAAATACTATCACAATATTACATATTACTTTAGTGAAAGGATTAAAGCAAATAGGTTCTAACAAAATAACATCTACTATAAAAAAAGCAACAACTGACTCGTCAAATCATATGTGTATAATATCAAGTTATCAAATAGAAATTTATAATATTAGAATGGTTACATACTATAATTTCATATTACGCATTACAAAATATTATAATAATAGACTTTAATACTAGAATATTACACACAATTTCGAAATATTACATCTTAACAAACTAATATTAAATATGGAACATTTAGAATAACTAGAATAATAACATATCAATGAGTATTAAAAAACCCAAAATTTAATTAGGTATTACTCTATCAGAATACTACATGTAACTTATAATATCCTACAACATTATTTTGTTAGAATATTCTAAATATAAGTTTTGAAAATAGATAACATATAACATTATTCTACTAGAATATTCTACATATACACATTATTTTCATTTAATATATCAACTTATTCAATTGAAAACATAGAACATTATTCTATTAGAATATTCTAGTTATACACTTATAAGAACAAACAACATATAATATTAGAATACTATAATATTATACATATGTGTATTATAACGTAAGACATATAATATTACCTAACATAATATTCATAATAATCAACTTAAAACAGTTTCTAGAAATTAGAATATTCTAATTGTAATATTATACTTCTATACATATTACCGATCAAATTATAACATTATTTTGTAAAAATATTGTATATGTAAATACAACATATTTTGTTTATAATATTGTAATTTTATACATGTTTGCAGTTAGCCTATAATTTATGATAACAAATAACATATAACATTATTCTATTAGAATAACATACATCTCCTTTTTATAATATTCTATATATAATTTACAATATCCTATAACATTATTCTATAAGAGTATAAAAAAGTCTAATTTCAATAGAATGTTATATATAAACTTTAAATATAAACTCATGTAATATGAGAAAGATGTTATTGACATTACATGACACAAAATTAAAACATTACAAGTACTATTCTTGTAAATATATAACTGAATATCGACATTATACATCAAATATTCTAAAATTACAACTATAATGCCATATGTACTTGTTCATATTCTGTTGACGCGTCTTGATCATATGACGAACTATCAGACGAGGTATCATGAAGTATGACATTTTTGCCTTTATCTATTTCCGATGATAGAAATTGTTCAACATTGTTTCTTTTAGGATCAAAAACTCATTTTCCCTTGATTTAGTAGTTTCTTCATTTCAACTATATCAAAACATAAACCATACTTTTATTAAAACAATAAAACTAGGATATTATCAAACAATTCATTATACTAGAATATTCTAACATTCTTACAATAATTAACAACATGAAAATTGTTTCATAAATAATTTACAATTAGATAATTTTATTTTATTTTCACATTTAATTTTACATAAATCTAATATGATCTAGGCATTATTAACAATACACAAAGTAGAATCTATGAGATAAAATAACAAAAAAACATAATTGTCCACATGGTACTGACTCCAAATAAAGTTTATATTCCTTTATTTTCGATTAGTAATATCTAGTATAATTCAAACAAGAGATTTAATATTATATAAAATACAAAAGATCAGATAACATAATCACCTAATCAGACCTTTATGTTAATAGACACCACCAACCTAAACCAACAACTTCTTTAGCTTTCGATGTGTATTAAACAACAATCCTAGCTACAGCAAACAATTTCAAAAATATTTAACCAAAACTACAATAAAGAAGTTCGTTTCTAGCCCCAACTATAGTGAATCTAGATCAAACACTAAGCATAACAACAATATAAATTTCAGAAAAATAATTCATAAATTTGAATAAATAGAATAATAACTTCCTGGAGCCTATTACAAGAGATGATTTAGAATCTACATTATCTAGAATCCAAATCTAAATAAGATATTATTGAATTAAAACATAAAGAGATGAATTTGATTATGTCAAGATAGAATAACAAATTCTCAAAACATATTATAGTTTTGACTTATCAAAGTAAGCAGTAACATTTGGTTAATCAATAAAATAACATCTGAAATCAATTTTATAAAGTAACACCTAACTTAACAAATCAAAATACCTAGAATATTAAGTTATCAAATACTATTTTACTAATATTTTTACAAGATCATCTAACTAATCAAACAAAGTAACATCTTAATCAAATTAAGAAGTACCATATGACTTATCAAACCAAAATACTCAAAATATCAAGTTATCAAACAATATTTCACTAAATTTTTACTAAATAAAATAATTACTCATACAAAATAACATCTAAAATCAATATAGGAAGTAAGTTATAACTTATCAAATTAGAATAAGTAGAATATCAAGTTATCAAACATTTATTTACTAGATTTTTAGTAGATAATAAGATAAACCAAACAAAATAAGATCTTGAATCAAATTATATTTCAAGTGACAGGAATATCTCTACATATTTTGTGAATAACTTCATTTATGCATAATAAAATAGCAAGATTGTAGATTTATTAACATTAAAATTGTTAACAGCCAAAGATGAGTCAGTATAATCTTTTATTATCTGATGAGAAGAATCCTTCCTCAACTGAGAATCATGAGAAGAAGTACTAATTGAAGGATTGGCGGAAATTTGTATGTGCTAAGAAGTTTTTATTGTTTATTAAAACAAACTAACGAGATAATGATATTGGAGATTCAAAATTGAAATTAGAAGCGCGAGATTCAAAATCACAGATTAAGGTTTTAGGGGATTTTAATGTAGAATCAAAATCAGATTGTATCGAAGGATCCATTCTTGATGATCAATTAGAATAAAAAGGGTAGAAAAAGATGTAACTGAGCTTAATTCGAGGTAGATCCAATTGCAATTATTTTTCTAGGGTTTCGAATCCATAAATCTGGATCGCAATTGAATTTGAGATCGTATGCGAAGAGGTGATTTTGGATGAAGAAAGACCTGTAGAGATATTGAATGATGTTAGAATACAGATAGAATGTAAATTGTCATAATTACCCGTATGTGTCCTTTTCTAAACATCAATGTTCAACAATTCATGATCATTTTCTCTATTACATACATTGATAAGGAATTTCTAGATTTCAACATTTATTTTCAGCAATTTATCATCAATTCTATATTATCAAACGATTATTGTAAATGATCGATTTTCAGCAATTATTCATTAATTTTGCTATTATAAAATAAGTATCAGTAAGAATCAATGAAAAATTCATCAACAATTTCGATTTTTAGCAATTCATGATAAAAATTAGAATGGATAGAATACTAACTCTAACATACAAAACTCAGAATTACTATAAAAGTATAGTAGAAGCTCATATACAAAACAAAAGAGAATGATTAGATATTATACTATACAAAATCAGAACTAATAGAATATTGTTCCGAAAGCTAAAGGTTGAGTTTTTCTTGGAAAATAGCTTTATGTCCTTTCTTTTTGAATTGGTTACTTCTCTTTGGCTCTTTAGGCTATACTTCAATACATGTTATTTTAATCATTCTATCTGCTTCATCTGATGACATTGGTAACTCATCTTTTATACTGAGTAGGGGAATTGGAATCTGATTCTCTCGAACAAGACATTGATGAAAGATGAAATCAAAGTCGTTAATGGGTATGAGTTCTAAATTCGATTCTTAAAACTAGAATGAAACAATCTGAATAATGTAATTAAGGTTTATGATTTTAAATGGTCGTTGATTCCTTCTATTTAGAAGGATATGGTTTATGTGAATTTAAGGGATGATAGATTAAGGAAAGAAAGAACCTGTATATATGATTTTGATTCCTTAGCGATCTTCTAGATTTGATCTTCTGTTTTTTTTAACAAGAAACCAAAATTAACTCTCTCTAAGGAACTTTGCTTCACTTTGCTTCAATTGGAAGAATGGTTAACAACGAGGATATGATCTGTGGTTTTTATTTAATATGCTAGGGTTATTCGACTCAAAATCTGTATAACCCGAATTATTCAGTGGTTCTATTACAAAATCCAAAATTTGAACAGCTTGAATTAATACCTTTTTGTGAAGGAATGGCTGATATTCGAGATTGAATAAGAAGGTTGAAATTATGAATCAGAAGGAATAAGAATTTGTTGATAATCGAGATTGATCGAGGGTATTCTGTTCGTTTTTTGCTAAGTGAATCAATTAGGATTTGTTTTCGAGTATGAATCAAAGGACGAACTCGAGCTAGAATCAGAATAAAGAACTTGACTTTTCAATTTCGATTTAGGGTTAATCTGAAACAAATTTGTGATGGAAGGGTTTTCGATCGATGAAAGGGTTTTGAAAAATGAAAAGCATATTAATGTGTTTTTGAATGTGCCGACTTACGTTTCTACCCCTCCGTGTATTCTAGTTAATTACAAAGTTTGTGTTATTTACACAAACTGCCACCGCTAGTTTTTTTTAATTAAATCTGAACCACATATCAATTTTGATTAAGTGCTAAGATTTGGTCCTCATGTCTCATAAAATATAGGTGGTCTCAAATGAACCCAACCATATATATATATATATATATATATATATATATATATATATATATATATATATATATATATATATATATATATTCCGTTGATATTAAAAAAAATAGAGATCTTAAGATTCAACATCAACCACATATTTCACATCTGCCGCTCTAACTCTCCGGCTTACCGGAACGGCAGTCCTGTTATAATCATAAATGATTATATAGTGTCGCTCGTTCCTTTCTCCCCCGCCACCATCCCTACCACCACAATCGTCACCACCACCACCACCTTTGACACATGTCGGCCTCACCACTGTCACCTTCGTCACTTATACCACCGTCACCTCTGCCACCACCACCTCTTCTGCTACCAACTGGCATAATCATATATGATTACTCAATTGGTGAACAGACATATACGTATAAATTATAATCATATATGATTATACCTATCTGCCATATAATCATTTATGATTAGGCATGCCTCGCTGCTGTCGGTTCGCTTGAACGTCAGAGCGGCAAATGAGAAATATGTGGCTGAGGTTGAATCTCAGGATCTTTATTTTTTTAATCTCAAGTGAACCGTCATATATATATATATATATATATATATATATATATATATATATATATATATATATATATATATATATATATATATATATAATAGTTGTTAGACCATCTCCAATGCATTAAATCTTAAGATAATTAAAAAACAAACTATAAAAGAAAAGGGATTTACTTAATTTAAATGATTAAGTTATTGTATATAAAATAAATTAGATTATTAAATGTAAAATAAAAAATATATTAGATATATTAGTTATTATATAAAATAAATTAGATATATTTTTCTAATTTCTTTTATATTAATTTTTCATCTAAAAATCTAATAAATCATGCTCATTAAACTTTTATCCACCTTATTCATTCTTGACACATCATCACTTTTTTCCTTTTTTTTTAATCGACAAATGCAAATATATAATCTATTCCTAAACTAACATCTACTTTCGTCTATATTCACGACGGGACTTGAACTCTCGACCTCAAAGAAGGAGGACATCACTTTTTTCCTATTTAACTCTCCATTAAACCCCATTAAAGATGACATTAATATGTTCAAATATACATTCTAGGTTTTTCAATATCATCATCCTAATAATTTCTGCTAGTATAAAGGTGTCGTATGTAAAAAAAAAGGTATATATCAAAGCAACTTGGACGCAAGGTTTTCTTCTTTTGTTTTATCAATTTCAAAAAGCTTAAAGCTTATTGTTACAATACTTTAAAGATGGCTAAAACCCTATTAAATAAGTTTTTTGACCCCAAGTCCTACATTATGATTGAGCGGATAAAAAGAAGCTAGAAAATTGTTAAGATATTGGCTAATATGGAAAAGATCTTTTTCCCCATATCGACATAAGGTAGAAAGATGGAGTGGTATGCATATATAAGAAGTCCATGGCTTTGGTTTCAATTTTTCGTAATAAAATATACTTTAATCATCTAATTATTTCTTTTCTTCTCTTGCTTTAGAATGTAGAGAAGTCTTAGTAAAAACACATACACATATATATATATATATATATATATATATATATATATATATATATATATATATATATATATATATATATATATATATATATGGTGAGGTTCAATAGAGAACCATAATTAACCAATGAACCAATCTTTTTTTCAACTTTTAGAACTTATTTTTTATCAAAAAAAAAACTAAAAATACAGAAATTCATAACTTTTTATCCTTTTTCCAATGATATCAAATTCGATTTTTTTTTTTAACATCAAATTCACAATGTGAATCTTTGAAGATTCACAATGTGAATCCGGATTCACACGGTGAATCCGAAAAATATTTTTCACATTCATAATATTAATATATGAATTTAGATATTTTTAGATTTTTTTTTCGATAAAGAATAAGCTCTAGAAATTGAAAAAAAAATTTGGTTCCTTAAAGAACCAATAATTATGGTTCTCTATTGAACTTTTCCCTATAAATAAATAAATATATATATATATATATATATATATATATATATATATATATATATATATATATATATATATATATATGTGTGTGTGTGTGTGTGTGTGTGTGTAATTAAGGGACTTGAGAGATTAGTGTATGTTTTTGTATCTATTTTTCATAGCGTGGATTTTTACCTCAGAAGTTTTATATTTTTTTTATGATTTTGTAGTTTTGTGCAGTTATTATTGTGTTTTTATGTCTTTAATTATTGTCATTGATGGGTTTTTTTTGGGAACTTTGAAACCATTTTCCCAACAAATGGTCATGATCTTAGAGGTTTGTATTTGTCTAATATTTCCAATTAGACATGAATTTGTATTTGGTTGTACACCACAACCAAACTTAATTTTAGTGTTATACATTTTTAGTGGAATGTTTTTTTTGTGTCATTATATTATGTTTTTAGTGCCTTGTCTTATATGTCACCATAAAATTAGTGTATTTAATGACACTTAAGAATTTTTATCACCAATATTCATAATAGTGGCATAAATATTTAAAATTTCACTAAAAATTATAGATTCTAAGGATATTACCAGTGTTCCTAGTATGGTATATGTAAGAACCTAAAATTTAGAGAGATTTGACTTTAAGTCAAATATAGACCAAAATGACATACAGATCATTAATGAGAATATAGTAAGATTATGAAGTTCTGACTTCATGAAAATGGCCAAGAGAAGGTTAAGTCAGTTAGAAGAGGTAAGATGAGTAAGCTCAAGATAAATAACGCATGAGAAGATGCATTTTGGCCAAAATGATAAAATGGGTATTTTTATTCGCTTTGGGCCAAGTTAGTGACTTAATAGATTAAGACATGTATTAAGTTAGTACGAAATAACTTAATAGGGTAGTAGAGTATGTTCCGACCTTCGCATAAATATAAAAAAATCATAGAAAACAGGTATAGAACAAAGAAGTTATGAATGTTAGAAGTTGGAGGAAAGTTGTCCCCAAAGCTGGAATGGAATTAGCAATGCACTTTCCTGATCTCCAGGTACCATGGCACGGTAAAAAATCGCCACAATGCGATGACGTATGTGAGCTATCATTGACTTAAATCAAATGGCCACTACAGCGCGGTAAAGACTCCACTATAACACTATGTTGTAATAGATAAAAACCTCAGTTAGAGTTCATTTTCTTCATAAGCAATCGCACACCCCCTGTAGATGAGCTCTGGCGATTTGGAAAATGAAGAAGGATCAAAGAGCGATTATGAGTGTTTAGGGCTTCGATTGAACATTGGAAACTCAAGAGGTAATCTTTTTCTCCATAATTAAGCTAATTAAGGCTTAATAGTGTTTTGATGAATGGAGTTAATGATGTAATATTGTGTTAAAAGAGCTTGTTAGTAATGTTTAATCAAGTGTTTAGAAGCTATAACCAATCTTTATATGTGATTTAAAAGGTGAAATCTATATATGTGAAGTTAGGGTTTTAAACCCTAACTACTGGTAATGTTGAATCGTTAAATTAGAGATTATAGTGTAACGAATTAGGTGGTATGGGATGCCTAGTTCATTGTTTGGATTGAATTTAGAAGTAGAAAATGAAATGTTAAAATTATGATCAATGAAGTGATAATTTTGATATTAGAAAGTAGATAAGATCTTAATAGGTTAAGACAATTTCAAGGAAGTTGAAATGTTGTATGAATAGGCCTTGGGCAAGCGGATGAGCCAAGATGCATCAATTGATGATTTGGAGCCAAGGGATAGTTATTCCTTAATAACTAAAAAGGTGAGTTACTACTCTCACATTCTCTTTAGATAATGTTATATATATATATATATATATATATATATATATATATATATATATATATATATATGATGAAACTTGATGCACTAAGTAAATGCCCTCATGTGGTTAAATGAAGATGGATTAAGAATATATGTTTAGAAGCATGTAGCAGAGAATGTACGTATATTTAGAGTATGTATGAGGTATACATTAGAAACATGTATCAAAGAACGGAAGTATACCTAAAGTATGTATGTATGGCTAGGTGAGAAAAGTATTTTCTAATTACATACGAGATGGCAGGAAGAGATATACTATGATTATATGCATTATAATCATATAGATGAATATATATGGTATTGTGTAGAATACCTGAGAGTTACGAGAAGAAGAATTAGATAAGTACTTAATAAGTTAAGTACTAGAAGAGTAGTAGAAGATCTCTTGATGATATAAATAGATATATTGTCCATGGGACCAGTGTTTTGTGATGAGTCGCATAAAAGAGTTAAAGAAGAATATGATTCCTTTGAGAATAAGAGTATGATTCCTTTGTGAATAAGAATATGATTCCTTTGGGAATAAGAGCATGATTCCTTTAGGAATAAGAGCATGATTCATTCAGGAATGAGATTATGTCCCTATAGGGAAAGAGACGATGATCCCTTTAGGGACGTAGATAAATGATTCTTGTAGAAATAGAGATTGTCTATGGTTAGATAAGACAGAGAAAAGGTTCCATGAGTGGAACAAGGCAAGATAGTACTTTTAAGAACTTAGATAACATCCTTGAGGGATTAAGAATAAGGAATCCATGAAAGATTCAAGAGAAAATGAATGATTAAAGGATCCACAAGGGATTATAAGAGAGGGGTGTAACACCGGATGACTGTACCTGGTAATGTAGTGGGATGTTGTTTCCTTTAGAAGATAGAGAAGATTGTAGTATAAGATGGGAACGTTGGGTCTATATGAGAATAGAAAGTCAAGGAATTAAATTTAAGAATAGAGAAATGAAGAGTAAGTAAAGCATGAGACAAGCATGCTAAAAGTAAGAGACGTGTCAAATGCAGAGTAAGAATAAAAGAAGGGAATGATAAAGTATTAGCAAAATAGACAGAGTATGAGATGAGATAAGAGTAAAAGACAAGAAAATATAAGTAGAAAGAAGAGTATGAGAGAGATAAAGAAAGAAAGTTAGAGTATGCATAGAGTATGAGAATAGCCTCATAAGAGGCTAAGAAAGAGTACGAGATAAGAAGAAAAGAGATGAGAAGAATGGTAGTAGAGTATAGAAAGAACAAAGAAATATGAGATGAGAAAGATATAGAGTTGAAAAAAGTATGAGAAAAGTGGACAGAAGATAGAGTAGGTAAAGATGAGAAAAGATAGAAGAGATAGATGAATAAGAAGAATAACAGTGTATGCTATTAGAAGAAGAGTAGATTAACATGAAAACAGATTAGAATACAGCTCACCAGACATGTGGTCTGATGTAGTAGAGATTTTCATGTTTTGTTGGTTCAGGTAGCAGTTGTTGTACGTGAGAAGAAAGGAGTACAAGGACCAAGAATAGATTTTACTTCCTTTTTGTTCAATTCATATATAGATTTTATTGTAAACTTGTGATTATTCTATGGGATGTAAATGTTTTTATTTTTATGAGTTAACAGAATTCCGCAAATTTTTAGAAGTAAGTCTGATAAATCCCTTGGATGTATGAGTAGAAAATCTGGGTAGTGAAGGTTGGTATCATAACCATAGTTTTGGTGAATTAGGTTTGGGAAGTCCATTCGTATTCTGAAACTGTGGAAATGAAAGATAAATAGAGATTATGAATTGGTTTTGTGAAAAGCCATGCTTTGGAATGTAAAGTACACGACTATAGATATGTGTAGATAAAGAAATCAAGAGTATGAATTTAGTATATTGAACTACCAAGAGGGTTTGGGTCTAGTATGTTGAGAAGAAAGAAAGAAAGGTCATTTTGTGAATGGCATAAGAAGGGGGTCTCTAGTTTAAAAGATGAAAAGGGCATGTAGAAAGAATGATATTATGGTATCATGAAAGAAAAATATGTTATAGATGACGTGCCCCAATAAGTGGACAATAGATAGAGTATGTGTCCCAAAGAAGAAAAGATAATGAAGATTAGAGAATGGGAACAAAAAGAAGGACAAAAGAGATAGAAATAGAAATGTAGAGAAATAGTGGCAAGAAAAGGGAAAATGAGTGAATAGGGTTTGTATATCCATATAAAGAAAAGAAAGATAGAGATAGTCTATCTTAGAAAGACCCTTACGTTAAGAAGTCAAAGAGTCAAAGATACAAAGTCAAAGAAGTGTATTGATGAATACAAGAGTAGATTGGCAATTCCTGTGAGCAAGTAGCCAATCAAAGAGGAAAGTCCATTGTTAAATTGAAAGTGTATGAGATATGATGAGTAAAGATTACACCATTTCATTGATGCCATGGTGATGGAACTAACTAAAGATAGATTAGAAATGGAATGATAAACATGTATAGATAGAGAGAAAGAGGTGCAATAAATGTGATTGTTGACATTTAAAAGAAAGATAGAAGAATGTTCCTATAATGTTGTGTTAAAAGATAAGGAGTAGTACAAGACGGGTCAAGAATTCTATGGAAGTAGGATATAGAGTATGCAGAGTAAGAGGACACTTTCGTAGTGTGCTAACAACAGAGAAAGAATATGAGGTGTAGCTCCTATGGTCAGAAAGTTGGACACATGAAGTTATGTAGATATATGTATGTTATTTAACAGATCACTTGTTAGTAATTGTGTAACATCCGAGATTTCAGGTATAAGTAATTATAAGTTCATTTCAAGTTTATTAAGGATTTTATTGGCCACGACGTGGGAGAGGTGTTACCACGATGTGGCATGGCCAAAAATGTTCACGAATGTTTTATTGTGCCTCATGATGTGGCTTGTATTGGGTCACGTCATGGCAACTGTTTGAAGGAAAAAAAACCTAATTTTCGGGCTCTGGGCCCTATATAAGGAAAGTGTGAGCTAGGGTTTTGCTCGCCCTTAGTCTCGAACACCTTCCTTCCTAACCCTAACATATCTAGCCTCTATTATTGAGATTTGAAGGAGTTGTGGTGTTCTTGACATATTGAAGGAAAAAGAAGCTCATTTGGGGCATTGTTTCATCTAGCCATCCTCATCATCAGCAAGCATCATTTATGGACCATTGTAAGTGTCCACGATTCAATCTTTTTCAGTTACATGCTTCTAGATCTAAGTTCCTTGTCCATTTTCTTCATGTTATGGAAGTTTGAAGGAATGGATTCCATAAAGTTTCAACTTTATGGATCATTGAGGTCCTTTTAGTGGTTTTTGTTCTAGATATATGGTTCCTTGGAGTTTTTGGTCTCATACTCAAAGTTGAGTTCATTTCTTCATGATTTTTGACCTAGTTTGGGAAGAGACATGCATTGTACATGCATGTCTATAAAGTAATGATCTTTATGGTGGTCTAAGAGTAGGAAACCCTTCTGGAAATTATGGATTTGAGATCTTAAAGATTAAGTGCTTAGTGGTCAACTTTATACCTTAAGTTTCCATTAAGGACCTAGGGTTAGAGATCTTGTCTTTTTTGGGATGTCTTAATAGATAAATTTGGAAACTTTATCCATCAAGACCTTGGGAAGAATCAGATATGAGATTTGGAGCTCATGGAATGGTTGGAAAACAGCATAATCCATTATGAAGTTAAGGCTCAGATCCCACGATGTGACACCTGGTCGTTATGACATGGCGACTGAGGGTCAAGTCGATTATTTTTTCTTATTCCACCACGACATGGCCAGTAGAGGCCACAACGTGGCGATCCTCTAAGGTTGACTTAGATAGTTGACCTTGACTGTTAACTTTTTGACATGGGTTGACTTTTCCTCAAATGGCTAGTTTCAGAGTATAGACTAAGGTTGGACCTTGTTTGATTCAATATGTGTGTTGTAGCACCGACTTCGTGGAATTGAGTTGTGTTTTAGCTGACTTCGTGAGACAGGTGAGTCTTCTCACTATACTATGTAGACTGCTAGATTGTCTCTGTACTCTTACAAGAAAGATTGTGGTTGGATCATAGCATTTTTATGAAAGATTGTGGTTGGATCACAACACTTGTATGTAAGACTGTGGTTGGATTACATCACTTGTTTGTCTATGTGACTTGCATAGAAGACCATGGTTGGATCATGGCAGAAAGGTTACTGTTGGGCTATAATCTGGGAGTGATTATAAGACTTTGGTTGGGTTATAGCATACATATAGGGTTGGGCTCACTAATATGTACGGTATGTGGTATTTTGGGGAACTCACTAAGCTTTGTGATTATAGTTTTGTGGGTTGAACATTTTCAGGTACTTCCAGTAGCAAAGGGATGAGACCTGTTACGTCCCAAAATTCAAAGACAAATTTTTCGTTTTTATTTATTAAATATTCAATTACATCAGAGTATAGTGCAGAAAAAATGATTGCAAATGCACATGAGTACAATCGAACCTTGCCTTGCTCACGAACCAATGAAGAGCCTGAAAAACATTTATAACAACTGGGTAAGAGCTAGGCTTAGTGAGTTCCCCCAATATACCATATGCCACAATACACATGCATGCATACAAATAATATACATATTTTAGACGTACGGCCTACATTCCATTTTGTCTTAAACACGAGTCTATGTATACTTACGACCTACATGTCATTTTCATTAACACGTATCAATGTGTACTTATGGCCTACATGTCATTTCGTTAACACGTGGGCCTATAGGCTCCTAACCACTTTGTCATTCTGCCATCATCCCCTAACTAATTCATAATAACTTATAAGCATATCAACAATCACACACATAGATAATACATATTTGACTCTACAGGAACAGAGAAAACTATACTATGGGCTCTACACTGCTAGTTCCTATATCCTAACATACATGGATATATACTGTAATACATAATATAGTGAGATGAACTCACTTGGACAGTTACTTAGACGATTGACAGGATCTGGGTGATCCGATTGATGATCCAACAGACGGGTAACACGCCTAACGAGTATTAACCTATAATATTATAACTTATTAATTTCTACGACGATCTGGTAATGTAGGATAGACCTATCAATAATCCCAATGAATACTGACAGATCTATCAAGTAAGGATCAGCCAGGCAGGATAGTTGGAAGGCAGGATCATTTCAGCATATAGCTTTTATGAAATCCAACAACCAAGCCAACGTGACCATTCTAGACACCTCTCCCATAAGTAAATTAATCAGTATTATAACATGAAATTATTTATAAACCTTATTTATAGGTTCATAATAACGTCTATAACTATAATCATAAATTACATGGAGGTAGAGTAGGTGTAGCTCACTTACAGAGTACAATTGATGAGAACCAAGATCTAAGCGGGCAAAATATTGACTCGGGATCTCCTAATCGAAGGCTACTACTCAAATAAGTACTCAGGGGTGTCGCAGGACTTCGTTGTAAGCTAGAAACAAAGGAAAAATAGGCTAGTATCGAGAGTTTATCGAGAGAGAACGATTTGCAGAGGTGTGACGGAGGGAATGAAGGTTGATGCCCTTTTATAGGCCATTTTTGAGGTACGCGACGTGCAAAAGGATTCCACGTTGCGCATTTTAAGGCTATGTCTCCCCAGCCACTTTGTGTCACATGTCTGCCTCTCCGTGGTCCGCGTTTTCACCTTCTAGAAATGTGCGTCGCGCACCATGCGCACACTGTGCGGGGCGCAAGTCGTAGATTTTGTAAATTCCACAAGTTCTTCATACGGACTCCGTTTTTGATGTTATTTTTTCCACGTGTAGCTCTCAACGAGCACTACAACTTTCCTTTTGGCTCCATCGACTAATTCAAACTTTATTTTTAGCCTTTATTTTTATATGATTTAATGATTTTGCAAAAATCATAACTCTCTCATGAAATTGGTCGATGAGTATGCTCATGGGATTTTTGCTCATCATGATTATGCTCGGTTCACTTCACGATTCTGGCAGAAGTTCCACGAGGAACTGGGTATGAGGCTGGATTTCAGCACTACTTATCATCCATAGAATGACAGCCAGAGTGAGCAGACCATTCAGACACTTGAGAATATCTTGTGGGCTTGTGTCATAGAATTTGGTGGAAGTTGGGATTCTTACCTACCTCTTGCGGAGTTTTCCTACAACAACAATTATCACTCCAACATTGTTGCACCACCTTTCGGGCTTCTGTATGGTTGGAGATGTCGTACCCTAGTTTGTTGGGGGGGGGGGGGGAGATCAGGCACAGAGTCATGGAAAGGACTGATGTAGTCCTCTAGACCACAGAGCTCATTCAGCAGATCAAGCAAAGATTGCACACAACTCAGAGTCGGCAGAAGAGCTATGCCGATCGGCGTCGATCAAAGTTGGAGTTCCAGGTCGGTGGTATTGTGCTACTGAACGTATCACCCTGGAAGGGTGTGATATGCTTCGGGAAGAAGGGGAAATTGGGTCCTCGGTATATTGGATCATTCCATGTGATCGCAAGGGTAGGCAGGGTGGCCTATCGGTTGGATGTTCCGAGTGAGCTCAGCTAGATCCACAACACTTTCCATGTTTCGCAGTTGTAGAAGTGCATGTTGGATGAAGAGGTAGTGGTCCCTTTGGATGATATTCAAGTCGATGAGTGCCTGAATTATATTGAAAGGTCGGTAGCGGTGGTGGAGAGAAAGATGAAGGTCATACGCAACAAGTAGACACCTTTGATAAAGGTTCAGTGGCAACATCGGAAAGGCTCCGAGTGGACATGGGAGCCAGAGGCGGAGATGCGGGAGCACTATCCTGAGTTATTCGCAACATCAGAATTCGAGGACGAAATTTAGTTCAAGTGGGAGAGAATTGTAACACCCATCCCGAGAAGGTTCGTTTTTAACCCTAAATATCTTTAAGTTTTCCTTTTGGTATATACATCGTGCGTACTCAGAGTGTACGCATGTCATACTTATACATGATAAAAGCGGGACTCGCACACGTAGGCCAGGCATACTCAGCAGGTACACCGTGCATATGTTGTTCAGACCAAACCCCTAGTTTTAAGGGTTTGCACCCTATATAATCCCCTTTATGGCCCCAAGACCTTCACCCTCATCAGCCTCCACCTAAAAATCGTCCTTCTAGCTAACCCTAAGTGTGAAGAGTGCACCTTGAGCTCATCTATGTCTTTTGGTGGTGTTCTTGAAGAAGAAGAAGAAGGTGGTAGAAGGACATTGGATCTTGGAAGAAGTTTGGATCTGGGATTCTCACCTTGCTAGCAACCTTCAGGATGTAAAAAGCTCCTAGTTTGATCATCTTTTCTTATAGATCTAGATATTCCTTCATTTAGGGCATTTTTGCTCCTAACCTTTGTGATTCTTGAGCATGGCATGCTCTTAACCAAATAAGTTGTCCTTTTAGACCCGATGAGGGGTCTTGAGTCATAAAAATGAGATATTAATGCTTAGTTTTTCCCCATGCATGCTCTAGAAGGTCTTTAGGTGTTATGAAGTAAAGATTGTTGGTATTAAGCACTTAATGGGCATGCAAAGTCATAAAGTTGGAAGCTTTATGACTCTCAATGGTATTTTGGCATTGGATCTGCAATTCGAACGTAAGAGCTTAACGCATTAAGCTCTTTTTATGGAATAAAGGACTTCGGTGCGCAAGTCGTGTGTAATTTTGCATACGCCGTGCGTACGCGATCAACCGCCCGATCCCGGTCAGGGCCCGTGTACGCCGAGTATACAAGTAGAGTACGCCCCCACGTACTCAGAAGAGTTGACCGAGTTGACTCGTTGACCTTGACCTTTGACCAAATTTTTGACCAAGTTTGACCTCGGGGTATTTTGGGTATTTTGAGCTGTTAATTAAGATTAGGTCCTTGGTTTTGGTTAGGTGATCATTGAACCGATTTTTGGTGCAGAGATTTATTCAGCTTTCTTTCCAATTGAGATGTGAGTTTTCACTGTACCCGTGGGTCGAAGTCACCAATGCCGACCCACTAGATTATTAATCCTAGTTAGGATAGTGTTATGGTAGTTTGTAGCTGCTAGTACATTCGTATGATTATCTATATTTGTTGGCTCTATATTTATGTTTATCTGTTACATATGTCAACATATTGTGTTTCGTTTGGGGCGGTCCTACTTTTTGCTGTAGGCCAAGACACTCGGGGACGAACGGATAGATTCTGGGCCCTACGAGGCGGTCCAGTCAGGTCGGCGGCCCGTGGAGCGGTCCAGCTAGGCTGTAGGCCCTGTGAGGCGGTCCATTCATGCTGATGGCTCGTAGAGCGGTCCAGATAGGCTATAGTCCCTACAAGGCGGTCCAGTCAGGTTGGCTGCTCATATTTGTATGCTTGTTTGTTATGTGGTGTGTTGGTACTTTGGGGGAACTCACTAAGCTTTGGCTTACAGTTTTTAGTTTATTGTTTCAAGTAATTCTGAGGACCGTGTCACACCCCCAAACCAGAATGGCGGAAACGTTCGGGGGTGGAGGACGTCATGTACAGTATCATAACAATGCATAATAGTAAAACAAGCAACAACATCATCCATTGCATTAATAGTATAATTTAATACAAGTGTGTTCTGTATAGTTTGAAAGACACCAAAATATGAATCAAAATAAAAGACGAGTCTTGAGCATGCTCCGTCTTCTCAAGACCTGGTCATCGATACCTGTCTACTGGTGACCTAAGAATACAAGTTATTTTGAAAGGGTAGATCAACATTTAAGCTGGTGAGTTCATAAGTATTTTAGTGTCATTGTTTGTATAAGTTTGATGAAAGTGTTTGTAAATGTTTGATGTAAAGTTTGTAAGTGTTTGATGTATATGTTTGTATACTTCCTAGAAAATCCTATATTTTCTACTAAAGTAGTCTTCTACCAAGACCCGACTATTCTGTATGTTTGTTCTTTTGTAAAAGTGAGTGTTTTTCCAAGAATGACTATTATTATCAGAAAATAGTTTACATTACCGTTTATGTGAGAAGATCACAATATAAATGTAATGGGAAAATGACGATATACGGTAGTATTGTATATAAGTAACTACAGATGTACTAACTACCTTAAACAGGTTTGTTTAATTAAGGTAAAATGTGATGAGATTATAACTATACTTGATTGACTAGTAAAACACGACGATCAAAGACGTCGAAATGGTATGACATTCGTCACCCGTAGATCTGCATGTCCCACTGTAGCTAGCAGCAAGGTGTAGGATGGTCAATCCTGTATAGATCTATACACAAACTCATGCTCTCCCTCCAGGAGACTCTGGTTACAAAACGTGACACAACAGTATATTGCCGTGTCATGAAGTCGTGGCTCACATTAATGTTATCTTTGTTATTGTATTAGTGTAGTGTGTTCCTTCTGTTCTAGTGTATAGTATGTTCCTTCTGTTCTAGTGTATAGTATGTTTCTTCTGTTCTAGTGTATAGTATTAGTATGTTTGAACTGACTCATGTATGTACTGGTTCTTGTAAGTTTCATTGTTCTAGAAATAGTAAATAGTAACTTCCTAAACTATACCTATTATAGTTTACTAGTACTATTGTTTGACTACTATTGATGTATAGAAAATACTCAATTACTTACCAAGCAACTAAGTTAAGTATAATCCTTAAAAAGTGAGTTTAATATCCACCTATGTATTTAATAAGTATAACTATGATTTAACCGACATTCGGACTAGTGATCCTACCCCGAGCCCACAACCAAACAAGGGACAGGATTCAAGGTGTCTAGCAATAGTCCTAAGTTTGTTAAAGCATACTTATATGTAAATAGATAGACAGATCTGATTTGATATAAAAGAAGTTTATAAAAAGCTTTAAAAGAGTTTTCAACAAGTTTAAGTATAAGAAATCCTTTTGAATGTAGTTTTCACATGTAATTGATTAACATCATATCATTGTGTTATACTTGTATCCCCCCCCCCCATAAAAGCATTTAAAATCATTTAAAAGATAAGTTTAGGGGGTATGAACTCACCTGTAGTGAGTGATTCGAATGTAAGATCGATTAGGATGTGAAGTGTCAATTGAAGTCTCAAACACAAACGGATCTTGTTGGTAGCTTTGATTAGTGTTCACGGTTGAAGAAGTTGAGAGAGAATGAGGAGTGTTCACGGCTAGGGTTGAAGTATTTGATAAATTGTAGAAAATGAGCCAAATTTGTTTATATAGGGGACTTGTTCACGGCCAGGAGTTTAGATGTGGCCGTGAACCCCTTTTGATGGAGTTTCCGGCTCAATTGCAACTCAAAGAACCCGAGCTAACACATCTTAACACACAAACCTTGAGTGTACTAGGCTTAAAACTCTCAAACAGACTCTTAACAATACTAAAATATAACAGAAACAAGTCTGACCTTTGATTGAATTGAATTGAGTGGCTTTACAAGATAGAAATTTCGGGTTGTCAGATCATCCCCCCGTTAGAGAGAATTTCGTCCCGAAATTAGAGTTTAAGCAAATACAAATAACTAAGTAAAAAGACAAGGATATTTCAGTTTCATTTGATCCTCACGCTGCCAAGTGAATTCAGGTCCTCGCTTGGCATTCCAGCGAACCTTCATTATTGGGATACGACTTTGCTTCGTTTGCTTGACCTCTCAGTCCATGATCTCTACTGGTTCTTCCACGAAGTTGAGGCTCTCGTTGATCTCGATAATAGTCTCGTCGGACAGAAACTTTTTCAAGTTCGAAACGTGGAAAGTAGGGTGTACGTTACTAAGTTCGTGAGGTAGTTTGAGTTTGTAAGCTACAGGGCCAATTCTAGCGATAATCTCGAAAGGCCCTACGTATCTTGGATTTAGCATTCCACGCTTTCCGAAGCGTATCAAGCCCTTCCAGGGTGAGACCTTCAATAGAACACGGTCGCCAACCTGGAATTTCAAAGGTTTCCTTCTCTTATCTGCGTAGCTTTTCTGTCGGTCTCTAGAGGCTTTCAACCGTTCACGAATCTGAACGATCTTCTCTGTCGTTTCCCGAATGATCTTCGGACCGGTGAGAGTGCTGTCAGAAACGCGTCCTTTAGCTAACTGTGTGTCACCCACTTCAGCCCAGCACAGAGGGGATCTGCACTTTCGGCCATAGAGGGCTTCAAATGGAGCAGCCTTTATGCTTGTGTGATAACTGTTATTGTAGGAGAACTCGACAAGGGGTAAATGAGTATCCCGTGCCTTTCCAAAGTCTATCACACAGGCTCTCAACATATCTTCCAAGGTGTGAATAGTCCTCTCACTTTGTCCGTCGGTTTGCGGATGGTAGGCTGTACTCATGTCCAGCCTAGTTCCTAGGGAACTTTGTAGCGACTGCCAAAACCTTGAAGTGAATCTACTATCTCTATCAGAGATAATGGATATGGGAACACCATGCAGTCGTACAATCTCCCTAATGTAGGTTCTTGTTAGTTTCTCCATCTTGTCAGTTTCTTTGATAGGCAGGAAGTGTGCGGACTTTGTTAACCTGTCTATGATCACCCATATGGTATCGAGACCACCCGTTGTCTTAGGCAACTTGGTTATGAAGTCCATCGTGATCCGCTCCCACTTCCATTCCGGTATCTCCGGTTGTTGAAGTAAACCTGAGGGTTTCTGTTATTGACCTTAACCTTGGCACAAGTAAGACACTTACTCACGAAGGTAGCAATCTCTGCTTTCATGTTAGGCCACCAATATAGCTTCTTGAGATTCAGATACATCTTATCTGAACCTGGGTGGACGGAATATCGAGTGTTGTGTGCTTCGGTCATGACCAAGTCTCTGAAACCACCGTGTCTCGGTGTCCAGATCCGATCCATGAGATATAAACCTCCGCTACTCTTGACTTCCAAGTTTTTATCCATCCCTCTTAGGGATTCACCCGCCACATTTTCAGGTTTCAAGGCTTCTAGATGAGCTTCCTTAATTTGTATGGACAGATGTGAATGGATAGTCATAGTTAATGATTTGACTCTACGACCAGAGTATTATTTCCGACTTAGGGCGTCAGCTACTACGTTGGCTTTACCGGGATGATAACGAATTTCGCATTCGTAGTCATTGAGTAGCTCGACCCATCGTCGTTGTCTCATATTGAGCTCCTTCTGGTCGAATATATGTTGAAGGCTTTTGTGGTCTGTAAAGATACTGCTCTTTATACCATACAGGTAGTGTCTCCAGATCTTCAGAGAAAATACCACTGCTCCTAACTCAAGATCGTGTGTGGTGTAGTTGACTTCGTGTGTCTTTAGCTGTCTTGAGGCATAGGCGATGACCTTACCTCGTTGCATAAGAACACAGCCAAGCCCTTGGTTGAATGCATCGCAATAAACCACAAAGTCTTCTATCCCTTTGGGGAGGGATAGTATCGGTGCGCTGCATAAGGCTCGCTTTAGCGTTTGGAACGCCTTTTTTTGTTTCTCTTCCCAGTGAAAGGCCATGCCTTTCTGGGTCAATGTAGTAAGCGGTTTCGCGATCCGAGAGAAGTTCTGAATGAACCTGCGATAGTAGTCAGCGAGGCCTAGAAATTGATGAATTTCTGTAGGCGTCTTCGGTGCTGACCAGTTCTCAATGGCCTTTATTTTGGAAGGGTCCACATGAATTCCCTCTTCGCTAACCACTTGACCCAAGAATTCGACTCTTCGATTCCAAAATTCGCATTTAGAGAACTTCGCATAAAGCTTCTCTGATCGCAGTGTTTCTAAGACCTGTCGTAGATGTTGACTATGCTCTTCCTTACTTCGAGAGTAGATAAGTATGTCATCGATGAATACAATGACGAACTGATCCAAGTAAGGACGGCACACCCTATTCATTAAGTCCATGAATACGGCGGGCGCATTGGTCAATCCGAATGGCATCACTACAAACTCGTAGTGTCCATAACGAGTTCGGAAGGCTGTCTTCAGAACATCCTCCTCTAACACTCGTAACTGGTGATACCCGGATCTCAGATCAATCTTTGAAAAGTAATTCGCCCCTTGCAGTTGGTCGAACAAATCGTCTATGCGAGGCAGAGGGTAACGATTTTTGACGGTAAGCTTGTTTAGTTCTCTGTAGTCGATGCACCTACGAAACGATCCGTCCTTCTTCTTCACGAATAAGACCGGTGCTCCCCAGGGTGAGAAGCTTGGTCTAATAAAGCCCTTGCTGAGCAGTTCGTTAAGTTGACCGGATAGCTCCTGCATCTCAGCTGGTGGTAGACGATAGGGCGATTTGGCTATTGGGGTAGCCCCTGGAACTAAGTCGATTCTGAACTCAACTTGACGCTGTGGAGGTAATCCTGGTAGTTCTTCTAGAAAGATGTCGGGAAAGTCGCGTACTTCTGGGATGTTCTTTATATCGTTCGTCTCTTGGCTCATATCGACAACATGAGCAAGGAATGTGTGACATTCCTTTCGTAAGTACTTCTGGGCTTGTATGCTCGAGATGATACGAAGGTTCGTGCCTGGTTTGTCGCCGTAGATCACTAGGGTTTCTCTAGACGATAGATTTAGACGAACGGCTTTCTCATAACACATGATGTCGGCACGATGAGAACTCAACCAATCTATGCCGATAATGACGTCGAAACTTTTAATTGAGACCGGCATGAGGTCGATTGGAAATGAATGGCTATCTTGAGTCAGGGTACATCCTATGTATATACAGCTAGTGCTCTCTGTCTTTCCGTTAGCCATTTCTACAGTGAACGGTTCTTTAAGTACACGTGATTGTTGTTTAAGTAAGTGAGCAAATTTCTGGTTCACGAAACTCCTCTCTGCTCCATTATCAAACAGTATGCATACATATGAGTTATCGAGGAGAAACATACCAGTGACCACTGTAGGGTCGGCTACTGCTTCCTCGTGGCCTATAGCCAAAACTCTTCCCACTCCGCCGGCATTCCCTGCCTTCGGGCAGTTCCTCTTGTAGTGGCCCACCTCGCCACATCCGTAGAAAGCCTGGCCCACACCAACGTCGAGGACCTGGGTGATTGGCCTTGCCGGAGCCTTATAGAAACGGGAAGTGTGCCCTTTCCTATTGTAGTTAGCGCACGACATTTCCCGGCAGGGTCCATTATGGTGGAAACTGCACTTTTTGCACTTGGGCAAACTCCCAGCATACTGCTTCATCGGCGCAGTAGCAGTAGGTGTTATCGCAACATGAACAGCCACGACCTGCTGCTTTTTGGCAGAGTTCTGTGTCGCGTTTTTCTTCTTGTTATCCCAGAACTTCCGCTTGTTGTCAGCGGCTTTGCAGGGTTCTGTAATGGTCAGGGTTGTTGTCGTTGTCGGGGTGCAGACGCCATGATCGATGAGCCGTTGTGCCAATCGCTTGGCACTGTCGAAGGTAGTGGGGTTTGAAGCTAAAACATTCCCCTGAAATGGAGGCACCAGCCCCCAGATATACCTCTCTATCTTCTTTCCCTCAGTAGGGACCATTCCCGGACATAGTCCCACCAGATCGCTGAATCTGGCAGTATAGGCGACTATGTCGGAGCCCTTCATGGTTAGGCTCCACAGTTCCTGTTCAAGTTTCTGAACCTCGCCCCTCGGGTAGTATTCTTCTATCATGAGCTCCTTCAGAGCTTCCCAACCCATTTCATTTGCAACTATTAAGGTTAGTGACTTGACATGGCTATTCCACCACATCAGGGCTCTGTCCACGAAGGTGCAGGCAGCAAATTTAACTTTGCTTCCTTCCGGACAGGAGCAGATCTCGAAGATCGACTCCGTTTTCTCGAACCATTGCGAGAGGGCAATGATTCCGCCAGTCCCGTTAAAGGTCATGGGCTTGCAGTTGGTGTAGTCCTTATACGAGCACTCTCTAGAGCGCACTGGAGCATCACCTTGAGTGGAATGAACAGTTGTTCAACTCCCGCTAGTTCCACTAGCACTGAATTGAGCTAGGGCTGCCGTAACAACCGCATTCACTGCAGCTTGGATAGCTACTGGATTGTATTGTGGAGGAGGTGGTGGTTGTTGTATTGGAGTTATCGGAGTTTTGCGCCTGTTTGATCTACGAGGAGGCATCTTGTAGCTGTAAGTTTATAAAGATGAAGATATTGGTAAGCATTCAATAGAGAGAATGATGAGGGTGAATCATGGACTAAGTCTCCATAGCCCAACAAAACAGATGAGAGTATGATTGAAATAGAGATCTAGCAATGGAAGGATGAAAGCATTTGGATAAAGATTTCCCACAAGATTGGATATCTGTCAATAATACTAGTATTAAAGATGTAATAAGTTCGGGAAAATGACCTAGGAATAGGTCTTAAATCAAACCAGAATAAGAAAATTTTGACAGTACAAAGACCTAACAGACTGAAAGTCCAAGGTCTTCAGAATAAGCGGGAAATTACAGGGAAAAGTGCTACTTAGAGCATAGATAAGAAGGCTATTCCTTAAACCAAAAGAAAGGATGAGTAGAGCATCTCCTACTGGCGATGGGCACCCCTCAGATGAACCCTTAATGCGGCCAGATGACGCTCCACATTTAGCAGGTGTCTCTCATGTACTCTTTGGCGTGCTCGGAGCTCTATGACTTAAGCTCGAGTTGCAGCTAATTCTTGCTGCAGAGCCTCCTTGTCTCTCATAGCTCTCCCATGAGCATCTTCAAGATGGCGAATGCGGACTGTATTAACTCCCGCATTGGCATCAACTTCCATAACTCGGTTGATGGCTGTCCTACCCTGATCTTCATTTCGAGCAATCATGCGAACCAGAATAGGCAGGACTCTATCTGCTGAGCCTCCCTTGCTCAGATTGTAAAAGCTTCTATCTCCGTTGTATGGTATGGGTTGACCCTGCTCTTGACTCCATCTTCCCAAGTTTTCCGCCCACAGAGGCGTCGGGCCTTGAAAAACCGGACGAGGGTTAGGATTTGGGATCAGAGCTACTAGGGGTAGATCATTGACTTCAGGCTCGGAGTCAGAATCCTCCGGGAAGTTCTCTGCGAATTCATCATCCAATGGAATTGCATGATTCTCTTCTGGCTCTACATCGAGCCATCCACCATTACCTTGGTTGGGGAAGTACGGGTCGTCGTGGGGATGGAATCCAGCCATGTTATCTACGCGAGAATAGGGGTAAAAGAAATAGTTAATAGACATCCTACTTAAGATAATTATAAGATGATCCTTACCAGTTACTCCAATATTTGCGTAGTGCATACCAATCATATGTAACCAAAACAGGATAGACCTTCGAATAAGTGATCCTAACTCTAAGTCCACAACCAAACAAGGAACGGGAAGTAAAGCAAAGATCACAGATTCTAAGTCTATGACACCTTAGTCACATATAACCTTAGCGTATCCACTTAGCAACTATTGACATACTAATAAAGACCTTTTTAGTTTGCATATAAGTAATTAGAGTAACACAAAATACTCCTATAGTATTTTAAGTTTATGTTTTGTTCTAAAGTTTTCATTGTAGTAGTGTTGGTAAGTTTTTAGACTTGCTGCAACACCACAACCATTCCTAGGCACATGTTAATCACTTCTCGGAAAGATATAGTTGATCAGGCTATAACACTCCCAGATCTGATTATATGTCCCCAAGCCTAATTGTGTTGTCCAACAATCACAAACACTTTTGTTCTATTCTAGTATGACACTGATCCTAATATGAATGCTTGTATATATACTTTAGTTAAATATTTTATTATTATTTAAAAAGTATAAACACTTGGTTAGAGTGTTTTAATCCCATTGTGTTTATAGTTGTATATCTTTTATGGGTTGATATACTCAATTCACTATAAACAATGCTCTGATACCAATCTTTCACACACCCAAACCAGAACGGCGGAAACGTTCGGGGGCGGAGGACGTCATGTACAGTATCATAACAATGCATAATAGTAAAACAAGCAACAACATCATCCATTGCATTAATAGTATAATTTAATACAAGTGTGTTTTGTATAGTTTGAAAGACACCAAAATATGAATCACAATAAAAGACGAGTCTTAAGCATGCTCCGTCTTCTCAAGACCTGGTCATCGGTACCTGTCTACTGGTGACCTGAGAATACAAGTTATTTTGAAAGGGTAGATCAGCATTTAAGCTGGTGAGTTCATAAGTATTTTAGTAACATTGTTTGTATAAGTTTGATGAAAGTGTTTGTAAATGTTTGATGTAAAGTTTGTAAGTGTTTGATGTATATGTTTGTATACTTCCTAGAAAATCCTATATTTTCTACTAAAGTAGTCTTCTACCAAGACCCGACTATTCTGTATGTTTGTTCTTTTGTAAAAGTGAGTGCTTTTCCAAGAATGACTATTATTATCAGAAAATAGTTTACATTACCGTTTATGTGAGAAGATCACAATATAAATGGATTGGGAAAATGACGATGTACGGTAGTATTGTATATAAGTAACTACAGATGTACTAACTACCTTAAACTAGTTTGTTTAATTAAGGTAAAATGTGATGAGATTATAACCATACTTGATTGACTAGTAAAACACGACGATCAAAGACGTCGAAATGGTATGACATTCGTCACCCGTAGACCTGCAGGGCCCACTGTAGCTAGCAGCAAGGTGTAGGATGTTCAATCCCGTATAGATCTATACACAAACTCACGCTCTCCCTCCAGGAGACTCTGGTTACAAAACGTGACACAACAATATATTGCCGTGTCATGAAGTCGTGGCTCACATTAATGTTATCTTTGTTATTGTATTAGTGTAGTGTGTTCCTTCTGTTCTAGTGTATAGTATGTTCCTTCTGTTCTAGTGTATAGTATGTTTCTTCTGTTCTAGTGTATAGTATTAGTATGTTTGAACTGACTCATGTATGTATTGATTCTTGTAAGTTTCATTGTTCTAGAAATAGTAAATAGTAACTTCCTAAACTATACCTATTATAGTTTACTAGTACTATTGTTTGACTACTATTGATGTATAGAAAATACTCAATTACTTACCAAGCAACTAAGTTAAGTATAATCCTTAAAAAGTGAGTTTAATATCCACCTATGTATTTAATAAGTATAACTATGATTTAACCGACATTCGGACTAGTGATCCTACCCCGAGCCCACAACCAAACAACGAACAGGACTCAAGGTATCTAGCAATAGTCCTAAGTTTGTTAAAGCATACTTATATGTAAATAGATAGACGGATTTGATTTGATATAAAACAAGTTTATAAAAAGATTTAAAAGAGTTTTCAACAAGTTTGAGTATAAGAAATCCTTATGAATGTAGTTTTCACATGTATTTGATTAAAATCATATCATTGTGTTATACTTGTATCCCCCCCCCCCCATAAAAGCATTTAAAATCATTTAAAAGATAAGTTTAGGGGGTATGAACTCACCTGTAGTGAGTGATTCGAATGTAAGATCGATTAGGATGCGAAGTGTCTATTGAAGTCTCGAGCACAAACGGATCTTGTTGGTAGCTTTGAGTAGTGTTCACGGTTAAAGAAGTTGAGAGAGAATGAGGAGTGTTCACGGCTAGGGTTGAAGGATTTGAAAAAGTGTAGAAAATGAGCCAAATTTGTTTATATAGGGGACTTGTTCACGGCCAGGAGTCTAGATGTGGCCGTGAACCCCTTTTGAAGGAGTTTCCGGCTCAATTGCAACTCAAAGAACCCGAGATAACACGTCCTAACACACAAACCTTGAGTGTACTAGGCTTAAAACTCTCAAACAGACTCTTAACAATGCTAAAATATAACAGAAACAAGTCTGACCTTTGATTGAATTGAATTGAGTGGCTTTACAAGATAGAAATTTCGGGTTGTCACAGATCGTGGGAAAGCAAAGGCATAATCGTGCATATCTTCCTGTTTTATGTCACTGGGTCTTGGGAAAACTCTGATTTTGAAATAATGCTTTTGAAACAATGACTCCTTTTGTAAACAATGTTGGTTAATGGCCGGTTTTGAAAATTTTAAATTTCTTTGATTTTTGGAGTGTTACAATACCCTATCCCTTGACGTTGATCCTACAGCTATAATGTTTTGCTCGGGTTAACTAAATCCTTTACTATGGTTGAAATCAAATTCCTATGTCTGGTACATGTCTTAAGTACTTGACGCTCTCTATGGCAACTATATTATCTATTAAATTCCTGATCCTCTGACGCTCTCTTGACGCTTCCTAAATCCTATTATTTGTTTGGTATGAAATACTACCCTTTCCTGGAGAAATAAGAAACTCCTAGCTTATGGATATTCTAACAGAAGACTTCCTTCCTCTACTACTCCCTGATGACTTCTGCTTACTCGTGCTGCTACTCTCCTCGACCTTGACGTCGAATCGAAAAGTTGAACGTACTTTCTTTTTATGGGTCAGTTCTCCCCTACTTAGGTTCGACTCATCATCTTTTACTAGCCGAAGTCGTATCTGTCCTTGCCTATGCGAATTGTAGCTCCTTTTGACTTTGAAGAAACTCATGTCTATTATACCCAATGACCTTCGGCGTTCTCTTCGAAGTCTTACTAGCTGTGTCTGCCAAAAGGGGTCTTCTTGCATGGCATGATCAAAACATGATAAGGTCGTGACAAGCACAATTTTGTCTTGAAACACACTAATGCACACATATAACTAACGGTATAAGTTGTTCTACTGACGTAGTCGAACTAATAATAATGACGACGGTTGTTGAATTTACTCCATCCTTCTCTTCTTGGGTTATGGGGTCGACATATAATCATAGCAATGGTTATTAGTGACCTTCAATTACATGATGCAAAGGGTTTATGATGAACTAGACTCTTGTCTCTATGAGTCAAACACCTAACATAGAAGGCACCTTCCTTCATGTTATAATGTGGTATAACCACCTTATTATGGGTAGCATTTCTAGCTACTAGGTATTTAGCCTCAATAACGGTTGCAATCCGTTTATCGATTGCCTTGGTTGTATTCTTCGTCAATCTTACAACTAAAGTCGGACACTATGCCGGACAAGATTCTCAGAATCTATCTTACTTACGTAAATCGGACTCGGTCTTATTTGGCCACTTGGGCCCAAACTTAGAGTCGCCCTTCTAGACATATTCGTACAATATGTAATGACAGAAATGAAACGAATTCATAGCGTTAGCTACACTATCTACCTAACTACCGGTGCCTTAGCAACCTTGTGACTCCTCCTGATCCAAGTGTGAGTCCTGTGATTCAGGTAGTATAGGCCTCTACTACCTTTTATACCTACTCATACTTGTCCTTAAAATTGTCTCACAACTTCCAAGTCATTTCCTAAACTACACATGCTAACCATTAAACATATATATGTATGTGTCCCATGAGCACATACAACATGTTTTGCTAAACTCCAGTAGGAATTTGCATCTTTACCAATGTCCTACCTTACGAATATCAAGCATGTATTAAACTTCCTAGACTCTCCTTCTAAGATTCCTTTCCACTTTACCATACTATTAGTTGAGGAAGAACATCTGGCAATACTAACTAGTTATTTGATGAATACGATTGCATGCATGTAAAATCAAACAGTATGTTAACTGAATAATCCAACACTACAACGGTTAGACTCAAACAAGAGTTGCACAATAGCACCAAATCAAGCAATCTAAAACTACTTAATTGTGGAGCATGCAAACTAACATATTTATCAGATAACTAACAAATATCTATATAGGTACAAAGCAACAATTAACAAGCAAATTCCTAGGCTATGAGGCATCTAGTTTATCAGGCAAATTCTAACATGCAATTCCTAAAAGACTTCTTCTTGAATTTGTCAAGGAAAACTTATACCAATATTAACTAATTATTGGACGAATATGATTGCATGCTTCTAAAACCAAACATATTGTTGATTGAAATGTTCGACACTACAATGGTTGGACTCAAACGAGAACTGTGCAATAACGCCAAATCAGGCAATCTAAAACTACTTAATTCTAGGACAATGAAACCTAATGTATTTGTCAACTAACTAACTAGTATTAATATAGGTTCTAAGAAGCTAATAACAAGCAATTTTCCACTTACATACTAGCATGCATATCTAACATTTCACATATCAGCAAATATAACAATATAGATATTTTGGGAATCACTTTTCTTTCCAAGCTTTGGCTGGCTGTATGCATCACATTCTTTTTGTATTATTATTTTTATGAAAAGATTTATTAATTACTCAGATGCTTAGTTTGAGTCTACAATCACACGAGTGTTCATCTAGTTCACTCAAACCAGGGCTCTGATACCAACTTATTACGTCCCGAAATTCAAAGGCGAACTTTTCATTTTTATTTACTAAATATTCGATTACATCAGAGTATAATGCAGAAAACATGATTGCGAATGCACATGAGTACAATCGAATCTTCCCTGCTGACAAACCAATGAAGTGCCTGAAAAAAACATTTATAACAACTGGGTAACCTCTACGCTTAGTGAGTTCCCCCAATATACCATATACCATAATACACATACATGCATACAAATAATATACGTATTTTAGACTAACAACCTACACGACATTTTGTCTTCAACACGAGTCTACGTATACTTACCTCCTACATGCTATTTCGTTAATAAGTGTCAATATGTATTTACAGCTTACATGAGATTTCATTAACACATGTGCCTATAGGCTCCCGACCTCTTTGTTGTTCTGTCATCATCCCCTAACTAATTTGTAATAACTTATAAGCATATCAACAATCACGCACATATATACTACATATTCGACTCTACAGGCAAATACAAAACTATACTATGGGCTCTACACTGCTAGTTCATATATCCTAACATACATGGATATATACTGGAATACATAATATAGTAAAATGAACTCACCTGGACAGTTACTTAGACGACTGACAGGATCTGGGCGATCCGATTGGTGATCCAACAGACGGGTAACACGCCTAACGAGTATTAACATATAATACTATAACTTATTAATTTCTACGACGATCTGGTAACGTAGGATAGACCTAATCCCTAATCCCAATGACTACTAATATATCTATGAAGTAAGAATCAGCCAGGCAGGACAGTTGGGAGGCAGGATCATTTCAGCATATAGATTTTCTGAAATCCAACAACCAAGCCAACGTGACCATTCTAGACACCTCTCCCGTAAGTAGATTAATCAGTATTATAACATGAAATTATTGATAAATTTTATTTGTAGGTTCATAATAACATCTATAACTATAATCATAAATTACACGGAGGTAGAGTAAGTGTAGCTCACTTACAGAGTACTATTGATGAGAACCGAGATCTAAGCGGGCAGAATATTGACTCAGGATCTCCTAATCGAAGGCTACTACTCAAATAAGTACTCAGGGGTGTCGCAGGACTTCGCTGTAAGCTAGAAACAAAGGAAAAATAGGCTAGTATCGAGAGTTTATCAAGAGAGAACGATTTGGAGAGGTGTGACGGAGAGAATGAGGGTTGATGCCCTTTTATAGGCCATTTTTGGGGTGCGCGACGTGCAAAAGGAGTCCACATCATGCATTTTAAGGCTAAGTCTCCCCAGCCACTTTGTGCCATGTGCCAGCCTCTCCGTGGTCCGCGTTTTCACATTCTACAAGCACACGTCGTGCACCCAGCGCACTATGCGGGGCGCAATTTGCAGATTTTGTAAATTCCATAATTTCTTCATACGGACTCCGTTTTTTATGTTCGTTTCTTCCACGCGTAGCCCATAACGAGTACTACAACTTTCCTTTAGGCTCCATAGGCTAATTCACACTTTATTTTTAGCCCTTATTTTTATATGATTTAATGATTTTGCAAAAATCATAACTCTCTCGTATGGACTCCGATTTTGGTGTTCCTTTTACCAAAATTCCTATCTTAAAGAGTACTATCACTTTCATTTTGGTGACTTCACCCAAAAGTCAACCATTCGCTCTGTACCTTTTCAACGGCTGACTTTTATATCTTATAAAAATCATATCTAATTCATATGGAGTCGGATTTCTATGAAATTTATTTTTTTGAGATCGGGACGAAATGTACTTTCTAAATATATAAAAATATATATGTTTTGGCGCACTTATTTTTACGATTTACGGACGATTCGTTTTATATTTCCTATTATTCTTGGGTTTAAGAGTAATATATTTCTACTTCGAATTATATACACATTTGTTTATATTTAATCCTATGGAACGGTAAAATAGGGTGTTACAGGCCCGGCTTGACTTCACATCATTTACCCTAATGATTTTCTGCATTGATGATTGTTATTTTTACTATGATGGATTTATTTTTACTATGATGGATTTTTGGTTCAAATATTATGTGAGTTGATAAATTAAAAATTAAAATTTTATTCATATTTTGGGTATGTTACAAGTTGATATCAGAGCCTTAGTTTGAGGGATTCAGACACACTCTCGGGTGTGTTCGAACTCAAATTGAGGAATTTATCATCTTTTCGAAAGAAAGTAAATTTTCTAAAAAGATTTTCACAAACAAATGGTTACGATGCCTGCGATCGGCCAAGCTCAAGTAAGTGATTCCAAAAATACTTATATATTAGTGTTATGATTAGTATGCTATTATGTGAAGTGTATGTTAAATTAGGTCTAAGGATACCTTCAAGAATTACATGATATAACTGCATGACTTGTGTGATTCCTTGTAACCTATGGAGACTGGATGTTATGAATTACTTGGAATCGATATTGATAGATTTAACTGCTAAGTGTATGTTTATAAATTATATACGATTAGGATAATATAGCCCTAGAATGACTGATTTAGACTTATTTCATGTTACTTTTCTGTTTGCGGGCTTAGGGTAGAATCATTTATCCGAAAATCTGTTTGATCCTGTTTTGTGTATAATTTGCATGCATAAGGCAACCAACGATGTTGGATGAAGTTCCTTGTAGCGTAGTAGCAAGTGAGGCGAGGATTCCTAGGAAAGCCTATGGAACAGTATGATGAGCTATGTATTTTGTTTAGCATAGGGTATATGTGAGTTGCTTTGGTGGAGTGACTTATAGGATTCAGGATGGTTCTTGAGGAAAGTACGGATAGGTGTGGAAAGTAGTTTTGGGCCCGTACTACTAAAAGCACAGGATCTATACTCGAATCAAGGAAAATCAAGGGAATACTAAGGAGCTTGTTGTGGTAGAGTTCCCTCGAGTATATTCTAATCATTTATGTGTTTGTATTTTAGTATGGTGGTGAGCACTCGAGGAGGGACTTCTGGTTTAGGTTTTGGTTTAGGCTCTGGTGCCGAACCGATTGATGAGAGGATACGCGAGTTCATTACATCTGATATCAATCGCGGTATTATGGAGGCTACTCCTGTGATGTTCAGTACCATCAAGGAGGGGATTATGGAGTTGTTGGATGATCACTTAGGGGCCTTCCGTGTTGAGATTGCGGCGGGTCGGTTGGAGGCACAAACTCTCTCTTTTCGGGAGTTCAAGGCTTTTGGAGCCCCATAGTTCTTCAAGAAGAAGGACCCCATTGCTAGCTAACGATGGATCACTGACATGGAGAATGCTCAACGAACAAGTTTCTACCCCGACAGGTCGAATGTGGGATTCGCATCCTGCCTTTCAAGGGATAGAGCCTGCGATTGGTGGGAGGAGGTTGGACACTCTTTCAGAGTTGAGGTCGTGGGGGCGATGTATTAGGATGATTTTGTGGTGAGATTCAGAGTAGAGTCTGCACCATTTATTGAGGTGCAACAGCTGGCGAGGAGTTTCAGAACCAGCGCCAGATGATAGAGACTATGGCGGAGATCATCTCCAAGTTCCGGGAGAGTGCCTTGTTGGGTCCGCAGTATGTCACGGACGAGGAGATGAAGAAGACAAGATACCATGATATGCTGAAGGATGACATATGGGAGTTTGTGAGCATATCCAGCTGTAGGACCTTGGAGGACATAATTTCCAGAGCCCAGGAACGAGAGATTGATTTGGAGCTTCTGAAGAAGTGAAAGCCAGTTCAGAAACAGACATTAGAGGGATCAAGGAAGAAGCCCAAGACTTTTGATTCTTGTTCTAGGGGACAGCAGGGTCAGGGCCGATGCGGAAAGTGCGGCAAACTACACGATGGGCATGTTAAGTAGCTGGTTCAGGATGTTTACGGTCTGGTCAGACTGGTCATTTTGGTAGGGATTGCCCTCGTGGAGCACTGATATGTTTCCACTATAACCAGATGACCCACAAGAAGGCCGATTGCCCTAGATTGACAGGATGAGTAGTGGTGGTTCCCATACCAGCCATGTTGAGGATTATCGATGGCTACGAGGGCAAGGTGGAGATTCCCATGGTGAAGAGCAGGGCATTCCAGTTGACAGTCGAGGAGGCACGAGCAACTCCAAATGTGGTTATAAGTTTGTATCTTTACCGTATCTTTTACTACTTTTCTTATTTATGCTTATGTTTTATCTGATCATGTATAGGGACCTTTTTAGTCAATGGTATGACTGCTCATGTTCTATTTGAGTTGGGTGCTACCCGATCTTTCGTGTCTCTTGTGCTTAGCATGAAGTTTATTGATGCTCCAGGGACTTTGGATTATCCATTGGAGGTGAATATTGTTGATGATCGTTCAGTGAGTGCTTGAAGAGTTCATTGGGGATGTGTTCTAAATATGTTCAGTGAGAGATATTCGATCGGTTTGGTTCTGATACCTCTACGAGGGATGAAGGTTATTGTGGGTATGGATTATTTGGGCCCAAATTGGGCTATGATAGACTGTGAGCACCAGTTAGTGAGATTTCGAACCCCAAGTGCGGGAGAACTAGTTATTCGTGGTGAGGGTGCTTAGTAGGGACTGATGGTCTATTCAGCTATGCTAGGAGGTATCTTTAGTAGGGGTGCTCTAGATTCCTAGATTATATGGTGGATAGGGGAGTGGAGGGTAAGAAGATTGTGGATGATGTGCCCATTGCTTAGGAATTTCCTGATGTGTTTCCCGAGGATATGTCGGGAGTGCCTCCCGAGAGACAGGTTGAGTTTCAGATTGATTTGATTTCGGGTGCAGTTATGATAGCCAAGGATCCTTATTGCTTAGCACCTTCGGAGATGAAAGAGTTATCTACACGGCTGCAGGAGATGTTAGACAAGGGATTCATCAGACCGAGCAGTTCATCGTGGGGAGCACGAATCCTATTTATGTAAAAGAAGGACGGTTCACAGGATGTGCATTAACTATTGGGAGTTGAACAAGTTGATGATGAAGGAACATTATCCACTTCTAAGGATTGATGATTTATTTGACCAGCTTCAGGGTGTATGGATCTCATGAGCCGGGTGTGCAGGCCGATGTTGGATCAGTCGGTGATAGTGTTTATCGATGATATCATGTTCTACTCTAAGACCAAGGAGCAATATGAGGAGCATTTAAGGGAGGTTTTGGAGACCTTGAGGAGGGAGATTCTTTATGCCAAGTTCTCTAAATGCGAGTTATGGATACGCGAGGTGCAGTTCTTGGGGCACATCATCAACGAGAACGGTATATTGGTCATTCCGACCAAAATAGAGGCAATGATATAGTGGGATGTTCCAAGGACACCATTTGAGATTAGGAGTTTCCTTGGCCTAGCAGGTTATTACCGGAGGTGTATTTAGGATTTTTCCAAGATTGTTGTTCCCTTGAGCCGTTTGGCAAAGAATAATATTCCTTTCCGGTGGGGGCCTGAATAGCAGGCAACTTTTAATACTTTTAGACAGAGATTGTGCGAGGCTTCGATTTTGACCCTCCCTGAGGGTATGGATGATTTTGTGGTTTATTGAGATGCAGAGATTTTTGGATTGGGAGTAGTGCTTGTGTAAAGGGATCATGTGATTGTATACACTTTGAGGCAGTTGAAGCCACATGGCGAATTACCATACGTATGAATTGGATTTGGGGTTGTGGTTTTTACCCTCGATATTCAGAGACATTATTTGTATAGGGTTAAATGCACTATTTATACTAATCACAAAAGTCTGAGGTATCCAATGGATCAACCGAACTTGAACATGAGGCATCGCAGATGGCTACATGTGGTGAATGGTTATGACTTCAAGATTTTGTACCATCCTAGGAAAGGCAATGTTGTGGCCGATTCTTTGATTCGTAAGGCAGCAAGTACACGCATCAGAGATTTGTGTTTGAGGATGGTTATTGTTTCACCATTGTTTCATTCAATCAAGAATGCTCAAGTAGAGGGGTTGAAGAAGGAAAATTGGAAGGAATAGAGGATTTGGGGTCAGATTTCGTTATTTGTCAGGGATAGTCATGCGTTATTGACTTAGTGCGACAGAGTATGGGACCTGGTTGCTACTGGGGTTAGGCAGACATTATTGGAGGAAGCTCACAAGTCAAAGTTTTTGATCCATTCGGGGGCCACGAAGATGTATAGGGACCTGAGATTGAGCTACTGGTGGCCCTGCATGAAGATAGAAATAGCATGGTATGTGGAGCGGTGCTTGAATTGCTGGAAAGTAAAGGACGAACATCAGAGACCCCATGAAAATATGCAATCGTTGCCCATTCCCATGTGGAAATGGGAGGAGATCACCATGGATTGTATCACAAAGCTGCCAAGGACGACTCGTGGGGTTGATTCTATATGGTTCATTTTTGAAAGATTGACCAAAAGTGCTCATTTCATTTCTATCGTTGAGTGTATATCTACCGAGAAGTAGGTTGGCATGTACATCATAGAGGTAGTCATTCGACACGGGGTACCGGTTTTGGTGGTTTCTGATCATGATGCTCGCTTCACCTCCAGGTTCTAGAGGAAATTCTACGAGGAGTTGGGTACTCGGTTGCATTTTAGTATAGATTACCATCCCCATACCGAGGGGCAAAGCGAGCATACTATATAGACTCTTGAGGATATATTGGGGGCATGCGTGTTGGATTTTGGTTGGAGCTGCGATACTTATCTCCCATTGGTCGAGTTCTCTTACAACAATAGTTATCATGCCGATCGACCACCGTTCGAGACAATTTACGGGAGGAGATGTTGGACCCCGGTTTGTTAAGTCGAGGTCTAGCATCAATTTATGAGGAGTACTCAGGTAGTGCTCAATACCACTGAGTTGATACAGTAGGTATGCGATCGGATGCAGACCACACATACTCGCCAGAAGATCTATGCTGACCAGCGACGTTCAGACCTCGAGTTTCACGTCGGAGATTTTGTGTTTCTGCAAGTGTCACCTTGGAAAGTTTTATCTGGTTCCGAAAGCAGGGTAAGTTGGGCCCCTGATATATTGGTCCCTTCAGGATTATCGCCTAGGTGGGCAAGGTTGCGTATCGGACATTCAGTTGGATCTGCCGAATGTGCTTAGTCAGATTCATAAAATTTTCCATGTCTCTCAGTTGCGTAAGTGTTTAGCTGACGATTCCGTAGTGGTTTCTTTGGATGACATTCCGGTTGATGAGAGTCTAAATTATGTGGAGAGACCGATTGTAGTTCTTGATAGGAAGACAAAGACCTTGCGCAACAAGGTGGTGGGCATAGTAAAGGTACACTGGCATCACCGAAAAGTTCTGAGTGGACTTGGGAACACAAGGAAGAGATGAGGGAGTATTATTTCGAGTTTTTTGCGGAAATGGACTTCGAGGACGAAGTTTGATTCAAGTGGGTGAGAGTTGTAACATCTAGGATGTCAGGTATAATTAATTATAAGTTTATTTCAAGTTTATTAAGGATTTTACTAACCACGACGTGGGAGAGGTGTTCCCACAACGTAGCATGTCCAAGAATGTTTGTGGATGTTTTATTGTGCCTCACGACGTGACATGTATTGGGTCACGTCATGGAAACTGTCGGAAGGCAAAAACCATAGTTTTCGGGCTTTGGGTCATATATAAGGAAACTGTGAGCTAGGGTCAGCTCACCCTTAGCCTCCAACACCTTCCTTCCTAACCCTAATTATATCTAGCCTCCATTATTGAGATTTGAAGAATTTTGTGGTGTTCTTGGCACTTGAAGGAGAAGGAAGCTTATTTGGTGCATTGTTTCATCTAGCCATGCTCATCATCAGCAGAAAGCATCATTTATGGACCATTGTAACTGTCTAAGATTCAAAAAATTTGGTCACATGCTTCTAGATCTAAGTTCCTTTTCTATTTTCTTCATGTTGTGGAAGTTTGGAGGCGTGGGTTCCATAAAGTTGGCAACTTTATAGATCATTGAGGTCCTCTTAGTGTTGTATGTTCTAGATCTATGGTTCCTTGGAGTTTTTGGTCTCATACTCAAAGTTGAGTTTATTTCTTCATGAATTTGACCTAGTTTGGGATGAGACATGCATTGGACATTTATGTCTATAAAGAAATTATTTTTATGGTGGTATAAGAGTAAGAAACCCTTGTGGAAATTGTGGACTTAAGATATTAAGGATTAAGTGCTTAATGGTTGACTTTATGCCTTAAGTTGCCTTTAAGGACCTAGGGTTAGAGATCTTCGCTTTTTCGGATGTGTTAATGGATAAAGTTGGAAAATTTATCCATCAAGACCTTGTGAAGAATCAGATATGAGCTTTGGAGCTCACGGAATGGTTGAAAAAATGCTTAATCCATTAAGCTGTTCAGGCTCAGTTCCCACGACGTGCCATCTGTTTGTCACCATGTGGCGATTGAGGGTCAAGTCGACTGTTTTGTCTTATTCCACCATGATGTGGCTAGTAGAAGGCCACGACGTAGCGACCTTATGAGGTTGACTTCGACAGTTGACCTTGACCGTTCACTTTTTGAACCAGGTTAACTTTTGGTCAGATTGTTAGTTCTAGAGTATATACTAAGGTTAGACCTTGTTTGATTCGATAGGTGTGTTGTAGCATCGACTGTGTGGCATTAAGTTGTGTTATAGTTGACTTTATGAGACAGATGAGTCTTCTCAATATACTATGTAGACTGCTAGATTGTCTCTGTGACTCTTTCATGAAAGATTGTGGCTGGATCACAACATTTGTATGAAAGACTTTGGTTGGATCACAACACTTGTGTGTAAGACTGTGGTTGGATCACATCACTTGTGTGTAAGACTGTGGTTGGATCACATCACTTGTTTGTCTTTGTGACTTACATGGAAGACCATGGTTGGATCATGGCAGAAAGTTTATGGTTGGGCTGTAATCTAGGAGTGATTGTAGGACTATGGTTGGATCATAGTGTTCACATAGGTCTAGTCCCACTGATATGTATGGTATGTGGTATTTTGGGGAACTCGGTAAGCTTTTTGCTTACAATTTTTTGGTTTGAACATTTTCAGGTACTTCCGATTCTAAAGGGAAGGGCCCGACTTAACGGCACAAGATTTCCACCTGATGATATTTCACATTGATGATTATTATTTTACTCTGATGATTATGATACATTTTCACTATGGTGGATTTTTGGGACACATATTATGTGAATTGATGAATTAAAAATGAAAAATTTTATTCATATTTTTGGGATATTACAAACTGTTAGAGAAAGAAGAAAGATTGGACCTTATGTATCATAAGGGTTAGTTAGAAAGAGATTAAGAAGTGGCATAGATAAGTGAGACTATGGTGGACTCATGAGAAGAGTCTAATGGTTGGGTATAGATTCCCACTAGTAGAAATGATGACCAAGTATTGTATAGAGATGAGAAGTTAGAAACTTTAGGAGTGTGACTTCCCAATGTAAGAGATGAGTAAGTATGTCAAAATACATCTTCTAGATGTATCAAGTATAGAGTAGGTAAGTAGAAGTGAAAATCTCATAGATGCTGGCTTGATAGGATGTGAGGACTAAAAGAAAATGAATACCTAAGAAATTTTCATGTTGAAAATTAGGTTATGATAAAGGAGACAAAATAGTTGTGAATCATGTGATGAAGTGATGATATTGAACCTAGGTAAGTATGATGTGTATGCAGTATATGGGCGCTGCAGACACATGATATTTATTGTGATTCAATGGTTCCATTAAGTTACCTGAGGATCAAGTGGGTTGAGATGAGAAGTGATATCACGGTAGATTAATAAGAATTTACCATGTAAGAAATAAGACATGTGAATCATGAATAGAAAGCTAATATTGAACAGGATAAGTATGATGTGTATTCAGTATATGGGCGTTGCAGCCACATGGTGCTTATTGTGGCTAAATGGAATCATAAAGTTGCATGAGGATTGAGTAGTTTGGGATAAGAACATTAATATGGTACTTGAAATAAAATACCATGTTTAGATTGAGACTTGGGTGTATTGGGAACAGTAGAGAGAGAGACGTGAAAGTTAGCACACGACCAATAATAGATTATTGAGAAGAAGAGTTGTAGTTAGATACAACACTTCAAAAAGAAAGTGGAGTGATTAGATGTTATAATTTGCTAAGATTTTAGAAAAGTGTTCATGTAATTACTTATGGAGTTAGAATGGCATAGTGGAAGCGCAGTTGGTTAGTAACTTACCTAAGAGTAGATGGTTAAGAAGTATGTTGGTACACTTGTGAGAAGAAGAATCAAAGAGGAAACTTTATGCACATGGTTGTGTAAAATGGGACAAAAAAATGGTGTTAAGTATGAAATGTGATTGAATAAGAGTAAATAGAGTAATAGATGTCCAAGAACAACCATTGTGAGTAGATAGATGAAGAGAGTTTGGGCATTGCATTGAAAACGCAAAGAATTAGAAAGTAGATTGTTATTTTGGGTAATGAGGTAAAAGAAAAGAATAACCTTAGAAAAGAGTCATTAAGTGAGAAAATAATTAAGAAAGTAAGAAAAGATTGAGAGGAAGAAATCTCTTTAAGGAGGGTAGCTTGTAAGAACTTAAAATTTAAAGAGATTTGACTTTTAGTCAAATATAGACCAAAAGGGAAAAATGGTCAGTACTGAGAATTTAGTAAGGTTATGAAGTTGTGAATTCATGAAAATGGCCAACATAAGTTTAAGTCACTTAGAAGAGGTAAGATGAGTAAGTTCAAGAGAAAGAAAGTATTAGAAGATTCATTTTGGCCAAAAGGCTAAAATGGGTATTTTATGCTTTTTGGGCCAAGTTTGTGACTTAATAGATTAAGAATCATATTAAGTTAGTGAGAAATGACTTAACAGAGTTGTAGAGTATGTTCCCACCTTCGCATGGATATAAAATATCATAGAAAGTGGTTATAGAACGAAGAAGTTATGAAGGTTAAAAGTTGGAGGATAAGTTGTCCCCAAAGCAGGAATGGAATCAACAATGCACTTTGCTAATCTCCAGATACCGTAGTACGGTAAGAAGATCGCCATGGTGCAGTGGAGTAAGTGAGCTGCCATTAACCGAAATCAAATGGTCACCACAACGCAGTAAAGACTCCACCGCGGCGTTGTGTTGCAAAAGATAAAAACCTCAGTTGGATTTCATTCTCGCCATAAGCAATCCTAAACCCCCTATAGACGATCTCTGACGATTTGGAGAAGGAAAAAGGATCAAAGGGAGATTATGGGTGTTTATGGCTTCGGTTGAACATTGGAAACTGATGAGGTAATCAGCTTCTCCATAATTAAGCTAACCAGGCCTTAATGGTGTTTTGATGATCAATTGAGTTAGTTCTATAATATTGTGTTAATAGAGCTTGTTAGTAATGTTTAATCAAATGTTTAGAAGCTATGAACGACCTCTATATGTGATTTCCAAGGTGAAATCTATATATATGAAGTTAGGGTTTTAAACCCACACTAGTGGTAATGTTCAATTGATGAATTAGAGATTAGAGTGTAATCAGTTATGTAGTATGGGATGCCTAGTTCAGTGTTTGGATTGAATTTACAACTGGAAAATGAAATATTAATATTATAACCAATTAAGTGATATTTTTGACATTAGGAAGTATATAAGATCTAATAAGTTAAGAAATTTTTTCGGAAGTTGAAATGTTCTATGAATAGGCCTTGAGCAAGCGGATGAGCCAAGATGCATCAATTGATGATTTGGAGCCAAGTAGTAGTTAGTCGTTAATAACTAACACGGTGAGTTATTACTCTCACTTTCTATTTAGCTATATATATATATATATATATATATATATATATATATATATATGCATGTATGTATATTTAGAGTATGTATGAGGTATACATTAGACACATGTATCAGAGCATGTATGTATACCTATAGTATGTATGTATGGTTAGATGAGAAATCTATATGCTAAATATGTAAGAGATGGTAGGAAGAGATAGAATATGATTATATACATTATAATCATATAGATGAATATATATGGTATTGTGTAGAATACCTAAGAGTTATGAGAAGAAGAATTAGATAAGTACTTAATACGTTAAGTACTAGAAGAGTAATACAAGATCACTTGGTGAGATAAATAGATAGATTGTCCATGGGACTAGTGTTATCTGAT
The DNA here is from genome assembly GCF_052849685.1 of Lactuca virosa. Lineage (NCBI taxonomy): Eukaryota > Viridiplantae > Streptophyta > Magnoliopsida > Asterales > Asteraceae > Lactuca > Lactuca virosa. The sequence continues at coordinate 100,813,981 of NC_136429.1, forward strand.
GAGTCACATAAAAGTGTTAGAGAAGAGTATGATCCTTCGGGAAAAAGAGTATGATTCCTTCTGGAAAAAGAGTATGATTCCTTCAGGAATAAGAATATGATTCCTTCTGGAATAAGAGCATGATTCCTTCAGGAATGAGATTATGTACATACAGGGAAAGAGATGATGATCCATTTAGGGATGTAGATAAATTATTCTTGCAGGAGTAAAATTATGTACGGTTAGAGAAGATAGAGAAAATGTTCCATGAGTGGAACAAGGAAAGAGAGTTCTTTTAAGAACTTAGATAAGATCTGTGAGGGATTAAGAGTAAGGAATTTGTGAGGGATTCAAGAGAAAAAGAATGATTTAAGGATCCACGGGGGATCATAAGAAAGGGGAGTAAGATCGGATGAGTGTACCGAGTAATATCGTGGGATGTTTGATTCCCTTATAAGATAGAGAAGATTGTAGTATGAGATTGGATCGTTGGGTAAGGATGTGAATAGAAAGCTGAGGCATTAGAGTTAAGAATATAGAAATGAAGAGTAAGTAGATCATGAGACAAGCATGCTAAGAGTAAGAGATGTTTCAAGAATAGAGTAAGAATATGAGAAGGACATGCATAGAGTATGAGAAGAACAAACAAAGTATGATATGGGATAAGAGTAAGAGATAAGAAAAGAGAAGTAGAAAGAAGAAAATGAGAGAGATAAAGTGAAAGAAATTAGAGTATGAGAAGAGACTCAGAAGAGGCTAAGAAAGAGTATGAGATGAGAAGGAGAGTAGATTATAGAAAAAACAGAGAAAGATATAGAATAAAGCAGAGTATAAGAAAAGAGGGCAGAAGGCAAAGGCCAGAGGTTAGAGTATGCATAAAGTATGAGAAGAGCCTCACAAGAGGCTAATAAATAGTATGAGATGGGAATACAAGTGATGAGAAAAAGAGTAGAGCATAGAAAGAACAGAGAAAGATAAGATGAGAAAGATATAGAATAGAGCAGTGTATGAGAAAAAAGGGCAGAGGGTAGAGTATGGAAAGATGATAAAAATAGAAGAGATAGATGAATGAGAAGAATAGTAGAGTATGTTATTAGAAGAAGAGTAGATTAACATGAAAACAAATCAGAATATAACTCACCAGACATGTAGTCTGATGTAGTAAAGATTTTCATGTTTTGTAGGTTCAGGTAGAGTCGTGGTATGTGAGAAGACAGGAGCACACGGACCTATAATAGATTTTACTTCGTTGTTTTTCAATTCATAGATAGATTTTGTTGTAAACCTGTGATTGTTGTATGGGATGTAAAAAAAAATTTATTTATTTGACTTAATAGAATTCCATAAATTTTTAGAAGTAACTTTGATAAATCCCTTGGATGTATGATTAGAAAATCAGGGTCCTTACAATATATTATTTTTATATGTTTCTTATGTGATTGTTAGTAAGTGATTTTAGTGATGCTTGAGAGTTTTGGAGTTTTCAAGCCTTAAAATTATAGCTACTAAGTTATGTTTGATTATTCCGGATGACCATTTACTAAGGGTTTTATATTCGAGTTGACATACTATTGAGTTTGAAATAAAAATTGTTTTTCATAAAATGTATGTTTTATAGATTTAGGAATACCCATTGTTGAAGAAACAACTTTTCAAGTAAGCATAAACAGGTATAAAAATGACCAAAAAGAATGGATGTCATAGTTTTCAAGAAACTTAGATTTTCAAGCCTTAAGTGGCCTTGTTTGCAAACACATGTGCTCATCTACAAAAAAAAAAGTTAATCCTCCTACCACCCTCTTGGTTAGATGAAGAAACAATAAGAACTCATGGATATTTATTCTATTTTGATAGTTTGATTTGTTTTTTTATATAATTAGATCCTGCACCATCAGACATTAAAGGTGTTCCCCTCTACACCTAAATCTTACCCTTCCTTTTTCGTATTTTGGCAATGTGTAGATCCATCTTAGTTTTAACTAAGTGCAATTCCACCAACTGTTTAATATCCTTTTTTTTACTTGAACTTTTAACCAACTTTGAATATTCTTTATATACAATGCCTAATAAGTAAGGTTTGGCTTTAGAAGCTTACATATCTGTTGGAATAGGTATCCGAGGTCATAACTAAATTGGTCAAAGTCAAAACTAAATTGGTATAACTTTATGGAATAATAGTAAAGTCCTTTTTAGGTTACCCTCGTAGCTAGAAATGGTGTAGAATGATTTTTGGAGAAAGATGAAATAACTTGTTAATTTATTATGGTTAATAAATTAATAAGAAATTGTAATATTTAAATTAAGAATTAATTTAGAATTAATTTAGGGTTAATTGGAATTAATTAAAAGGTGCAAGGACTGAGTTGTAATTGTTCAATGGTTGAGCGATGGAGAGGTTCTCGAACTCTCATAGTATGGATGGTTTTGTAGTTCCCTTAAGGGGATTCTAGAAGCCTCCAATTGATATAAGGAAACTGGATATTCGCTGATTTGAAATAATATTATTTTATTTTCAAATCTGTAGTTATCAGGGATTCCATGCAACTATATAAAGGGTCCTAAACCCTCTAATTTTCGGCCATCTCTCTATTGGTTAAGCATAACCAAAATTTCCTTTCTCCATCCTCTCTCCAAAAGGTCTTCTAGTTTCTAGGTTTTGGGTGTGAGCCATTAGAGGCATCATACTTTTGGTGTTAAGCTTTCTGAAGTTCTACAAGAGAATCAAGGATATTTTTTGCTATAACAATATCAAAGGTATGTATCCTACTTGTAAATTTCGATTAGAGCACAGGGATTTAGTAGTTTCATAGTATGTTGTTATTTATGTGCAAAGACGTAGATCCTTTAGGTTGTATGCACCCTTAAGTGTTATACGTTAACTTTTCCGCATAGACTTCTAACCTATGAAATTCATCAGTGGTATCAGTGCCATGTCTTTCAATTAAGAGTGCATGATAGATGAAACAAAAAAATATTCGAAGGGTACGCTGCGTCTTTTGATTTTTCATGTTTTCTATTATTTTTCTATCTTATTCGAATGTATGATGATTTTTTAGTGAGTATATGGTTTTCGAACTATTAAAATCTGAATTTTAATGTCATAGATATGATTAAAATCCTAATCCTAATTTTATGGAGATAAATAAGGAAACCTAACTTTTAGTTATAAGATAACTAAATGAGATTATTATTTATGGATTTTGATATAATAAATTAATTAAAAGTTAATCAAAAGATAAATATAAAATTCATAATTGTATTATATGATAAAGATAAATCATATAAGGGTTTAATTAATTTAATTGTTTAATTAAAAGATAAAGATAAATCATATAAGGGTTTAAAAATTAATTATTTAGTAGTTAATTTAGACGATTAATATTTAAACCTTAAAGTTTTAAAATATTTAAAATGCACCCTATACATATACAAAACCTTAATATTATATGTATAATTAAAAGTCATTCAATTCAATACTAGGCCTTATTCACGAAGTCACACTCTAAGAGATGTATAAAGAAATGACCTATAAAATGACCATTGAATGGGTGTCCTTTTCACCCACCGCTTATTTGTATGGTGGAAGGTAGTTAGCCGAATGGTTTTGATGGGACATAAAGAAGATTAAAATTATAATATAAAGTAATAGAACCTTTTACAACATCTCACTCTAGTTACTTTAGGAAAAATGTGAAATTGTATGCTAATCTATGAAAACGCACATCATTTATATGTGAGTCATTAGTGGAGCATACATGGTTAACCGACACACTAATGTGGTACTAAAAAGATTAAATGATGATACAAACTTAAGTTTATGATTGTTTATGGAGCATGTGTGGTTAACCGTCATGTCAATGTGAGATCATAAATGACATCGAGGATGTCACGTGGGTTTACATGGTTATTTGCATCTCGTTTGTGATCCTCGGTATCCCAGTCGCAAAAGTGAGAGCATAATCTGAGATTAAAAATTCCATTGATAAGATTCAATGAATCTCAAAATATCTAAGAGTCTCATAAGATTGAAATAGGTAAAAGGCTTACCTACTTAAAATAAATTCATAATTTGATTACGACATCCCTCTCAATTCGAATCAAAAATATGGTTCCTAGACTTAATTTAAATTTGGGTTAATAATTAAGGATTAAATCGATTTACTTAAACTTTCTCTTAGTTTAGATGGAAGTCCTCTTACACCTCTTTGCACACTTTCTAGTTATAACTTCTCTATCGAGAATTGTCATTTGCTATGGAATCTTCATCAATTGGAAAGATGTCCTCGATGACCATACCCTTCAAATAAAAAATACATCAATTTTAAATAAGTTATTATTCCCATAAAATTTGGATTTGTCAAATAAGGTCTCTTGCATCATAAAGTCCATGTCCTCGATGCTCCAAAATGATTTTCGTAAACATGTGAGCATATGAAATGAATTTGCAATTGATGAAATGTTTTTTCACCAAAAGACAATACAAGAGTGATTTGAAAATATTAAAAGGTTCCTAATTGCATTTGAACTGAAGAAAAAAGTTTTGTATGTAATAAATGAGAACTACATAGACAAAAATGAGAATCTCAATGTTGCCCTAGACAAGACTCTTGCTATAGATCTTGTTATTTGGATCTCTCACTAGTACTTATGATATTTTCAACTTGATTTATCATATAAATAGTATGGAGAAAACATTGATGAAATTCTTAGGCCTTCTCCAAACTGGTAAAGTGGAAAGGAATTAGATTTCTTGTTAGGGTTCAAAGTTATTCATGGATTGACTTTATGATGACTTAACTTGAGAAGACCCACTTGTACATGTGGGATTGGAGCCTTGTGACATGAGAGAGAGAGAGAGAGAGACTTTTTATCACCTCTATAAACAGTGAGTTGCATACCATTAGTAGAGTGTGCTTGAAAGATGTAACATTATGAGTGTGGGTGTGTGTTAATTATGTAGATTTAGAACTAGATCCTTTTTTGTAACACCTTTCATAATTAAATACATCTCTTATACACCCAAATCACCATGTTCTTTGTGTTCTTTACAATTATGCATGTCAAATCAAATGCTCATAACACTACAATTGATATCAAAGCGGGTCTTCGAAGATTGAAGTGATTTTTGAAGAAACGATTATTGATTTGGCAACACTCAACACAATGTAAACGATCTATGGTGAGTCTCTCTTAATCTCTCGGAATCGTGCTTTGTTATTGATTTTTGATCATTTTGACTCATTGGATCAAATTTGTTTAAAGCCCAATTGTTATGATTCAATACTTTTCTTTTTACGGATCTAGCACAAAACACCATTCAATTCATTAGATCTAATATACTAATATACTGTTCATTTGAGCCCAAATTGTGATAAACGTTTTGAGCCCAATCCACTTTACTTATTCATTTACTGTTCATCGGATTCACATGTAAGCCCAAATCTCGATTGTTGTATCCAGATTTTGTTTGGCCCTAATTCACAACTCATTCGTATCATTTGATTACCGTCCATTCTCAATTCATATATCATTCATTGTAACAAAATCGATCGTGTTATCTGTTCTTCAAACTTTCGATTTCTGTTCTTCAAACGCTTGAATATCATCAATCGAAAAAACTACAATTTGTTTGATTCGTTATCAGTCGTATTTTCTTCATCTATTCATTGTTAATTATTCAATCGATTTATTATGAATTGAAATCGGTGATGATTTTGGTGATTAATGGATCCGAGGAAGAATACAGGAAGTGGTAATTTTGTTTTGGTCCTCTTAGCACTGAATTTGAAAGTCTATTGAATTCTCTGGACAAATTGATGAAGACGAATGCTCAAGAACAAATGAAGAACAGTCAAATATGATGATGAACAATTGATATTTGTTGTTTTATCTGAAATTTGATTTGAGTATGATGTGTTTGTTGTTTGTCGATTATCAGTTTCGATAGTCAAAGGCAAAATCGAAATGTCAAAACGAAAGTCAAAATCATGTTTTCGATTGTGGTTCAGTGGACGAGTGTTTGTTTGTGAATGGGTTTGTGAATCGAAGGATAAATGGTAAAGTTTTAATAATGATATATGGATATTGATGGTCGAACTTGGAATGGGTAGTTGTAATTGATTGGATATTGATTTTGTATTGGTAGTGTAAGAGCATGACTTTGAAGGCTCAATGGTGCTTTGACTATAATTGGGTTCGATCGTCCATAGATATCAAAGTCTGGAGGCAGTTCTCTGGTGCTTTGATGGTGTTCTGATAAAGCTTGGAAACTAAAAGTCAAGCTTGGAATCGAAAGTTGAGGTTAATAGTCGAAAGTTTTGGGCTGAGATCGAAACTTGGTAATGTCTCACTTTCGACTGTGAATGATTCATTTCGAATCGGAAGATGAAGTTTCGAAATTTGATAACAAAAGGGTTGATTGATGGTTTAGTGGTCGAAACTTGGAACTGTGAAGGGTCGAAAATTGGGTAACTATGGAAGAATCGAAAGACTGACTTTTGATTGGTTTCGTGGTAACGAAAGCTTGAAAATCAATGTTAGAGTCGAAAATGATGGATTTGGAGTTGAAAGTTAAGCTTGATTGTCGAAATGTTGTTTGAATAGACGAAAGTGATTTGTGATGGTCGAAAGTTCATTGAGGATCAAAAGTTGTGGTCGATGGTTTGGAGTCAAAAGTGAACTTTCGATTGAGGTTATGGTGTTGTGTGCTTTCATTCTGCATCTTTCAAGTGGAACATATTTGGGAAGGAGATAATAGAAGTTTCACAATTGGTCCCTAAAGTTTCAGTAAAATGACTCTTTTTACCCGAAAATCACAATCTTGTCAAAATTGAAGATTATTTTTGGGATTTTCAAAAAGTGGTTATCTTTGCAAGTATTTTTCAATAATATGAATGAGTTTGTTCATTTTTTAGTCAAAGGTGGTCCGACATGTGAAGAATTCGAAAATTATGATATTTTTTGGATTTCTGGATTTGAGCAAAATGTTTATGTTACATGTCAAGAGGGATTTTTGCATGGAAAAATCCAAATTGAGCGCTTTCTCATTCCCTTTTGGATTTTATAATCATATTTCGATTATAAAAAAAGGAGAGATTTGAATATTAGAATTCGAAAGTTTTGAATTTGTTCATATTAAGCGAATTTGGAAACCGGTGTGACCTTGAGAAGGAAAAGTTTATGAAGTGATTCGAATTAGAAATTATGAAGTGATTTGGGTTTTTCCCAGTTTCATGAAGGGTTTGGACACAGTGAAGAGTTTTGGGGTGTGTTTTTATGCTCAAAGTTGGGTAATTGATTTGTGGAGTTTTAGATTCTCCAAATTACCTTTTGATGCTCGGATTGTAATGTCTCACACTCTAGAACCCGGGTTGGAAAGTCATTGAAGACTTAAAGATTTGATGCTCATTTATATATTTGTCATACTTGAGGTTTCGTTCGTGAAGTTGCTCTTTTTGGAGATTGAATTCGAGTCATCCATCCCTAACTTTGAGGGGGAGAATGCTAGGGTGCAAAGTTATTCATGGTTTGACTTTGTGATGACTTGACTTGAGAAGGCCCACTTTCACATATAGGATTGGAGCCTTGTGACATGAGAGAGAGAGAAAGAAAGAGACTTTTTAGAACCTCTATAAATAGTGGGTTGCATACCCCTAGTAGAGTGTGCTTGAGAGATGTAACATTGAGAGTGTGAGTGTGTGTTAATTATGTAGATTTAGATCTAGATCCTTTTTGTAAAACCTTTCATAATCAAATACATCTCTTAGACACCCAAATCGCTATGTTCATTGTGTTCTTTACAATTCCACATGTCAAATCAAATGCTCATAACACTATATTTCTTATTCGATTCCAGTTGTCACATTTTTTAATGTTGGAGGAATGAAGAGGAAATGTTTGAATCCTAAATGGAATGCAACGGTGTCAACCGGAACTTCCCATTACGAAGGAATGGAATTGGCATGTCCTCTATTCCACACAACCATTATTCAGAAGAGGCAAGTTGCATTTAATGCAAAGACAAGGATCATAGGAAACGAAGTTGCCTTATGTATTTTGAGATAGTAAAGTCAAATGCCTGACTCTATTTTAAGTACTTGTATAATCAATCTCCAAATACATCTAATTCATGAATCCCTGATGCATGATATGGTAATCACATTTGGATAGCATTATAAAATCTGAAGGAAAGAAGGAGGTTAAGCATTAAGAGCTAAAACCTAATCACTAGAATGGACAAGTGTCGCATGTCTTGATGATTAAGGATTTCAAGTTTGTGCTTAGTTATGGAGATAAGATAAATCTAGTTATTTTCTATTACTCTTCAAAGATGTCTAGAAACCAAAATTTCAACTTATGCGTTGTATAAACATGAATTTCAGTTTTCATTTAATAATGGAAAGGTGACAATTCTAATTTATGAAGATGGTGGCTTTATGTTTAAAACATCTTCATGCAATTGGCATTCATGAAATTATAGTTTGTATTTCTATTAATAGCAGTGATGACTTAAGTATTTATTCCTCTAATAGTTTATACATGATCGTGCTTGTGGCATAATCGCCTTGACCATATAAGTAAGAATCACATCACCAAGCTCCAATTGGACTGGACTTGGAATCATTCGACTTTAGGTAGATGGTGTATGCGAGTCTTGTTTATTGGCAAGACGACTACATCACTATTCACATGGATATGTGAATGAGGTGAAGGATTGTTGGATCTTGTACATGCTAATGTGTGTCGACACTTTAAATCCACCACAAGGGACATCAACCACTACTATGTAATATTAATTGATAGTTTCAGTAGATGTGATTATGATTAAGCATAAGTCGGACACTTTGAAGAGTTCAAGAGTATCAGAACAAAGTAGGGAATCAATTGGGCAACAAGATAAAAGAGTCTCCAATATGAAAGAAAAGGGAATACCTTAGTATCAATTTTTACAATCATCTTACAGATTGTAGAATAGTTTCCATAATTAGCTTCTCCAAAGACATCATAATGTAATAAGAATCAAATGCTATAGGATTCAATCTATGATGAGTCGTGTTTCGCTACAATTCACAATTTTTTGGGAATATACACTTGAAATGGTAGAGCATATTTGAAACTTGTATCTAACTTAGTAAGTTTTGAAAACACCTCATGAAATGTGAAGTTGGAAAGTTCCCTCGCATTCATATCTGGTGTTGTGAGGTCTTTCATTGGACGAGAAACCAAAGACCAACTTGAATCGAGATCTGATAAGTGTTATATTGTCGATTTTTTATATATGTTACTTATAGCTTATAAGGAATGTTCCTTTAGAGAAAGAACATATAGATATCAAGAAGTCGGTGGGAGTCATACTAAACTTGGTGAAATTTGAGATATGACTGACAATGAACCTATAGTTAGCACTACCTCTCAACCTGAGGTTTATAAACCAGTTGATTTAAATAACATTGCCTTATCTCTTCACAAGATATGGTAAAGTTAGAGCACCTCCCAAGTTTTATAAGTATCATCTAGTTATGGAAGGAGATACATTGATTAATGATAAACCATTGATTAATTTGGATAAGCTTAACAGCTACTAGGAAGCATTGGTGGGCCTAGTGGTTGTCATTAGAAGAGTCTAAGGATAGAGAAATCCAATCCATAAAGGATAACCAAGTTTGAAATTGGTTAATCCTAAACCTAGTCTCATGACAATGGGTTGTAATTAGATCTTCCATGTGAAGACTAACACGGATAGTACACACATTCAAATCCAGTATAATGAAAATGGGTTTTTGCTCAGACTCCATAAATTAATTATGATAAAACATTATTACCAATAGTTAAGAAAGGTTTGTTTAGTTATTTTTTTCCATTATTGCTTTCTTTGATATAAGATATGGTAAAGTGGATGTTTAAATGACTTTCCTCAATATGAAACCTTTGAAGGGTGTATGACACCTCCTGAAAGGATTTAAACATACAAAGTATCCAAACAAAGTGTGTAAGCTTGAGAAGTCTATTTGTAGATTTTGACAAGCATTGTGTAGCAAGGAATCTCTTCTTACATGAGAGAGTCGAAGAGTATTGCCTTTCTAGAAGTCCAGATTAGTCTTGAGTACATGTCAATGCTAGTGAGAGTATCCTTGTCTTCCTGGTATTGCATATCGATGACAATACCACTCATAGGAAACTTTATCTCTAAGTTGCAAAGTGTAAATGCTCAGGAATTGTTTTGTTATGATGGGCATGGAGAAGAGACATTAATACTTGGTATTTGGATTTAAATTATGACTGAGATGTTTAATAGGACTCAGTCAAGGCATAATATGTTAAAAGGTTTCAACATGGAAAATTCCAAGAGAGGGATTGTTCTTATGCATCATATGAGTCGATACCCATATGCTTTGGATATAAGATCAATTTTTATGCTATGACTAATGTATATTCTAGTGTCTCAAATGCCTAAAGCATTTTGAAATTGGATCAGACATTTGCTTGACTAAATCGCTAGACTACTGTCAAGAACATTCTAAGGTATTGAAAGATACAAAATGATTGGTCTCTTGTAGATAGTAAAGAAAATGATTGAGAATGGATATAGTGACATGAATTTTAGAGATGAACTTGTGTCATAGTCTAAAATGGATATTCGTTTTGAGTTGTATCATGAAAGGTTTCATGTTGGATATGGTAGTAAATTCTACGTTGTGAGTAAGACTACATTAGTGAAAGTTAAGTATCTAAAGAGTGTACCTGGACTAAAAGGCTTCATAGTTGACCTTGGAGTTGTTTTGAGTAACAAATTGCCAGTAAGAAATATTATGTTAATGTGCAGTCGTGTTGACTAAAGATCCTTGTGATCACAGAGGGTCAATACATAAAAGGAAGAAATTCCACTACCTCTAAGAAAAGATTGAGGATGAAGTCCTAGTCGTGAAGTGAATATCCTTCTAATGATTCATTCACAATAGTGAGAACCAAAAGAGAATATGATGTGCATATTAAGGGCATTGCCATAAGAAATGATGCATAGTTTAGTTTTTAAGCCGATTACCACGAAACATTTATACAATCAATAAATATGTAATTTATGGTGATTAAGTAATAGGGATTTATTAATATTAGAGTGTATGATAACGGTGATAATATTTTATTATTTCGTTTCATTTTGCATGTTTACTTCCTGAATAATTAATTTATTCGAATTGCAACAGTCAGCCATACTTCTAGGAGTGTGTATTGATTTAAGACTGTCATGAATTGGTTGTAGATTGTCTATAAGGAGTAGACATTGCATAGGGATTGTTGTAATATTCATGAATACTTGAAAATAGGGATTTTAAGTATTATATAAACCCACTCTTATAGATTACTTCATGGACTCAATCCCGAGTAATTCTAAGACAATAATATCTACTATTCTTAAAGCAGATATATATAGTTCATAGTTTACAAATCAGTTATGTATTGGTTTGCTCAAACACATATTGTAACTAGGTGTTATAAAGAGTAATTATATGTAAGATTTGATAAGTAAAATGTATGGTTATATAGTCAAAGTAATCTGTTCCTTTTTCCATAACAAGAAAAGCGATATCTTTGGGCCCCTCGACAATTTGATGTTGACATTCATGTGTAAGGCCTTGCCTGAACTAAATTGATGTGTTCGATCAATAGTCTGAATCCAGTCCTCATAAATCGGAAATCGAGAAACAGAATCTTGGACCATGAGATTGATTCTTATTCATGTCTCGTGTCCATACGATATCTTGAAGAACGAAGGAATAATTGATCCCTTATCTAAGGGCCAACGTTTAATTTTATCAGAGTTCGACAATGGCTTTGGAAATCACGCTTTGCTACTTATTCAAAGTCTATATTTGAAATTGTAGCTAATGACTTGTCCAAGTAGGAGACTATTGGAATAAGTGTCCAAGGTCATAACTAAATTGGTCAAAGTCAAAACTAAATTGGTATAACTTTATGGAATAATAGTAAGTCCTTTTTGGGTTGCCCTCATAGATAGATATGGTGTAGAATGATTTTTGGAGAAAGAGGAAATAAGTTTTTAATTTATTATATATGGTTAATAAATTAATTAGAAATTGTAATATTTAAATTAAGAATTAATCATAATTAATTAAGAATTAATTTTGGGTTACTTGGAATTAATTAAAATGTGCAATGACTGAGCTGTAATTGTTTGATAGTTGAGTGATGGAGAGGTTCCAGAACTGTGACAACCCGAAACTTTTTCCGTTTCCGTTACACGGTTTGCGTTAATAAAATTTCGAATTCGTTAACTTTTTCGTCAAACTTTTTGGTTTAGAAAATAATCTAGTTGTTTATATAATTAAATTATTTACGAATTGGAACCAAAAGTCGCGCGGAAACCCGAATATCTCGAAAAATCAAACATTCCGGTCTAAGTGAGGTTACGACCGTAAACGTGTTTACGGCCGTAAACTCGTTTACGGTCAGTAACGAGTGGACCCCCACCACACCCCTATAAATATGATACCTCCACCTTCATTAGAACATTTCTGGCCAAAAACTCTCTCCTTCTCTCTCTAAGAACCTTAACCGTAAACACTCAAAACGCCTTCAAATTTCGGAAATCATAGAGAAAATCACGTTTGGGTCGCTTTGGAACGTCTCAGGGCACTCATCTCTTCGAAATCAGCATCCAGCTCTAGTGTTCTTGAGTTTACGGTTAGCCTTCAGAAACCGTAAACTCTGTTCTTGAGTTTACGGTCCGAGCTTTCAGAAACCGTAAACTCTGTTCTTGAGTTTACGGTCCGAGCCTTCAGAAACCGTAAACTCTGTTCTTGAGTTTACGGCCGTGAACTCACCGAGTCTTCAAAAACTGTAAACTCCAGCTTACGACCGTAAACCCTTGTTCACAGCCGTAAACACCTTTTGGTGGTGCTTTTGGCTGAAAACTCACTCTCTTTGATTCGATCAAGTCCCGGTAACATTCCTCAACCGAATACAAGTGTTCTTATGACACTTTATTTATCGAAATCGCTAATTTAGATACATATATGTATTTATTTGATAATAGGATTTCGTTAATTGTCACATGCAACAACTCGAGGATCTTCATTTCAGTCCACGATTTCACGCAACAACTGTGAGTTCATACCCCTACATTTTTCCATATTTTCAATGTTTTCAGGGGGGGGGGGGGGAATACAAGCTAAACATAAATGTTTTCAAAACTTATGCAAATCTCATACTTTAACCCTTTTGTACTGTGTTGAGCATAAGGGACGTTTTCACAAAAAATTGCATAGTTTTCCGGACACGCTATTCACTATACATGCAAACTATAATCGGTATAGTTTGGGATTTTCTAAACATAACGAGTACAGAAACTTTCACTACTAAACATATGCACTAAGACATAAATAGTTTACAGTTACATCACCACTTTATCATGGTTTTTCATAACTGTAATTATCATTATATACGGTATACATACGGATTTTCACTACGATAGAACGCTACTACACTACATGTAAACTAGATTGTACGATACTGTGAGGCGCTACTTCACTACTGTACCCTTAGGTGTACAGGGATAAATCCTACCATAGTATAACCAGAGTCTCCTGGAGGGAGAGCGTGAGATTTGTGAATAGATCTATTCGGAACTGACAATCCCACATCTGGACTGCTAGCTACAGTTAGGCGGGCACGCCTGAGATGTACAAATGTCATTTAACTCGACGCCTGAAGAACGTTGGAAAGGTCTCTAGTCATATCAAGCATGGTTATACGACTCACATTATGTATAAATCACCTTTAGTTTACAACCTGGCACTCTTCAATAGTTTTATTTTTACTAAATAGAACTGACACACACTACGTATACTGGTTAAAGCCAGGGTTTTTCAAACAGAACCGATTATGCAATGGTTTCACATACAAAATACTTATACTTCATGATTAGTTTTAGCTAGTCACATGAGGTAGTATTTTCGCACATCACTACAGTTTTCCGTAACGAACATTCATGGTTTTATAAGAAATCGATAACGCTACCTTTTCACTAAAGAAAATATCAGATTTTCTTGTAAACATACAAATATTCATGGTTTATTACAGAACTGATAACACTACATTTTCACTAAGGAAAATATCGGATTTTCTTAAAACTATACAAATATTTTCCGAACTCATCAACGATTTTCACTACAAACCACCGCTTATGAACTCACCAGCTTTATGCTGATACTCTTTCAAACTGCTTGTATTCTCAGGAAATCAGTAGACAGGTACTTGCTGGATTTTCGAGGAACTGGAGCAATAAGAGTTTTATGTTTATACTATACAAAGCTATTAGATGTAATTCAAACAAAGTTTCAGTCAAGTTTCAACAGATGTAAACATTTTTATTTAAGTATTCACTGTAATGGTTATGTTGCTATGATTGCTGTTATTCATTGGTTGTGATGCTACACATGACGTCCTCCGCCCCGGAACGTTTCCGCCATCGCTTTCGGGGTGTGACAGATTGGTATCAGAGCCCTTGTTTATAGCGAACTAGTATACCGAACCTTAAGTGGTATACAACTATAAACACTAAGGGGCCTAAGTGCTCTACGCTAAAAGTATACTTTCAAAATATAAAGTATTTTTATAAAAAGTATACGAGCATGCATACATAACAAAATTCGTGTCGCTAGTAGAAAAGAACAAAAGTATTTGGATGCTGGAACGTTGCGGTTAAACCTGGGCAGTTATGTAATCATGTCTAGGGTGAATATAGCCTGATCAACTATATTCAGTCGAGACATGACCAACATGTGCTTGGGAGTGACTGTGGTGTTACAGCAGGCCTAAAACTTACCAAACATCATCTCACATAAAATACTATAGGAGTATTTTCGCTAGAGCCAAACTCAGTATACAGATTCACTCTAAGTGTTGCTACCTCTTCTCCCTTAAGCGATAACTTACTTGTGTCAGTAACCTTTCTGTGCTTATCGCTCGGTAGTATACTTTTATTTTCAGGATGAGATATATCTTGTTTTGTATACATCTCGAGGACTTACCATCCTCTTCTTCCTGATTGTTTCTAGAGCAAGATGCCTCCTCAACCAAGACCCATCAGAAGGAACGACGACACTCCGCCACCACCACCACCTCCTCAGTTCGACCTTGTCATGTTTCAGGCTGCAGTTACCGCCGCCGTGACTGCAGCAATGGCACAAGTGAATGTTGGTGGGGCTGGAGGTGGAACCGACCCACAGAGACAAGGTGGAAGTCAGGGACATCAAAAAGAGTGTTCCTACAAGGACTTCATGACTGCGAAACCCAAGTCCTTCGACGGAAATGGAGGTGTCATCGCCCTGACTCGATGGTTCGAGAAGATCGAATCCATCTTCGAAATTTGTGTTTGTTCTGAAGCAAACAAGGTGAAGTTCGCCGCCTGCACCTTCACCGACAGAGCCTTGACCTGGTGGAATGGTCGAGTCAAAACCCTAACCCTGCCAGTGGCTAATGCCATGGGTTGGGAGAGACTGAAGGAGCTCATGCTCGCGGAGTACTGCCCAAGGGGCGAAGTGCAAAAGTTGGAGCACGAACTCTGGAACTTGAAGATGAAGTGTTCCGACATCGCTGCCTACACCGCGAGATTTTGTGATCTGGCTCTCCTCTGTCCGGGAATGGTCACCCCGGAGAGCAAGAAAATCGAGAGGTACATTTGGGGACTGACACAACCAACAAAAGGAAATGTCTTGGCTACGAGGCCGACCACATTTGAAAGCGCCAAGGATCTGGCACAGACTCTGATCGATCATGAAATCGATCTGGATGAAGTGGCAGCTGTCTCTGAACCATAAAAGGAAAGCGGTGGGAAGAAGAAGAAGTTTGGTAACAAACGAAAGGGACAGTCTTCACAGGAGCCCTCCAAGAAACAACAAATAGTGGCAGTTCATGTTGTTACCACTCCTGCTGCTGCTCCCACTGCTGTTCCAACCACCCAATCCCCTACCGGTGGTTATGCTGGAAAACTACCTCTGTGCAACAAGTGTAACTTCCATCATCACGGACCATGCCGTGAGCTGAGTTGCAACAACTGTGGGAGGAAGGGACACACAGTTCGATACTACAAGACACCGGCTCAACCAACCAACCAGGCACCGGGAGCGGGCGCTGGTCAAACTTGTTATGGATGTGGAGAGACTGGGCACTACAGGAGAAACTGCCCCAAGGCAACAACTGGTGGCAATACAGGGAGAGTTCTGGTGATGGGCCAGGAGGAAGCAGTTGTTGATCCTACCATTGTTACGGGTACGTTCCTCCTTGACAACTCTTATGCATGCATTCTCTTCGATTCTGGTGCGGAGAGGAGTTTTGTTAGTCATACATTCAAACATTTAATCAAGTGTGAATCCCAACCTCTAACCGAAACATTTACCATCGAGATGGCTAACGGAAAGAAGGAGAGCACTAACGACATATTCATAGGCTGTACTCTTACCCTAGACAATTATTCTTTTCCTATCGATCTTATGTATGTGTCCATCAAGAGTTTCGACGTCATTATCGGCATGGACTGGTTAAGCTCCAATCGTGCTGATATTCTTTGCTTCGAGAAGGCTATCCGTCTCAATCTTCCCTCTGGCGAAACCCTCATGATTTACGGAGAAAAGCCTAGCTCGAACCTCTGTATCATTTCGTGCATCAAAGCCCAGAAGTATCTGCGGAAGGAGTGTCATGCATTCCTAGCTGATGTTGTTGATGAGACGCGAAAAGTTGGACACCTCGAGAGCATCCTCGAAGTCTGTAACTTTCCTGACATTTTCCCCGAAGATCTCCCAGGAATCCCTCCCGAACGCCAAGTCGAGTTTCGTATCAACTTGATCCCCGGAGCTACTCCCGTAGCTAAGTCTCCTTACCGTTTAAGCGCCAGCAGAAATGCAAGAATTATCCAGTCAGCTCAATGAGCTGATCAGCAAAGGATTCATAAGGCCGAGTTCCTCACCCTGGGGAGCTCCGATCTTATTCGTGAAAAAGAAAGATGGATCCTTTCGGATGTGCATTGACTACCGAGAGCTGAATAAGCTTACCATCAAGAACCGATATCCCTTACCCAGAATCGACGATCTCTTCGACCAACTTCAGGGAGCTAGTTATTTCTCAAAGATAGATCTAAGATCAGGGTACCATCAGTTGCGAGTTCATGAGAATGATGTGCCCAAAACAGCATTCCGAACTCGCTATGGACACTACGAGTTTGTAGTAATGCCCTTTGGTCTAACCAACGCACCGGCAGTATTCATGGACCTGATGAATCGGGTGTGCCGCCCTTTCTTAGACAAGTTCGTGATTGTGTTCATCGACGATATACTTGTCTATTCGCGGAGTGAGAATGAACATAAACAGCACTTAAGGCAGGTGTTGGAAACATTAAGGGCAGAAAAACTATACGCGAAATTCTCGAAGTGCAAATTCTGGATCAGGAAGGTAAATTTCCTAGGGCACGTGATTAGCAAGGAAGGAATACACGTGGACCCTTCCAAGATCAAAGCGATTGAGAATTGGTCTGCACCAAAGACACCCACAGAAATCCGGCAATTCTTGGGTCTCGCGGGCTATTATCGCAGGTTCATCCAGAACTTCTCCAGAATCGCTAAGCCTTTAACCACCCTGACACAGAAGGGTGTAACCTTCAGTTGGGGAGTCAAGCAAGACACTGCATTTCAAACATTAAAGCAGGCCCTGTGCAGTGCACCTGTCTTGTCCCTGCCTGAAGGGACGGAAGACTTCGTAGTTTATTGTGATGCATCCAATCAGGGCCTAGGGTGTGTGCTCATGCAGAGAGGAAAGGTCATCGCCTATGCCTCGAGGCAGTTGAAAACACACGAAGTCAATTACACAACTCACGATTTAGAGTTGGGAGCAGTGGTCTTTGCGTTAAAGATCTGGAGACACTATCTCTATGGAACCAAGTGCACTATCTTCACCGACCATAAGAGCTTGCAACATATTTTCGATCAAAAGGAGTTAAACATGAGACAACGGCGATGGGTAGAGTTACTCAGTAACTACGAGTGTGAAATTTGCTATCATCCCGGAAAGGCCAATGTGGTAGCAGATGCCCTCAGTCGAAAGGAGTATTCAGGAAGGAGTATTCAGGACGTAAGGTGAAGGAACTAACAATAACCATCCATTCCCATCTATCCGCGCAAATCAAGGAGGCTCAGATGGAAGCCTTAAAACCATAGAACATGTCGGGTGAAGCCTTGAGGGGAATGGAAAAGAATCTGGAGATCAAGGGAGACGGAGTCTATTATTTCATGAACCGAATCTGGACCCCACGGTACGGTGGTTACAGAGAAGTGGTCATGAACGAAGCTCACAAGACGAAATACTCCGTTCACCCAGGTTCGGACAAGATGTACTTCGATCTCAAACAGCTTTATTGGTGGCCAAACATGAAAGCAGAGATCGCTACCTTCGTGGGCAAGTGCCTGACTTACGCCAAGGTGAAGGTCGAATATCAGAAGCCCTCAGGTCTACTTCAACAGCCGGAAATACCTGAGTGGAAGTGGGAAAGGATAACCATGGATTTTATCACCAAGTTACCCAGATCTCCGAGTGGGCACGATGTCATCTGGGTAATTGTCGATCGATTGACGAAGTCCGCCCACTTCCCTCCAATCAAAGAAAGCTTCAAGATGGAGAGACTCACACGGATCTATCTTCAAGAGATAGTTCGCCTTCATGGTGTACCTGCATCCATTATCTCCGATCGAGATAGCAGGTTTACATCGAGGTTCTGGCAGTCACTACAGAAAGCTCTTGGAACTAAATTGGATATGAGCACGGCTTATCATCCGCAGACTGATGGACAGAGTGAGAGAACAATTCAGACATTGGAAGACATGTTGAGAGCCTGCGTCATCGATTTTGGCGCATCATGGGACACTCATCTTCCTTAGGTTGAATTTTCCTACAACAACAGCTACCATACCAGCATCAAGGTTGCGCCGTTTGAAGCCCTCTATGGCCGTAAGTGCAGATCCCCTCTGTGTTGGGCTGAGGTGGGTGACACGCAGCTAGCCAGGGGTCAAGTCCCCGACAGTACTCTCACTGGTCCTGAAATTATCCGAGAGACAACTGAAAAGATTGTGCAAATCCGAGAACGACTGAAAGCCTCACGAGATAGACAAAAAAGCTACGCCGATAAGAGACGAAAACCCTTGGAGTTCCAGGTTGGTGACCGTGTCCTTCTGAAGGTCTCACCCTGGAAAGGCATGATACGTTTTGGGAAGCGTGGAAAGCTAAACCCAAGGTACATTGGACCGTTCGAAATCCTTGCTAGGATCAGTCCCGTGGCATACAAACTCCAATTACCCCGAGAGCTTAGCAACATCCATCCTGTCTTCCACGTGTCGAACCTAAAGAAGTGTCTGTCCGATGAGACACATGTGATGCCTCTCGACGAGATTGAAATCAACGAGAACCTTAACTTCGTGGAAGAACCTGTCGAAATCATGGATCGGGAAGTCAAACGAACGAAACAAAGTCGCATCCCAATAGTGAAGGTTCGCTGGAATGCCAAGCGGGGACCTGAATTCACTTGGGAGCGCGAAGATCAGATGAAACAGAAGTATCCGCATCTCTTTCCTAATCTGTGATCTGTATTCTAAGTTCGAATTTCGGGATGAAATTCCCTCTAACGGGGGGATGATGTGACAACTCGAAACTTTTTCCGTTTCCGTTACATGGTTTGCGTTAATAAAATTTCGAATTCGTTAACTTTTCCGTCAAACTTTTTGGTTTAGAAAATAATCTAGTTGTTTATATAATTAAATTATTTACGAATTGGAACCAAAAATCGCGCGGAAACCCGAATATCTCGAAAAATCAAACATTCCCGGTCTAAGTGAGGTTACGACCGTAAACGTGTTTACGGCCGTAAACTCGTTTACGACCGTAAACTCGTTTACGGTCAGTAACGAGTGGACCCCCCACCACACCCCTATAAATACGATACCTCCACCTTCATTAGAACATTTCTGGCCAAAAACTCTCTCCTTCTCTCTCTAAGAACCTTAACCGTAAACACTCAAAACGCCTTCAAATTTCGGAAATCATCGAGAAAATCACGTTTGGGTCGCTTTGGAACGTCTCAGGGCACTCATCTCTTCGAAATCAGCATCCAGCTCTAGTGTTCTTGAGTTTACGGTTAGCCTTCAGAAACCGTAAACTCTGTTCTTGAGTTTACGGTCCGAGCTTTCAGAAACCGTAAACTCTGTTCTTGAGTTTACGGTCCGAGCCTTCAGAAACCGTAAACTCTGTTCTTGAGTTTACGGCCGTGAACTCACCGAGTCTTCAAAAACTGTAAACTCCAGCTTACGACCGTAAACCCTTGTTCACAGCCGTAAACACCTTTTGGTGGTGCTTTTGGCTGAAAACTCACTCTCTTTGATTCGATCAAGTCCCGGTAACATTCCTCAACCGAATACAAGTGTTCTTATGACACTTTATTTATCGAAATCGCTAATTTAGATACATATATGTATTTATTTGATAATAGGATTTCGTTAATTGTCACATGCAACAACTCGAGGATCTTCATTTCAGTCCACGATTTCACGCAACAACTGTGAGTTCATACCCCTACATTTTTCCATATTTTCAATGTTTTCAGGGGGGGGGGGAATACAAGCTAAACATAAATGTTTTCAAAACTTATGCAAATCTCATACTTTAACCCTTTTGTACTGTGTTGAGCATAAGGGACGTTTTCACAAAAAATTGCATAGTTTTCCGGACACGCTATTCACTATACATGCAAACTATAATCGGTATAGTTTGGGATTTTCTAAACATAACGAGTACAGAAACTTTCACTACTAAACATATGCACTAAGACATAAATAGTTTACAGTTACATCACCACTTTATCATGGTTTTTCATAACTGTAATTATCATTATATACGGTATACATACGGATTTTCACTACGATAGAACGCTACTACACTACATGTAAACTAGATTGTACGATACTGTGAGGCGCTACTTCACTACTGTACCCTTAGGTGTACAGGGATAAATCCTACCATAGTATAACCAGAGTCTCCTGGAGGGAGAGCGTGAGATTTGTGAATAGATCTATTCGGAACTAACAATCCCACATCTGGACTGCTAGCTACAGTTAGGCGGGCACGCCTGAGATGTACAAATGTCATTTAACTCGACGCCTGAAGAACGTTGGAAAGGTCTCTAGTCATATCAAGCATGGTTATACGACTCACATTATGTATAAATCACCTTTAGTTTACAACCTGGCACTCTTCAATAGTTTTATTTTTACTAAATAGAACTGACACACACTACGTATACTGGTTAAAGCCAGGGTTTTTCAAACAGAACCGATTATGCAATGGTTTCACATACAAAATACTTATACTTCATGATTAGTTTTAGCTAGTCACATGAGGTAGTATTTTCGCACATCACTACAGTTTTCCGTAACGAACATTCATGGTTTTATAAGAAATCGATAACGCTACCTTTTCACTAAAGAAAATATCAGATTTTCTTGTAAACATACAAATATTCATGGTTTATTACAGAACTGATAACACTACATTTTCACTAAGGAAAATATCGGATTTTCTTAAAACTATACAAATATTTTCCGAACTCATCAACGATTTTCACTACAAACCACCGCTTATGAACTCACCAGCTTTATGCTGATACTCTTTCAAACTGCTTGTATTCTCAGGAAATCAGTAGACAGGTACTTGCTGGATTTTCGAGGAACTGGAGCAATAAGAGTTTTATGTTTATACTATACAAAGCTATTGGATGTAATTCAAACAAAGTTTCAGTCAAGTTTCAACTGATGTAAACATTTTTATTTAAGTATTCACTGTAATGGTTGTGTTGCTATGATTGTTGTTATTCATTGGTTGTGATGCTACACATAACGTCCTCCGCCCCGGAACGTTTCCGCCATCGGTTTCGGGGTGTGACAAGAACCCTCCTGGTATAGACGGTTTTGGAGTTCCCTTAAGAGGATTTTGGAAGCCTCCAATTGATATAAGGAAACTAGATATTCACTAATTTCAAATAATATTATTTTATGTTCAAATCTGTAGTTATCAGGGATTCGATGCAGCTATATAAAGGGTTCTAAACCCTTTAATTTTCGGCCATCTCTATTGTTTAAGCATAGCCGGAAATTTCCTTCTCCCTCCTCTCTCCAAAAGGTCTTCTAGTTTCTAGGGTTTGGGTGTGAGCCATTAGAGGCATCATACTTTTGGTGCTAAGCTTCCTGAAGTTCTACAACAAAATCAATAATATTGTTTGCTATAACACTATAGATCTATCTCATTTCCACTTTTATATCATCAACAAATATATCATCCATAATAAGATCATCCAAATCATCATCAAACTGACAATAATTATCAAAGTAAGGAAAAACTTCATTAATATTGTTAATAAAAGGATCATCCACATTGTTAACAATAGGACCATCCATATTGTTAAAAAAACGATCATTTACATTGTTAACAATAGGATCATCTAAAATGTTAACAAATGGATCATCCACATTGTTAACAAGAGGATTATTCACATTGTTGACAATAGGATCATCTATATTGTTAATAATAATATCTTTCTTGTTATTAAGAAATCAAATGGATTCATTAGTAACTATTGGATCATCACCACTGCCACCTATTGTAACCTTATCAACAATCACTTTACTATACGTAGAACTTGATATATATGGAACAATTATCATATAAAATATTGTGTTTTAGTGTAAGTTTGAGAATAAGGGGCATTAAAGACCAACTTAAGACCACAATACCTAACCTCTTTCTCACTAAGTTTATGGAATGGCTGTAGATCATCATTTAATTGTTCCATAAACACTTTCGAAGTAGTCGTGTAGTACATGTGAGCCCTTGTCTTTGCGTGTTCAAGATACACACAAATTACTTTATTATTAGGAACATAGCTAGCTAATTTAAAGACATATAGGTAATTCCTAAGAGGTGGGAGGGTATATTCCAAAGTCGATTCAGGTATAACAAAGTGGTAATACATTGTTTGGCCATTTTATACCATACATCTTGATGCATTACGTCTAGCTCATGAATTGAGAAGACACCGATTTATACAAAATCCATGTAATCGACTATTCCATCAAGAGAACGCCTGCCAGGAAACATTGTGAACATTCTACCATTATGAATCCTCACTATGAAGTAGTTGTCTATTCATTCTGCGTAAACCAAGACATTGTTTAGAAATCAATAAGAAGGTTAATAGCATGAAATTGAAGTTTTTTTTTTCTTTCCCACATAAACATATCGTATAGTTTATTTACATCAATTTGTGTTGAGTAAGAACGAACTTTCCACAACGTCAAAACCATTTCTTCTTTGTAAACCTTGCCACTATAAAGGTTTGATTTTTGATCAAGTAATGGGATAAGGAGAATGTGGATGGGCTTCCTGGAAGGGATGATCACAACTGGTATAGGGACTATTTATATTAAGTCTAATCTTAATTAATGGCATAAGTTGTGGTAACAAGTAAAAAATACAATATTTCCCTCATGTGAGGTGCATGTGTACCATAATTAGACAGAAAGTGAAAAAAAGGACAATCCATGCCATTTTTGAAACCATATGGTTAGCTTTATGGTCAGCAAGGACCATTTATGAAGCAATTCTGAAAGTTATCCTCACCTTGTCATTTTTGAATGCACGAGGACCATTTATGAAATTGTTTCTTTAAACAATAAAGAGGAGTTTGAACTCCCGGGAGGAGAGGGAGATAGGAGGGGAGGGAGATTGTAAAGATTGAACATAGAAGCAGAACGTCAACGTGTAGGGAGCAGCACGAATCCTGGAGATAAGAGAAAATCTACCCATGCTCCAAACATCAATTCAACAAAAAAAACCAAAATTCAATTTTTCTCCAAACTTTATCCCTAAACGCGCATGGATCTTTGAAGGATTGTTTGTATTATCATATTATTATTCAGGCTCCTCTGAATTCATTTTCTGCCTAATTTGTGATTTCACAAAGCCCTAATCTGATTGGAGTTTCAGCGGCTTGTATCTCTCATTCGTCGCTTCACTTTCATTCATACTTACGATAAGTATCCCCAATTCGTAAGTATCCCCAATTCATGATAATTGTATGTAATTTCGGTCGTTATCCCTCAAAATTTCGTCATTTGTTGTGTGTAACCGCTATTGGACTTGAAATTGCTCCTTATCCCTAAACTATTCGTGATAATGTTGTGTTTAATCCTATTGAACTTGAAATTGCTTGTAATCCCTAAAATATGCATGGCGCGGTATGTTGTGTGCAAATGCAATATTGTTGATTGGTTTTTGAGATCTTTTCCTTGATTCTGTAACATTAATAAAAGTCCATCTTTTGCACCATTATAGATGGATCTTGACTTTCTATGGATCCAAATACATTCATATCAATTTCATTTTTGGATAGTAATTTCTTGTACGTAATTAGTAATTTGTTACCCATGATTTTGGTATTGGTTATTTGTTTGAACTTGAAATTAACAGGCTTCAGTATAAGCCTCCTGACTTGTTGATCATGGGCGATGGTTCACCCACATCTTCTGCACCTACATCCAAGCTTGAAGCCCAGATACTGGATGCAGTATTACAGCGAGAGCTAAAAGGAACTTCCTTAATGTCATTTAACAAGATAATCTTAAAATTCCCAAAAATCGATGAGAGCCTAAGAAAATGCAAAGTCATATTCGAACAGTTTGGTATGTACACTAGAACATCAATACCTTAAAGTATTATGACAAAAAACTTGTTACTTTTCCCCTGTTGTTTACAGATGAGGATAAAAGTGGTGCAATTGATCTTAAAGAGCTGAAGCATTGCTTCAGTAAGCTTGAAGTGAACTTCACAAACGAAGAAATCAGTGATCTTTTTAAGGCATGTGACTTAAATGATGACATGGGAATAGACTTTCATGAGTTCATTGTCCTTCTTTGCCTTGTCTATCTTTTGAAGGAAGTTGATGCTGCTCCAAATGCTGTATCCAACTGTATTTTGTTATAAATTATATTCCAACTAATTTTGGTTCATTTCATAATATTTGAAGGGATATGTTTCTCTTTCCTATTGTTGCTTTCTTGACATTTATAGAAATCACGCATGGGAATCCCGGATCTTGAGGCAACTTTTGATACATTGGTTGAATCGTTTGTGTTCTTGGATAACAACAAAGATGGTTATGTCAGCAAGAATGAAATGATTCATGCAATAGAGGAAAGTGGGCGATCTGATGGGCAAATTGCCATGAAAAGATTTGGTCTCTCTCTATTCCCTTACACATGTATAAACACATAAATTAGTGTGAGAATTGTTGAATTTGGTTCTTTTGTGTTTACAGAAGAGATGGATTGGGATAAAAATGGAACAGTGAACTTCAAGGAGTTTTTGTTTGCCTTTACAAGTTGGGTTGGGATTGAGGATGATGAAGACTAGTGAAGTGAAACATTGTTGGGTGTTGCAGTGGTGGTTGGGTCTGTGAAGTGAATTGTTGCATTTTTCTTGTTGATGTCATCTCATTATGTTCTATGTAAATAAAACAGTTGTCTTGGATCAATATACAGTTGTTAGGGAAGTATTCAACAAATATTTTGGTGTATTTGGCTTGTTGTAGCTATGAGAATTGCATTTAAAGGATATGCGAAAGAAGTCTTATCTTTTCCAATGTTTTTATGGGTCTCAAAAGGAAAAAAGATGTTTTACATTGTTGTATTTAGTTTATTGTTGCAAATAAACCAACTTGCAACAGATCAATGGTTTTTATCAAGTGTGATAAAAAAAAAACACAGTTACGTGATGTTTTTATTTTAAAAAGGGTTAATGTCATAATGACCCAACCAATAGTTGAGTTTTGTTCAACGAAGTTGTGTGATGAAGAACGGATATCAAATCAAAAATAACAACAATGAATACCTGGTTGTATGTTTGATGTTGATTTTTTGTGTTTGAATTTGTTCTTTTATCTCATCGTCTTGATTGTAACCAACAAAAACGAAACAGTGTAATCAAATCTAAATAATTAGTCGATATTTTTGAGTTTCGTTTAATGATTTAGATTTGTTTTTTCCTTCCTTTGTGTGTATCATCCTAAATTTTGGGTTAGGAGTTGCCCTTTCAGGTGGCGAAATAAAATTTTGGAAATAAAATAAAGTAAATTTAAATAATAAATAAATCTAAAATTTAGTAAATTAAAATAATAATTATCATGAAAAGTTCAATATATAAAATGAGAATTTAAAAGAAGAATAATTTAGACTTTAAAGATAGACAAGTTTGCCAACTTGCAAACTTAGTATCTAGTTTGAGTTTAGTCATGGACCAAAGTGTAAATGAATGAAGTTCTAGTATTTAGTAGGTCAAATGGTGTCACTTTTGTAACAGATAAAGTAGGAAGGACCAAAAGTGGCAAGTAAGGAAAGATGGAAGCTAGATAGAAGAAAGAGTTTTGTTTTCACAAAGACGAACTCATTAGGGTTTACCCTAATGTTGATTATATATTAATCTATACATGTATATCCCTTGATTAAAGGGATTGTATCTTATCTATACTAAGAACCGATCTTTATCATAAAGATACCGGATCTGCTGTCTATTCTATATATATATGTATCATTACCTAATATACAAAAGATTACATGGAATAACTATACTAAGCGCTGACGATGATAGGCTTGATACGCTGGCGCTGATGGTGATGTAGACGCTGACGCCGCTGACAGATAACGTATAGAGTGTTTGACTCATCAGATCATAAGGTATGACCTTACAATCTCCCCTTATCTGATTATGTTAAAACTAATCTTCTCTTCAGAGTCATCAGAAGAATCATTGTAGAGCTTGTCAGCTTCTTTCAAGATCTCAGGCTTAACCCATCTGAATTCATCAATTTGAAGCTTGTCCAATCTTCTACTAAGCTCCAAAGATATCAACACATGATATCCTCTTTCCACTTCAAAATGACTAAGTCCTTCCATGCGAAGACGAAACAAGTGTTAAGTGGGAGCAGCAGGAAGATCATCAGTGCATTGAAAGCACATGTGATTTTGATTGTCAAGATAGAAAATGCCATGCTCCGGTTCTCAAATGAACATGTACTGAACTAGTTCAACACTCGCTGACAGTTCGTTGTTGATTTACCTAGTGCCATAAGGAAGGAGAAACTTGGTATTCTTGGACTGTTTGGGAGCGCCTGTTCTTCCTGAAGGGGATGATCTAGATGGACCAGCCGATGGCACAAGATTCAACTTCTTGACTTTGTTGAGCAGCTGCTGAATTGCCAACTTCACCTCCTGAGCATGAATACCTTTGTGTTTGTCAATAATTTCTTGAATTTGCATCCACTCGTTGTAGCCAAATTTGACTAGCTCACGAGCAAATACAACCTCAGTGTATTCATATCCAGTCTTCTTCCTGACCAAGTGAAGCTTCAGTGACTCGTTTCTTGGTTTGGTGCATCTCACTCTGACAATGGGATCAAGCATTGTTCCTCGAGTCATAACGTCTCCAAACTTCTTCCTGTTTATCTTGTCGTCTAGCTCTGAAACTCTGTGTTGTTTCTTTACACTATTATTGAAGAGTTTAATTTTCTTGACTTGATCATTAGTGCTTTGAACGTCAGCACTTTCATCAGCAGAAGCAAGAGCTTTAGCAAGTTTGGAAGAAAAACGTTCTCCTTTTTAGGTTCTTTCTTTTAACGAATAACCTCATTATTCTCTATCATGATTTCTCTTACTTCATCAACAGTTATATCCCATATTTCAACCAACCCATTCAGATAAAAAATGAGTTTGCTTTTCTTGCTTTCCTTGGAAGGAGGGGGTGCTGAAGGATCACCAGTAGCAGAACTTCTAGCTTTAATGTCATGAGCTCCCCGTGATAAGTAAGCCTTCCTCTTTCGAGGATTGAGATGATCATTATCAGAATCAATGTCACTATTAGTTCCTTGAGGAACCTCCCCTTAACATAAGAATCAGGGTAGACAACATTTAAAGGAACAGTAGGCATAGCAGGTTATGGCATGAAACCAAGATCAAGAAACCCTTCATAGTCGTCAGTCTCAGATTGATCACCAGTGTCTGGAATGGGGTGATCATTAGCTTCTGGAATGTCAACAACAACAATTTCTTTTTGAAGGATAGCTTCAACCCTTCAAGTTTCAGACATATCAGGCAGAGATGGAGTTGATGCAGTCATCACCATTTGCATTTATTGATCAGAACTCGCTTGATTATTCTTCCCCTTTTTGGCGGCATCAGATTAGGGAGGATAGCCAGTAGGTGGTGAATGGGTGTGAGGAGGAGAATGAGATGGTGGAGGAGGATTTTATGATAGAGGTGGAAGTGGAGGAGGGTTATCACCTGGAGAGTTTGGTAGGGTGTCATCAACAACCATATCATCAGCATCATCATCAACCAAGGCCAGAAAATGCTTCATTTCAGCTACATCCCTTTCTACTTTAGACAACCTTTTTCCCAGCGATTGAGTTATCTGCATTATGAGAGAAAGTTGAGAAAACACTGCAGTTTGAAAGTTGGAGTTGGATTCCCCTTGATAAAAATCAGCAGTTTGAATAGGAGTTGGCATATGGGAATAATCTCAGCCTGAGGAGAAGGAGACGTTGGTTTTGGAGAAGTTACATCCTGGATCATTGGTTTAGCAGTTTCCACAAAAGGAGGGGTTGATCCACATTGTACAACGTCATATGCAGTGGAAGTGGATGAAGAGGTAGTTGAAAAACGAATGTGCTTGTTCATCCTTGGGGGTGAGTTCATCCCTTGAGCAAAGTCTTCTCCCTTATCAACGATTGATTCTTCTTCATCTTTATCAGACTCTTCTTCCTCATCACCCCGTTCGCCATTATTAGTGCCTTCTTCATCATTATCCTCATTGTTCTCTTCTTCAGATTCAGAGGATTCAACAACGTAGGGTTTTTCAATCCGTTTTTGTATTCTCACAATACTATGCAAATCATCTGCAGTAGGAGTAGTATTGATGATCTTTGAGGAGAGGGCAGGAATAGGAATGATAATCCCATGAATTTCAACATAGCTTTCTTCACGATATAAGATCAATCCAAGCCAACGAGGGTTAGGGAACATACACGGGCTTCTTGTTCCCAGTGATGCAATCAATTACTTGATCAACAAAAAATTGAGAAAAATCACAAGTCTTTTGTTGTACACAACAGAAAATAAGCTCCTTTGCTCAAAGAGATTCAGTTGATCCAAACTCCCAGTCTTGTGTCCAAGACACTTGCCAATGACCCCAGTTAAATACTTCTATCCTACACTAAAACACTGACGAAGAGTGTATTTGTAAGGATCACGAGTGGTGCCCTTAAGATTAAAGTTATACCCTAATCTTTCAAAGACAGATTTCCACCTTCTTCCTATGGAGTTTCAAAGTAACTTTCTAATAGAGGAGGACGAAGAGCAGTTCAAAAAGATTCCACATCAATAGTAACCTTATATTGACCATATCTAATGTATCCAATAATAATTTGAGCATCAGCATCAATACAACATGAATAGTAAAACTCACAAACTTGTTTAGGATAGAATGGATCTGGGAACTCGCAGAATGCATATCAAAGAGGACAACTCTTGATGTAGTCGACGAAGTCTTTGATTCCTGAGTTTGCGAACTAGTTTGGGATTTCATCAGAGAACACCACATTGTTCGCTTGAATGATGAAGGGAGATTCAGGGGCATGAGGATCTTTGACGACATTAGCGCTAGGTGCAAACTCGTACATAGGCTTTGACATGGTGAGAGCTTGAGGAAGATGGTTGATAGAGCCTTTTTCGAAAGAGAGTGAGTGAGAGAGAGAGAGAGAGAGAGAGAGTCAATTGCTTGAATGGCTTGTAAAAGTGCCTAGGACGGACAATTCCCAATTTATACCAAAAAGTTTCTTCCTTTTTACATAATCATGAGTGAAGAGATCTTCGTCGTAAAAATCTCATATCCCAAGATAATGATGGATATTTTAGTCATCATCCAAAAAATTACCGTTGAGATAAGAAAGATACATCAGTGAGAGACGTCATCAGCGACAATGAACACCGGCGTAAGAAATCAGCAAGTGGCATGGAAATATTTACTCAATAAGTTTGTGATGCCTCTTGATAGTGGAGCTTAAACTCACTGACATAGTATCGCGAGATCTCATCAACATATGGTTTCATACGCCAACTCTTTAATCACTTTTATTAGAAGAAAAGGGCAAGAGTGGTATGTATTATGCGTGTAATACATTCTGGTATGAAATGTACCCATCGGCAAAGAATGTCAAAGTTTTATCGGTGTATGGCTAATACAGTGAATCATTAGCTTCTTAATAGAAGAAATATTGGGAAAGAGTGGATAGGTGCGTGTAATATATCACGGACAATGATATACCCATCGGCAAAGATTTTCCGAATTCTCATTAGTGTCTGGCTTCATGTGCTGAATCATAAAATTCTAAATAAGAATTGTGGAAAGAATGGTTTGATACGTGTGATAAGCTATGTTGTTTTAGCTTAACCATCGGCATAGATTTTTTAAGTTCTCATCAGCGTATGGTACATTACACTGAATCATAAAGCTTTAAAGAAGAATAAGAGAGCAAGAAGGGATTGGTGCGTGTGATACTCTACGGTACAGAGACTAACCATCGGCACAACATTTCAACTGTTATCAGTGTGTGGTATATCATAGTGAATCGTAAAGTTTTATTAAGAAGAAATTAAGGAAGCAATGGATTGTTTAGTCATGCTGAGGTGGAATCAGCGTGAATCATAAACGGTGTTAGCTCGTCAATAAGAAGTGGTTTAACCTATGTATTGTCACACCCCCAAACCGGGTAAAACGGCAGAAACGTATAGGGGTGGATGACTTTCATGTACAATATCATAACAACTGAATAATAGAGATCAAAGCATTACAACCATCATATTGATAAATTAATTTTATACATTGTGTTTGAATCATTGTTTGTTTGACTCCAAAAAAATATGTGACAAAAAAAAAGATGTAACAATAATAAGCTCCGTCTTCACAAAACCTGTGTGGGTACCTGTCTACTGATTCCCTGAGAATACAAGTGGTTTTGAAAAAGTGTCAACATTTAAGTTGGTGAGTTCATAAGTATCTTGAATGAGAAAGATATGTCTTTGTTCCTTGAAAATGATAGTGTGTTCTTCCAAAAAATCCAATATTTTCTTTTAAAGTGAATTATGGTCTTAGGAACCCTAAGACTGAAAATATATATGTATTGCTGTACTCTGAAGTAGTACAATGTAGTTTTATATCTTTATAAAAGCATTTGAATGCATGTTTCCATAAATGTAAACTGTATTGTACTGGAAAATAGTGTAATGAAATTTTATCTAAATAAAATCATTTGAATGTATACTAGCCCCATAAACCAAATGTTTGATAATACCCCTTGTGAGTTATTATAACCATGCTAATGACCTGATGGCCTGCTACGACGTTCTTCAGACGTCGGAACGGTACGACATTTGTCACCCCAGACCTGTCGGTCCAACTGTAGCTAATAGTTTAGGTGCGGGATTGTCAGTCCCGTATAGATCTATACACAAGTGTCACGCTCTCCCTCCAGGAGACTTTGGTTATAATGCATCGACTTTAGTATGTATTATGGTAAGTACGGTGAAGGAATGTCTCATAAAGCCGCATTAACGGTTTACGTGTAGTGTAATGAAAAGCCATTTTGTAATGTGGAAGTATTACCCTTCCATAGTAGTTACGTGGTGTAAAATAATTATGCTTTTAAATAATTATTTTTGTATTGTATCCCGAAATGGTAAAATATAGTATATGCCCCATCAACCATACATATTATACTTTATAAAAATATTTCATTGTATTGAAGAATCATTTGTATGTACATTATCATTTTGTTACTATGATAATAAAATGGAATGAAATAATTATATATGTATTTTTTTTATATAATTATACATTTTTTCTCAACATGTTACAAAAGGTTAAAGTCTTATAAGCTCTATTTATAAAGTTTATTATTGTAATCAAGTTTGTACCCCAATATATATATATATATATATATATATATATATATATATATATATATATATATATATATATTTGTAATAATAACATATGTAATGGTTTGTATATTAACACAAGTTTCTTGTGTTTTACTTGTATTCACCCCCTAAAACATAGAAAAATCTTGAAAATTGTAGGGGTATGAACTCACCCCGAGTGTGTTCTTGGCTGGATAACGAAGTGACAGGAATGTTCTTCAAGTTAGAACACGTGAAAATAGTCGTATCTATAATTTTTAACATATAATATAATATGTAAATTAGATGAACTAACAATTAAAGTGTTGTATAATACTAGATTATGTAAGGAACACTTACTATAGTTCTAAGAATTAGCTTTGAGGAATTGATTTCCTGGGAAAAGTTTGAAGATGTTCTTGGGAATGCTTGATGTTTCTGGGAATTCGTATGAAGATATGGAGATGTTCTTATGAATTTTTGAGAGAAAATGTAATGGATTGTGAAGGTGTAAACGAGAAATGGGAAGGAATTTTCGGCTAAGTATAAATATAGGGGTAAAAGATGATGTGACATTTGCGTTGGAATGTGTAATTTATCATATTGGTAAAAGTGCCACCCTATTCAAATTGAGATTTCGGCCTATCCTCACCGAGAACCCTCTTTAGCCACCGAAATCTCGCATGATCTCGGTGTAGAAGGCGATTTCGGTCTAGGGTCTTCGGTTAAGAGTGATCTCGGTCAAGTAGGATTTCGGTCTAGGCTAGTGATTTCGGTCCAAAGGTGTTCTCAGTCTGAAGCAAGATTTCGGTCTTGGTGATTTTGATTCCTAAAACCGAAAACCTCAAAAGCAATATGAATTTTCATGATTTAATTTTTACTATTTGACTTTTGTTTGACTTGTTTGACTTTGGTTTGACTTATTTGACTTTTATTGACCCGAAATAACCGGTTGTTACATATATCATAGAGTTAAGTTGCAGTCTAGAACTATAATGTTCACCATAAATTCATTTAATATGGTACAAAAATAATAATAAATAATATAATAATACAACAAAAGAGTTAGTCAAACAAGGAAATATTCCAAACAACGATATTTTTGCAGCTTTTTCAGAAGCATGATAAAGACTCGATCCATCAAATCTTTTGAATTGAATGGCCATAAATGCACTTCCATTTTCCAAGATATCTACTCTTCAAATACTGTCTATAAAAGAGTGCAAACAAGATCAAATATATCAAGCAAGAAACACAATTCATAGTAAACACACACACACACACACACACACAGAGAGAGAGAGAGAGAGAAAGATAGAGAGAGAGAGAGAGAGAATGCCTTTAATCGTTGAGAGTTTGCAGATTGATTCCAAGCTTCATGTTCACCAAGAACGAAAAAAGAACATGAACCAGTCTTTGTAACCAACGAGTTAGAGGGATCCAATCTTTGTAACCTTCGAGTTATAAGAGTCACCAAGACAAAAATCGAAGGTTCCAATCATTGTGATCCATGAGGGAAGAGAAGGTGTGACCACTATCTTGTTGAAGACGCCTTTGGATCTCATATGGGATGGTGTTGCAGTGATAGTGTCAATGGAAATTAGACGTGCTATGTCACCTAGCATCACTTCATCCCATTGGAACATAAATAGGCTCTTCAAGACAGAAGAAATATGTGTCCAGAAGAACATCCATTAGACACAGTTATCCCTTATCTGGTCTCATCAAAATGAAGCAACATGTCAATCAGCATGAGCATTAGCGTCACGGAGAGAACAGTTGGTGTTGAACAAAAGATGTAGGGCCAGCATCAACTAGCTCTTACACGGAGGGTGATGCATTCAAGGAATGGCACGCTGGTCTAATCAGTTAAGATCAATGTCGAGATGGAGACGGAAGGTCCTGACACATACAGAGGGAAAGAGAAGAACAAACATTAGCAATGTTAGTAGCAAAATGTACAATGTATACTCCTTTGCTAATTAAAGTTGAAAATAAATTTTGAAGCAAAAGAAATCATAAAAATAAAAATTCTAGCAGCTTATGTTTAGAAATTTAAAAGTAGCAAAGCATAAAGTAAAAATCATAGTGTAGCATTGTCTAAACAAGCAAAATCAAACCATATAAACGTTGTTGTCTCTGAGTGCAATAAACACAATTTTGTTTTCTGAATCAAAAACCTTTCCCTCATGGCAATCGAAAAGAACTTTATAACCAGCATCACAAAGTTAACTAATGGAGATGAGATTGATTTTTAGCCCTTTGACATAAAACACCTCCTTCATCTTGAATTCCCTGCACTAAAAAGTTCCAACTCCAGTGACATCTTCTTCATTGTTGTCGCCAAAAACCACCTTGGGACCATATTTCTTCACAAAATCTATTAAGAGGGACTTGAGACCAGTCATGTTTCTAGAGCAGCCACTGTCTAAGTACCAAGTATGATCTAAATTTAGACTCGATCCTTGGACAGCATGAGAAGTAATCACCGTCACACATGCCATTAGGGGAATCGTTGATAAGAGCCATTAGACCCTTAACATTCAGTCTCTCATCATCAGATGTCTCATCTTCTTCCACCCATTCTTCATGATCCTCTTGTTTTGCAATGAAAGCTTTTGGCAGAGAGATGTTTTCCTTCTTTATATGGTCAACCATCTTCTTGTACAAAACTTCATAGTTCTCAGGACTTTGAGCTTCTTTCTTCTCTTTGCAATCCCTGGCAAAATGGTCAGGGATACCACAGTTAGAAAAATTACCTGATTTTTTCTTCTCTAAAGGTGATCTCCTTGTTGAACTGCTTCCTTCAAACTGAGCTCTTCGAACCCCGTTTGATCTTCTTTCTTCATAGTGTTTGACAATAAGAGCAGCGCAGGCAACAAGTTCATCAGTGAGATCTTCATCACTCTCTTCACCTTGATCTGAGATATCTGAGTTGTTGATATGCTTCATCACTTCGTTTCGAGAAACCAGGGCCTCATACTTTTCCCTTCTCAAGTCCTTCATGATTTCTTTATGAAGAGCTTTGGTCTCTTTGTAATTTTGTAGATTACCAAACAAGGAGTTTAGATCCATGGCATTGATCATTTCATTATTCTTAAGGACATCAACGTGATGTCTGTAGCTTTTCACAAGAGAATCCAGGAGCTTTAGAACCAACTGAGAGGAATGCTTGACAATTCCCATCATGTGCATATCATTAACGAAACAGGTAAACCTATTAAAGGTTGGGTTAAGGACTCACCTTGTTGAGCAAAGAAATTCTCATATCTCTGATTGAGGTTGTTGATGGTTGTGGCATGAACTTCCACAATGCCTTTATAGGCCACCGTCAACGTATCCATCATCTTTTAGGTTGAGTAACAATTCTACACAAGATGGTACATATGATAGGGAAGAGAGTTTCATATCGCTGCTCTAGCTTTAACATCAAGATTGATCAACCTCTTGTCATCGTTTTAATAGCTAGTCTCTGGTTTTTGCTTCAAGGGACTAACAAGAGCATTGTTGGCCATAGGTTGATACATGGGAACGTGATGACCTTTTCAACAATTTTGTGCATATAATAGTCCATGGTTTCAAGAACAACCATGGAATTTGTTTTCCGCATAGTGAAATTGTGTTTATCGAAGGGAGGAATTTTGTGGAGACCAAAGGATTTGGGATTATTGGAAGTCGACATGATTACTTGAGTGTATCAGAAACCTGCTCTGATACCAATTGAAGGTTTGTATCGATCGGATACACTTCAAGTATGAAGAATAAAATCAAATTAATCTAAAAAATAAAGAACAAAAAGTAATTAACACAAGGAGTTCTCCAAATTGTCTTTCACCAAGAAAAGGGGTTGTCACAAAGACGGTCACCAAGACGAACTCAACATTAGGGTTTACCCCAATTTTGATTATATATTAATCTATACAAGTATATCCCTTGATTAAAGGTATTGTATCTTATCTATACTACGAAACGATCCTTATCATAAAGATACCGAATCTGCTCTCTATTCTATATATATTTATATCATTACCTAATATACAAAAGATTACATGGAATAACTATACTAAGCGTTGACGCTAATAGGCTTAATACGCTGGAACTGATGGTGATGTAGACGATGACGCTGATAGATTGCATATAAAGTGTTTGAATCATCAGATCATAAGGTGTGACCTTAAACATGTTTGTTTATTTTTCACGTGTGGATCTTTGGATGTTAGTGCATTGTTGGGAGTCAGGAGACTCAGGGACCAGCTGGTTTGGATCATGTGGGTAGTAAAAGTTTGTTTTGGTTGATGTATTAGTTGTGCATCGAAAATCGCTTAATGAATGTTTTGCAATGGTGGACCCCGTTTGATTGCAGGTTGTTTATTCGAAGCTTGGTTACCAATGTTGGGTATCGGTTATGGAACCTCAATTCAGGAAGTTCATTGTGAATGTCTCGAGTGATTTGTCAGGTGGGGGTACACCTGAGTTGATCAGGGATTTGGATACAACGTGATAGTTCTTAGATTGACCATCTTTGCTCGTAGGAGCAATGGGTTTGTAATGACGTGTCAAGAAGTCAAGGGTGTATTTAAGGTTTTGGTATAATTTCTGGATTTGGAATTGGTTAAAATTCACGATTGTTGTGTTTTGAGTATTCTTTCTACATGTTTTGGTGGTGTTCCTAGTCAGGGACTAGGGATAGGTACGACAATCGGATGATCATCAGTCTTAGGGTATGTTTTCTGAAGTTTAAACTGATGAGTTCCCAGTTTCATGAAGTACATTTGTGGAGTTGGTTTGTGGTTATAGTTTTGGAGAGTTTCTGGTTTGAGCGCTTTTCACTAAAAGTTGGGTCTTATAGAGTAACATCTTGTTTTGAGGTACTTTCACTTTTGACCCTTATATTAAGATTTATTACATTTTAGTCCTTATAATGTAAGATTTGTGGCTGGGAGGGGATATTATTGCCACTTTTGGAATGGTGGGGCGGAGCCACATATGTTGGGCGTACGTTTGCATACGCTGGGTGTACGGGGTGAAGTCCCAAACCCTAATATTTATGGTTTGGACCCTCTTTATTCTTCATTAACTCTCAAACCTTGAAACATCGAAAATATGGTCCCAAAAATTTCAATTTAATAATAAATAAAATAGTATTTTTCCCCATAACATCCAAACATTTGAATAAAACCAATGTATCAATTTTTCATAAATCGGAGTAAAACATCATAGCGGTATCTCAATGGTGTGTGCAATGCAGTCATCCCGAGCTCTTCCCTATACAACCGGAAGTACCTAAAACATAAACTAGAAACCATAAGCACAAAGCTTAGTGAGTTCCCCCAAAATACCACATAGTAACATACAATAAACAGATAGTGGGCCTCGCATGGCATCGGGCCCCGCCAGGCATCGAGCTGAGCTCAGTAAAACGGGCCCCGACCAAGGTACAATAACATATATCAAATAAACACATACACATGCAATAATCATAGAGATACATAGCATACAAATATTCATTAGGCCCCGCCTGGCATCAGGCCTTAGCCCGGAAAACATATAAACACAAGCACATACAAGAGTCACAAAGACAACTAGCATACTAACAACATAACATAAACATGGGTCGGCATTGATGCCTTCAACCCGCTAAACCCGGTAAGGAAACTCACCTCGAATACAGAAAGGTTGCTGAATGGATACCGGCTCCGAATATCGACTCTACTCAACCCCTAAACATAAAAGATTTCCTTAAGTTTAGCACAAAAAACCCAGAAGCCCCTTATAGGTCAAACTTGTTCAAAGACTAAAATCAAAGTCAAAGTCAACAATCTGAGTTGACCCAACTCACCGAGTTCATCCATTTTCTCGCCGAGTTTATCCATCAGTCTACAAAGTCGGGAGAAACCGATCCAACTCGCCGAGTTCCTTCATGAACTCATCGAGTTCGCCATAAATTCAACATCTTAATCCATTAAGCCATCCTTAACGAAACTAAGAGCTTCATGACTCAGATCTTTACTGAAATGGCCTCAAGAAGGGTAAAGTTTCCAACTTTACCCCTAAGAACCACCAAAATGGGTCCAAAACCCAAACCCTAGGTTTGAAAGGGTAAGAACTTAATCATTAAGCACTAAATCACCAAAGGTATAACCCCAAAATGTAGATCTAGCCCTAAAAGCTGAAAGATCATGTAAAGTTTCCAACTTTACCTTCAAGCATGAAAAAAAGAAGATCAAATGTTCAAAAGAAGACATAACATGAACTTAATGGATGCATAGAGCACTTAAGACCATAAAGTTGGCACCTTTATGCCAAAAGAGCTCATGGGGATCATAGATCTGAAAGAATAGCACTTGGGAAGTCCTACACCCCCATCAACCACCTAAACATGGCCAAAAGCATAAAAACCAACCCAAAAAGAGATCTGAGCCAAAACTAAGCAAGGTTAGAATTTATACCCGAAAGGTGCTGGAAATGGAGCAGAGAATCAAGATCCAAGAACTCCTTCTTGAACCACCACCTTGCACCAAGCTTTTCTTCCTTCAAAGAGCTTCAAACACACCAAAACACACTCACAAAGAACTCACAACACTCAAAGGGGGCTCTAAGGTTTTGAGATTAGGGTTAAGGGCTATGGAGAATGGAAATTAGTGCAACACCTGGGACTTAAGGCGTTTAAGTAGGGTGCAAAACCCTAAAATTAGGGTTTCCTCCCCTGCTGCCAACTCGTCGAGTTGAGGCACCTCAACTCGTCGAGTTGACTCATTAAATTCTACGGCCAAAACAACTTCAACACGTCGAGTTGAGGCTCCCAACTCGACGAGCCCTCTAGGAAAAATGCAATAATTTGAAATAAAAACATACCAGAAACAACGCGTTACAATTCTCCCCCACTTGAATCAGACTTCATCCTTGAAGTCCGTTGTCTCGAACAATCGTGGATAGTGCTCCCTCATCCCCTCCTTGGGCTCCCAAGTCTACTCCGATCTGTTGCGATGCAGCCAGTGCACCTTCACTAGCTCCACGACCATGTTCCTCAAGGTTTTCATCTTCCGATCTAATATTGCCACTGGTTTCTCAACATAATTTAGGCGGTCATCCACTTGAATATCCTCCAATGGTACAACTGCGGAATCATCCACCAAACACTTCCACAGCTGATTGACATGGAATGTGCTATGAATCTGGCTGAGCTCGGCTAGAAGATCTAGACGGTACGCAACCCGGCCTACCCGAGCCAAAACCCTGAAGGGACCGATATATCTAGGCGCTTCCTGAACCGGATGACACTTTTCCAAGGTGACACCTTCAAGAGAACCATATCTCCTACCTGGAACTCCAAGTCTGACCGGTGCTTGTCGGCATAGCTCTTCTGCCGACTTTGAGCTGTCTGGAGCCTGCTCCGAACCTGCTGAATCATCTCGGTAGTCTTGAGTATCACCTCGATACTCCCCATGACTCGCTAACTGACCTCGCCCCAACAAATCAGGGTCCTACATTTCCTCCCGTAGAGCATCTCTAAAGGATGTCGATCAATGCTAGTGTGATAGCTTTTGTTATACGAAAATTCCGCTAACGAAAGATACGTATCCCAACTCCCACTAAAATATAGTACGCACGCATGCAACATATCCTCAACAATCTGAATCGTCCGCTCACTCTACCCGTTAGTTTGAGGATGAAAAGTCGTACTGAAATGAAGACGAGTACCCATCTTGTCATGAAACCGCTTCCAAAATCTGGAAGTAAAGCGAACGTCCCTGTCTGAAACTACTGATACTGGCACCCCATGACGTGCCACCACCTCCCGAACATAAATCTCGGCTAGCTTCTCTGCAGAAATACTCTCCTAGATCGGAATAAAATGTGTGATCTTAGTCGATCGATTCACGATGACCCAAATAGAATCCACTATACGCGTTGTCCTGGGAAGCTTCATGATAAAATCCATTGTGATGTCTTCCCATTTCCATAAGGGAATCTCCAACGGTTGCATCTTGCCATGAGGTCGTTGAGCACCGCTCCATAAACCATGTTATATCCCGCTTCATGCAGGGCCACCAGTAATCAGGGTGAAGATCCTTATACATCTTCGTCGCCCTGTGATGAATGGAGAATCTCGACTTGTGAGCCTCCTCCATCAGAACTTGGCCCACCCCGCCCCAATACGGAACCCAGACCCTCCTTGCGGCTGAGAGCATCAGCCAACACATTGGCCTTCCCTGGGTGGTACAGGATCTCACAATCATAATCCTTCACCACATCCAACCAATGAAGCTGCCTCATATTCAGATTCGACTGATCCATCAAATACCTCATGCTCTTGTGGTCCGTGTAAATAGTACAACGAACCCCGTAGAAGTAATGCTGCCAAATCTTGAGGGCGAAAACCACAGCCCCCAGCTCTAAATCATGCATCGGATAATTCACCTCATGAGGCTTCAGCTGCCTCAAAGAGTATGCGATCACGCGACCCCGCTTCATCAAAACTGCACCCAAACCCGTGATCGATGCATCACAATAGACCACAAAATCATCGACACCCTCTAGCAAGCTCAGAATCGGCGCCTTACACAGCCGATGTCTAAGAGTCTCGAAAGTTGCCTGCTGCTCAGGCCCCCAACGAAATGTCATCGACTTCTTGGTCAGTCAGGTCAATGGAACATCAATCTTGGAGAAATCTTGGATGAATCTCCGATAATACCTAGCCAAACCAAGAAAACTTCGAATCTCAGATGGAGACCTCGGAACCTCCCACTGCATCACGGCCTTGACCTTGGCTGGATCGACCAGAATACCCTTCTGATTGACAAGGTGCCCCAAGAACTGCACCTCGGGCAACCAGAACTCGCACTTGGAGAACTTTGTGAAAAGTCTCTCCCTCCTCAATGTCTTGAGCACCTTCCTCAAGTGCTCCTCGTGCTGCTCCTGCGTCTTTAAATAGACCAAGATGTCATCAATAAAGGCTATCACATACCGATCCAACATCGGTCTGCACATGCGGTTCATGAGATCCATGAACGCGGCAGGAGCATTGGTGAGCCCAAATGGCATCACCATAAACTCATAATGGCCATCGCGAGTCCGGAAAGATGTCTTTGTTGGATTAGGTGTCTAAGCCCATAACTATAATTGGTATGTACTTAACCCGAGAGTAGCATGGTCCATTTGGGTTGCATATCACCAGGACAATTTGATAGGATGGACTTTTGAGAAGAGGTTATTTATGAATTGTTAATATATTATAAGTTATAATATATTAATATGAAATCATATGATTTAATTAGTATTGATCAAGAATTAATTTGGAACTAATTTTGTGATCAAAAGAGACTAATTAAATATATGGGGATTGATTTGGTAAATCAATGATTCTTATAGTGTGGGCCAATTGTTATTTATGATGGGCTAAACCAATATGGTAGTCCATGGATAGTCCATGGAGGTTTAACTCATGGATCCTAGGTAATATGAAAGGTCGTGGGCATTAGGGTTTACATGGATGTAACCCTAATCTTTCCACACTATATAAGAAGCCCCTTAGCATCCAAAATGGCATACTAGTGATCCTTGGAGTTCCATGAGCTGATTTTGGTTGCAAGAATATTCTCTCAAAAGTCATCCTTTTGTCCAAAGGTGTGTTGTGATTCCATTTGAGGTGCAACACTTGGGGCACTAAGTTCTTAAAGGCCAAACTCAAGAAAACTACAAGCTACAATAAAGAGGTAACTCTATAACTCAATTCTATGTTGTTTATATCAATTGTATGCTAGTTGTAGGCTTAATGCTTTGGAAACAATATTGCATGTATAATTAGAGAAAACATAGATCCAAAGCATTTAGGGTGTATGTGCACCATAGTATGTTGTAGTATACCAAAATCCAACAGTGGTATCAGGGCCTAGGATTGTTTTCTATTATATTTTATGCAAGTATGTTATTTTTAAAGCTGAAAATTATTGTCTGACTGCCCTACTCGACGGGTCCAAGCTTGAACTCGACGAGTAGGATGAATTTAGGCATGAACCCGGCAAATCCATGGATGGGCTCGATGAGTTGGCTGTCCAGACAGCAGATTTTCGAGTTTTTTGGCATGTTTTGGATTAGAATCATTACCACAAAATGTTTTAGTTCATAAAATTTAATTTTGTTGTTATGGTAATGATGATTCTCATCCAATTAATAGATAATTGTCAAAGTTTCAAGACTTGTATTAGTTTATATGGTTGGTCTAATTTCTTGAAATTTGTTTGATATGAATTATCTTGACTTATGAGTTTAATCTAGATCATAGACCAATTGTTTGATTTTGTTAGTTAGAATATTTGATCTAAATGTTTTGATGAAATCCATAAATTGTCCTCAAGTTATGGAAAGTGAAAAGTCTCATTTTTTAAATGTCATCTTAAATGGTTTTAAGTCTTCTATAACTTGTCCTCAAGTTATGGAACTTGAAAGGTCTTTCATAAATGTTTTTATGAACTCCATAACTTGTCCTCAAGTTATGAAATTCAAGAGTCCTTTTCATAAAACCTTTATTAAACTCATAAGTTATGAAAATCCAAGAGTTTTGACAAGTTTCAAAACTTTCCCTCAAGTTTTGGAATTTGTAAAGTCTCACTTTTGAATACTTTAGTTCCAAACCCTAGAGTTTTAAAAGTTAAAATTCTACCCTTATACTTTATATTATTGTAAGTTTAATGATTATATATATGTATAATACAAGTCAGTCTTACCATTAGTAAGCCTCATTCACGAAGCCGGTCTATAAGGGGGGTGTAAGGTTACTGCCAATAAAATGGTAGTTTAATGGGTGTCCACTCTCACCCACTGCTTCCTTGACTGGTGGAGGGTCGTTAGCCGAACGGGTTTGACATGACATTAATTTTCATTAAAAGTATAATGATAACTTTAAAGTAACTAAACTTTTATTAAATTCCCAATCTTAGTTACTTTAGGAAAAATGTGAATTTGGTGTTAACCCATGTAATTGCACTTTGCACCTTGTTAAGTCGTTAGTGGAGCGTATGTGGTTAACCGACACACTAATCTGGGACTGACAGTGCGTGACAAAGGGTAGCTTGATGTTAATCATAGATCAATGGAGCGCGTGTAGTTAACTGGCACATTGATTAGGTGGTTGTAACATTGGGTATACCAAGCTAATTTGCATGGTTATTCACACCTTGTTTGTGATCCTCGGCATCCCAGTCACAAACTTGAAGGGCACAATCGAGATTTAAACATGCCATTGAAAAGTTCAATGAATCTCAAAGGATCTAAGAATTTCAATCCATTTAAAACTTAATTATAAATTTCGTTTTTCATGGTGGAAATTAGTAAATCATCATTTACTTACCTTCAAATATTCTGCGATTGGATTACGGCATCCCTCTTCCGAATTGTAGAATATTGTGTTGGGTCCTAGCCTTAATATTTTGTTTTGGGTGTTATATTAAGGACTTAAATCAACTAACTTGAAATTCTCCCTTGTAGATGTCTAGTTCAGACAACTATGGTCTTCCCAAATCTTTTGGAATAAGCTCTCCTATTGAAGATGATGTCTCACGGTTGGATCGTGGAAGTGGAAATCATACTTCAATTCCTCCACCTCCTCCAGTTATTCTTCCTAACCCACAAGCTCGAGGACTTGAAAAATTCAAGGTCACTCAATCCCTACTTGCATTGAAACATCAAGATGGAAGACATGTGTGTGCTCATGTCTTGGAGATGAAGTCACATATTGACAGGCTGAGATTATTGGGTGTCGTTGTGTCAAGGAAGTTGGATGTTGACTGGGTTCTTTAATCACTTCCCGAGTCATATAGTGAGTTCATAAATGACTTCTATGTGACAGACCACAACATGACCCTTATTGATCTTACCTATTTGCTTGTTGCTGCTGAATCAACAATGATTTGGCGCACTGGAAAAGCAAATTTGATTGGAGGATCTACTTCTCAAACTTCCATGGAAATCGACAATGGTAACATTGGAAGTCTAGATAAGATTTCTCTTCCCATTGGAAAGGGATCGGCCATAGTTAACCCGGTTGACCAAATGGTAAAGAGAAAGTCTAAGTCTGTGATTGTCTCATGTGCCAATGCAAAAGAAGCCATTTGTTTCTACTGCCATTTGAAGGGACATTGGAAGCGAAGCTGCCTTGACTACCTGAAAGATCTGAAAGAAGGTAGAATCAAAAAGTTTGACTCTGCTTCAGGTAAATCTAATGTCTAACTCTATTAAGTTCCTAATTGTTGATTCTTAATACATGATGTGACAAGGTTGCATTTTGATGTTTTGTAGGATCATGCAAAAGGAATGAAGCTTAAAGGAAGAGTATGTTGAATCTGGTCGCGAAGATGGATTTCAATCGCATGGTTCGATGATCGGATTTTTGAGCTGCTGCTTAAAGAGTTATGATAGATTGCTTAGAAATATGTAGTAACATAGTTTTCATTTGTAATTGCATTGTAAGGAAAAGTTTCTCCGCATTTTATAAATAAATAAAAATTTTTGTTTTATTCTATTATATCTCCTTGCAATGGCAATTGTGAAAATTGATGTTTGTATGTTTCTATGTTAGCAATATGAATTTGATTCCTTCGTTTGTGGTAGTGTCGAGAATTTGCCAAATAAGGAAAGATTCTCATCACCCAAGTTTCAGTTGGATAGAAACTTGGAATCATGCAACTTGTATCGTATGATGAATGAGAATTTCCGTCTTTGGGAAATTAAGACTAATTCCTTGTTCACATGTATATGTGAGTCAATTGAAGGACTAGGAGATCGGGTACACTGGGTGTGCGCTGGTCAGGTCCACCACAAAGAATGATAAGAGTATCCGTCATGATTTACTAAAGTTTAGTAAATATGGTTATGCTTACAAGTTTAAG
Source organism: Lactuca virosa (assembly GCF_052849685.1). Classification (NCBI taxonomy): domain Eukaryota; kingdom Viridiplantae; phylum Streptophyta; class Magnoliopsida; order Asterales; family Asteraceae; genus Lactuca; species Lactuca virosa. The sequence goes on from NC_136429.1 coordinate 100,858,958, forward strand.
TATAATTCTGAACATTGGAAAAGTTTCAATGTATGGCGGAACGAATAAGAAGAATCAAATTAGGCAGAAAGATAGAAGTTTTTCCAATCTGAAAGGATGGGAGAGTACTTGAGTATCATGTTTTATGATCATCTTAATGATTTTTAAATCCATGTCACAATTGATCCTCTAAGGATATCTTAGTGCATTTGTATGGCTAAGAAGAGGAATCGTGAATTGTTGAAATGGTTAAATCAAGAAGATGAGTCATACTTCGTTCCAAAACAAGTCTTAGAGTCTTAATCCAAGATTGTGCATTGAGTGACATAATCTTAAGAAAGGTTTATAACACTTATCAAATATAGAGTAAAATGTTTTCTACTCTTGTACATTTGAAATTGGTAAGTTGTGATGTCTTGGATAAGACAAAGACCAACTAAGACCAATTGTGGGAATTGTTTGTCTTGATAAGAATCCGCACTAACTCTTGAATATTTGATTGTCAAGGAATGGTTCTTGACAAGAGAATATTATATGTCAAGAGGTCAGTGGGAGTCTTAAGGATCTTGACAAGTTTCAAGAACTAATCAAGAATAAAACCTATTGTTTATCACTAGCACACGACTTGAGGTTTGTAACATATCGTGTTGACATTTTCTTGTTTATGTGCCCATTCCAGTTAAAGTTGACTATGCATGTGAGTTTTATGAGTTCTCAGTTGTTTGCATAACAACCCAGGAAGCAATGGTAGGCCCTTGTGCTACCAGGTGGCAAGAAATTAAGATTGAACAAGTTCAGTCCATATGAGTTTGGATTTGTCACTAACCTTGTCTTGTGATTATGGTTATGACGAATTCACATGGATAGGAACACATACACCATAAAAATCTAAGTGTCATAAGGTTTCTCTCCAATTCATGAAAATGATTGTGAGGAAACGCCTTCACTAAGTAGATTTTAATAGTTAGCAATTGTGATATTTGCATTCTCAAATTCTATTATGATTACAACATCCCTCTTCATAATTCGAATTGTGAGAAATGGCAAAGGTCTAAACATTTCAGACTTATGGCTGTAGGTTCTAAAATTGTTTAGACACACATGTGAGCTATCTAAGGAAAGGTGTATGATTTTGAGAAGCCTAGATAAAGTCTTATCGAAGCATCTCGTATCAGAAATCTGAACTTTGGAAAGGAAGTCAATAAGTATTGATTTCTAGAAGTCCAGCTGATTTTTGAATACATGTCAAAGCTAGTGGGAGCATAAGTGTTATGCTAGTAAGATAATAATTATTATGCTAGTGGGAGCATAATTATTATGGAAAGTGTTGCAAGTTAGCAATGTTAATTATAGAAAAAGAAAAGGTTTCAATTCGCAAAGTTGCAGGGTTTGAAAAGTTGTTTTGCTATAATTAAGGGAGAGGATATTATACTTCATTAGGAATCTAAAAACTTAGATTGAGTTTTTTAATCAAATTTAGTCAAGTACATATATGAATGTTATGTTGAAAAGATTCGGCATAAGGAAATTCTATATGGAATTGTTAATTGTGTCCTCAAAATTCAATTATGGTAAGAGTTGCAAGTTAGCAATGTTAATTATAGAAAACAAAGGTTTCAATTCGCAAAGTTGCAGGGTTTGAAAAGTTGTTTGGCTATAATTAAGGGAGAGGATATCATACTTCATTTCAAATCTAAAAGCTTAGATTGAGTTTAAATCAAATTTAGTCAAGGACATATATGAATGTTATGTTGAAAAGATTTGGCATAAGGAAATTCTATATGGAAATGTTAATTGCGTCCTTAAAATTCAATTATGATTACGGCATCCCTCTTCATAATTCGAATTGTGAGAACATGGAAAATAGAAATATTATAGCAAAAGGCTGATCAAGTATCATGTCTTTATGTTAGACATTATGAATCGCATCCTATATGCTTCGGGTATAGGATCGATTGCATATGCTATAATATTCTCGTGTTCTAATTTTCCAAATGCCTAGGGCATTAAGAGGGAATAGAACCGGATATAACTAAAGTGGTTAAACAACTGTTAATGACAATATAAGGTTCGCCAAAGATTGGTCGCTTAAGGACAGTTGGAAGTATAGTAATGGATGGACCATATTGACATTATTATGAATAGACAAGATTTTAGTAATAATGAATTGTCGTATGGAAAATATGGAATGTTTCTATATTGGAAGTTGAAGAATATATGAGAAAGTTAGAAACTTTTGTGCAGGAAGGATGTTCAAAGGAATGTACTTTGAATTTGAGACTTCATTTCATGGAATTGTCTTGTAACAATCTCCAAAGGAATATGTTGTAATATCGTTGGTCAAGTCTCTGTGACTTTTGGTACCTAGACATTACAGAAGAATCATTGCACGATAGTTTAGAATCTAACACTTCCTAGCAGTGACAAGAATTTGGAATTCTTACACTTGCAATAAAGATTTGGAATTGTGAAATGAGCATCATTGAAATGTTTTCCAATTGATCTATTTCACAAAGTCAGGACCATGGACAAACATAGTGTGCATGCTTGGAGCATAGCATAGCTATTGTTTTAATTCAAGTGTTAAGTTGATAAATCAAAACATTGTACAATGAATAATGAGTAATCAATATGACACTCAAAAGTTTTGGGGCCATATAGGATTAGTATTATTCTTGTGTTTCACTTTGCATGTTTTGACTTCCCGAATAACTAGGTTATTCAAACCATCCACAGTCGATCATACTTTGGAAGTAGGTATTGAGGCAAGACTATCGTGAATGGGTCTGTAGTTTGTCTAGGTGTTTTAGACATAGCTGCAGTGTTCATGAGTACTTCTGGAATAAGATTCGAGTATTGGATTCAACCCACGCTCATCTGAATCACTTCATGGATTTTATCACGAGTGATTGTGAGACGATAATATCTTATATTCTTGAAACCAAGACGTGTGAGTTGTAGTTGCAAGTCGGTTGCACATTGACATATGTAAACGCACCAGTAACTTGGTGTTATAAAACATATTGTTGTGTGTGATTTGATGAGTAAGTACAAGCAAGCATTTGAGTTGAAGTTTATCCATTCCTTTTACCCCATGTGGATAAAAGCGATATATGTGGACCCCTCGATAATTTAGTGATGACACCCGAAGTGCTTGGCCAAGCCTGGACTGATTTGATTTGTTCAATTAGTCAGTCGTCATAAATCGGAAATTGGGAAACAACAGATGGACAGAGAGAATGATTAAAATCCATGTCTCAGTCTATACGATATCTAGAATGGAGGAATATATGATCCCTTATCTAATGGATGCGTCATTGACTAGGTCAGAGTTCGACAACGGCTTTTAAGAGCTACGATTGCTAGTCGGTTTGTGGAGTCGTACTTGCAATAATAGTTATTAGACTTATCCAAGTGGGAGACTGTTGGATTAGGTGTCTAAGCCCATAACTATAATTGGTATGTACTTGACCCGAGAGTAGCATGGTCCATTTGGGTTGCATATCACCAGGACAATTTGATAGGATGGACTTTTGAGAAGAGGTTATTTATGATTTGTTAATATATTATAAGTTATAATATATTAATATGAAATCATATGATTTAATTAGTATTGATCAAGAATTAATTTGGAATTAATTTTGTGATCAAAAGAGACTAATTAAATATATGGGGATTGATTTGGTAATTCAATGATTCTTATAGTGTGGGCCAATTGTTATTTAGGATGGGCTAAACCAATATGGTAGTCAATGGATAGTCCATGGAGGTTTAACCCATGGATCCTAGGTAATATGAAAGGTCATGGGCATTAGGGTTTACATGGATGTAACCCTAATCTTGCCACACTATATAAGAAGCCCCTTAGCATCCAAAATGGCATACTAGTGATCCTTGGAGTTCCATGAGCCGATTTTGATTGCAATAATATTCTCTCAAAAGTCATCCTTTTGTCCAAAGGTGTGTTGTGATTCCATTTGAGGTTCAACACTTAGGAAACTAAGTTCTTAAAGGCCAAACTCAAGAAAACTACAAGCTACAACAAAAAGGTAACTCTATAACTCAATTCTATGTTGTTTATATCAATTGTATGCTAGTTATAGGCTTAATGATTTGGAAACAATATTACATGTATAATTAGAGAAAACATAGATCCAAATCATTTAGGGTTGTATGTGCACCATAGGATGTTGTAGTATACCAAAACCCAACAGTCTTCTGCACATCCTCGTCCCTGAACCGCATCTGATGAATACCTGATAGCAAATCGATCTTGGAGAACCAAGACGCACCCTAAAGCTGGTCGAAAAGATCATCAATCCTCGGGCGGGGATAATGGTTCTTCACAGTTACCTTATTCAGCTCCCGGTAGTCGATACACATCCGATGAGACCCATCCTTCTTCCTGAAAAACAAAATCAGGGCTCCCCAAGGCGAACTGATCGACATGAAAATCCCTTGTCTAACAGCTCCTGTAGCTGTGTAGACAACTCATGCATCTCAGGAGGAGTCAATCGATATGGTGCTTTGGCTATCGGAGCCACACCCGGAATCAAATCAATCCTAAACTCCACCTGCCTCTCTGGAGGTAACCTAGGCAAATCCTATGGAAATACGTTTGGGTACTCTCACACGATCGACACATTGTCCGAGGTCGCCTTACCCAAATCCTGGGTATCCATGACATAATAGACAAAGCCCGAACATCCCTGATGAAGATAATGTCTGGCGCTCGCTGCTGAACACATAACTGGCCCATGTTGCGGTCTCTCACCCTGGATCACCAACTCTCCCCCACTTGGGGTCCGAACCCACACTAGCTGCTGCTCACAGTCAATCACTGCCCCATTAGGGCTCCACCAATCCATGTCCACGATGACCTTGTTCCCACGCAGAGGAATAGGAACCAAATCAACCGGATACCGCTCACTGAACAACTGAAGGGTACAATCCCGATGAACCCTCGCGACCCTAACTGTCCTATCATCATCAATCTCTACATCAAGAGGACAATCTAGCTCCCCTGGAGCTCCAGTAAATCTCTTGCTAAGTGCAAGAGATACAAAAGATCGGGTAGCCCCCGAATCAAACAATACCAAGGCAGAAATACCGTTCACGAGGAACGATGCTAAAATAAAACACATAAACATAAGCAACAATTCAATATAAATAGAGAGATAAGGAGAAGATACATACCTGTCACAACGTCAGGAGCTGCTCGCGCCTCCTCTGCCGTCATCTGGAACACCCTACTCTTCGCCGCTGGAGCATCTGCCCGACCCTAAAGGTCGTCAGTAATCCTCAATGTTGCAAGAACGAGCGCTAACACCGGTCCTGCCACAGCCAAACTCGGACAATGGGCCTTTTTTTGGCCCCTCTGATTGCACTGAAAGTAAATCAGATCAGATACCGGAGTGATGGGGATGGTAGCAGTACAATCTCTGCTGATGTGACCAGTCCAGCCGCACTTGAAGCAGCCAGAACCCACCCCTCTGCATGTCCCCTTGTGCGTCTTGCCGCACTTGCCACAGCGGCTACGACCATGCTGGCCTCTCAGTCAAGAATAAGATACCTTGGGCCTCTTACCCGATCTCTCAACGCTCGCAGCAGAATCTGGCTTCCTCTTTCTCTCCATCTCCAAGTCAATGTCCCTCTCCTTAGCCCTCGCTATCATGTCTTCCAGCGTCTTGCAGCTGGATCGGCTAACAAACTGCCAAATGTCGCTCCTCAACATCCCGTGGTACCGGGCCTTCTCCATCCCCTTGTCCGCCAAATACTGTGGAACCATAAGTTCCCTCTCCCTAAACATAGCGGTGATCTTAGTCACCTACTCAGTAGTCTGTCGAAGATCCTGAAACTCTCACGCTAGCTGTTGCACCTCGATCATCGGTGCAAACTCGGCTCGGAACCTGGTCAAGAAATCACTCTAGGTCATCGAATCAATAGCATCACCTTTTACATCATGCCCTACCTGCTCCCACAAATCACGAGCCCTGTCCTTCAGGAGGCAGGAAGCTAGTCTGACCTTGTCTCCCTCGGGACAACGACTAGTATGGAAGGCGTTGGCAAAATCTTCCAACCACTTGCTCTCGCAATGGGTCCCTAGCTCCATGATAGTTTGGCGCTCCGCATGCCTAAAACTCTCTGAAGGTCAGAGAGCGCGTCCCAATCAAATCCACAATCTCAGTGCGAAAGGCGCTCAATCTCTCATCAAGAATCTCCATAATACTCACCTTGACCGTGCCAAAGATCACATGAGTCTGATCAAGGATGTTGCGCGTAATCTAAGACGAGATGAACTCCCTCGTCTGGTCATCAAGCTGCCCAGCTCCAAAACCTGAGCCTGAACCCTTCCCAACACTGAAACTGCCCACTGGCCTGCCTCGCAATACCACTATACTGAAAATAGACCATCAAACTATCAGAATAAACATCAAAGCACATATCGTGGAAATTATAACTACACAAGCTCTCTAGCTTCATTGCACCCCTCCTTAAATCGACTATGGATCCTCTGCTTCCAGTAGTACGGGACCATACTACCTTCCGCATCTATCCGTACTTTCCTCAAGGAGTGCCTTACCTCAGCCAAATTGCTCTATAACCAACAGACCCCCCATATCCAAGGCTCACAACATTAAATCTCAGCCGCAGAAAGAACTCATGCTAATCTCCTTGAACTGGCTCACGAATACAATTACATATTACAAAAACTAGATAATTCTTCGAATGAGAGGTCTCTCCCTACAACGGTTGGACTCAAACAAGAGCTGCGCAATAGAGCTAAACCTAACCTTCTAAAATTAATTAGTTCTCATAATATGTAACTTAGCATATTCGCTTACTAACTAGCTGATATTAGCAAGAACTCCTAAAAGCACAAAGCAAGCAACATTCGAGCATCAAGTAATCAGAACAGGGCATAACCTACTCAGGACATCCTATCACTGACTGATCAGTACTAGCATGCAAGTCTATAAGTTCAAAAAACAGGCATACAAAGGCATCTTTCCTAGATCCTTAGCCCTAATCTAGCATGCTATTCACAAATTCACAATTCCAAAACATATCATAACATATATGGGTATTTTGTGATAACTTACTTGAACTCGGTTGATTACATGCACCACACCCTTTTTCTCTTTGGAAATTATTTATATAAAAAAATGTTTTTCTTTTGAAAATTTCTACCAAGTCCTTAGTTTGAGTTCAGACACACCCGAGAGTGTGCCCAAATCCCTCAAACAAAGGCTCTGATACCAACTTGAAACATCCAAAAATATGGTCCCAAAATTTTCAATTTAATAATAAATCAAATAGTATTTTTCCCCATAACATCCAAACATTTGAATAAAACCAATGTATCAATTTTTCATAAATCAAAGTAAAACATCATAGCGAAATCTCAATGGTGTGTGCAATGCAGTCATCCCGAGCTCTTCCATTTACAACTAGAAGTACCTGAAACATAAACTAGAAACTGTAAGCACAAAGCTTAGTGAGTTCCCCCAAAATACCACATAGTAACATACCATAAACAGATAGTGGGCCCCGCCCGGCATCGGACCCCGCCCGGCATCAGGCCCCGCCCGGCATCGGGCCCCGCCAGGCATCGAGCTGAGCTCAGTTAAACGGGCCCCGCCCAACGTACAATAACATATATCAAATAAACACATACACATGCAATAATCATAGAGATACATAGCATACAAATATCCATTAGGCCCCACCCGACATCAGGCCTTAGCCCAAACAACATATAAACACAAGCACATCCAAGAGTCACAAAGCCAACTAGCATACTAACAACATAACATAAACATGGGTCGGCATTGGTGCCTTCGACCCGCTAAACCCGGTAAGGAAACTCACCTCGAATACAGAATGGTAGCTGAATGGATCCTGACTCTGAATATCGACTCTACTCAACCCCTAAACATAAAAGATTTCCTTAAGTTTAGCACAAAAAGCCCAGAAGCCCCTTATAGGTCAAACTTGTTCAAATACTAAAGTCAAAGTCAAAGTCAAAGTCAACAACCCGAGTTGACCTAACTCGCCGACTTCATCCATTTACTCGTCGAGTCTATCTATCAGTCTGCAAAGTCGAGAGAAACCGATCCAACTTGCCGAGTTCCTCCGTGAACTCGTCGAGTTCGCCAGAAATTCAACATCTTAATCCATTAAGCCGTCCTTAACGAAACGAAGAGCTTCATGACTCAGATCTTTACTGAAATGGCCTCAAGAAGGGTAAAGTTTCCAACTTTACCCCTAAGAACCACCAAAATGGGTCCAAAACCCAAACCATAGGCTTAAAAGAGTTAGAACTTAATCATTAAGCACTAAATCACCAAAGGTATAACCCCAAACTGTAGATTTGACCCTAAAAGTTGAAAGATCATGTAAAGTTTCCAACTTTACCTTCAAGCATGCAAAGAAGAAGCTGAAATGCTCAAAAGATGCCATAAAATGGACTTAATGTATGCATGGAGCCCTTAAGACCATAAAGTTGGCACCTTTATGCCAAAAGAGCTCACGGGGATCATAGATCTGAAAGAATAGCACTTGGGAAGTCCTACACCCCCATCAACCAACCAAACATGGCCAAAAGCATCAAAACTAACCCAAAAAGAGATCTAAGCCAATACTAAGCAACGTTAGAACTTTATACCTGAAATGTGCTGGAAATGGAGCAGAGAATCAAGATCTAAGAGTTCCTTCTTGAACCACCAACTTGCACCAAGCTTTTCTTCCTTCAAAGAGCTTCAAACACACCAAAACACACTCACAAAGAACTCACAACACTCAAAGGGGGCTCTAGGGTTTCGAGATTAGGGTTAAGGGCTATGGAGGCTAGAAATGAGGCCAACATCTAGGACTTAAGGTGTTTAAATAGGGTGCAATACCCTAAAATTAGGGTTTCCTCCCCTGCTGCCAACTCGCCGAGTTGAGGCATCTCAACTCGTCGAGTTGACTCATGAAATTCTGCGGCCAAAACAACTTCAACACGCCGAGTTGAGGCTCCCAACTCGACGAGTCCTTTAGGAAAAATGCAATAATTTGAAATAAAAACATACCAGAAACAAGGCGTTACAAACCGGGTTCCTTTCATCAGCCTCCATCCTCTCAAAACATTTTTGCAAACCCTAATCTACCTTGTGAGCATTTTTGAGCTTGTATATGTGTGTTTTGTGCCTTTAAAGAAGAAAGAAGGAAGTAGAGACCATCTTGGAGGAGTGAAGCACCTTAGATCCAGTATCACATTATCATTTGATAGCAGTTGGAGGTATAAAGTTCTTAACTTGATCACTCCATCTTGTAGATCTAGTCATTTCTTCCTTTCAGATCATTTTGTCCCAAAAATGGTTATTTTTAAGCATGGCATGTTCTAGACCCAATAAGGCGTCCTTTCAAACCTTAGGAAAGGTCTTAATTCATATAAATGTGGTCTTGATGGTTAGTTTTGCTCCAGGCATTCTATAGAAGGTCTTAAGGTATTAAGATGTTGAGATTTTGTGTATTAAGCACTTAATGGGCATGTAAAGTCATAAAGTTGGAAACTTTATGACTCTTGAGGTTATTTTGGCTTTGGAACTGACTTTGGACGTAAAGATGTGGAGTATTAAGCTCTTGAGGGTTAAACAAGGTACGTACGTTGGGCGTACCAAGTGGTACGTTACGCATACGCGGTCAGCGCCTAGTAAGCTGATCAATCACTGGGTACGCCCTACATACAAAAGAGTACGCCCAGCGTACTCGGATGAGTCGACTCGGTCGGGTTGACTTGGCTGGGTGTTGATTTGACTTCTGACTGTTGACCAAGTTTGAACAAGGGCGTTTTGGGAAAAATATTATTACTGGTCAATGTCTTGACATTTAGGTTTTGGGTTGAGCTAGTTTTTGGGAGCAAAGTATTGATCAGTTATTTGTCAGATTGTGAGGTGATTCTTCTTCACTGTACTCGTGGGTCGAAGGCACCACGGTCGGCCCATTGGATTGGATATCCAATTATATGATAATATGTTATTATGATGTAGAGATTTGTTAGATCGGTATCCTGGTATATAGGATGTTAGTTGTGGTAGTGATATGTAATATGCATGTTTGTCTGTTGACTAGTTATATGTTTATCTATTTTATATATATATATATATATATATATATATATATATATATATATATATATATATGTTATGTTTGGTTGGGTTGGGAGGTGAGAGGAACACCACACCCTCTAAGTGAGAGTGAGAGATGGTGCGGTGAACCTCCGCACAAAGTTAATACACCACATGCTTTTCCTTCTTTTAATTTGTTATTAAAATCATATATATTAAAAAAATATAAAATATATATATCAAAATTCATGGTTTTTAATTCCCTATAAAATGAATATAATATTGATATATTATTTATACATATTTGGATATTAAAAAATGAGGGGAGTGACAGTTCAGGGTGAAGGGAAATGACATGATGATGAGGTGGTATGCAAAGATGATCAATTACATCACACACAAACAATACAGGCATTTAACAACTAAATACAATTAACACAACGTAATTAAATCACACACAAACAATACAAACAAAAAAACACAATGATCAGTTACACCACACACAAACAATACAAGCATTAAACAACTGAATACATCTACCACAACCTGAGCAGTTAATCGCACGCTATAGAGGTGCTATAGCGGTTCGCGAACTTGTAAGAACAAGATTTATCAAATAGCGGTTTGGAATAACAATAGTGCTATTAGCAGCGCGATTTACTGCTATTTTTGTCAACACTATAGTGTCGCTACAACCGTTAGTACTTGTAAGTCATTATTGGGCTAATTGCTATAATAAAAAACAATTTGTGGGCATTCTTTATAATAAAACTTTGTTTTTAATGATCCCAAACCAAAACTTGAATTTCTTTAATGGGTTGACCTAATGATAAGGAAGCCTTTGTTCCCCTTTGGGATGTTAACGGGACCAAACGGGGGCGGAAATAGTTGCCCCCGCCCCCAAATTTGTGTGTTTCCCCCGACCCTAAATTCCCCGTTTCCTCACCCCCAATACCACCCTCGAATTTGAAGACCACCCCTTATTTCGCTCCCGTTTCCCCTAAATCCCAATTAACCCCGTATGGCCTAAAATCTTCCCTTTAATCTTATTTACCATATTTTTAACTCATCTATTTCATCTAGCTTTACACATTACACTAATTATTAAATTACAAAACATATATTACACAATGACTATTCTAAGTTTAATATTTATTTTTATAAATAAATAGTTAAATATAAGGTAATTATTTCATGGCCCACGCAGGGTATTCGGGACGGAACTCCTTGCCCCCACCCCCGAAAACTAAACGAGGGTAAAACCCGCCCCCAAACTCGAAAAAAATTGTAAAAATACTCCCGTACGGAAACGGTGTCCCGCAAGGTCAGGTCCAGAGATTTTTGACATCCCTAGTTCCACTTTCCGTATATGGTGTGTCCGTTTTTCCATCCAAGCTCATTTTTTGTGAATTAATGAAGAACGACTTGTAAGTTGCAACTGCCACTATACGACTTTTTACGATATTATTATACGTAGTATTAATACTCTAATATACAAATTATATATTAATATATAATATAAACTATACACAATATAATAAAACCGCTATATCCAATAGAACCCGGTGACAACCATTGGATTTTGACCGCAATAACTGCATAGACCACAACATTTAAACCACACACAAACAATACAAGAAAAAACGAATGGAAGCCATTTCTTTACCTTGATTATCAGCCATGGAGTAAAAAAATGCAGCAAAGAAAACCTTAAGAACCTTGATTCTAGTTAACTGTTCCAGAGCATAAGGTCAAAAAAAAAAAAGTAGCCATGAGGCCAGAAAAACACAGCCCTGTCCATGAAGTAAAAAGAAACACAACAATAAAACCCTAGGAAACTTGATTCTAATGTTTAATTGTTTTTAACATTGAAGTCGAAAAAATTAATTTTGTTCAATCCAAATAAGGGCAAGGAACGCAGACAAGGAAAAATGATTTTGTTCAATCCAACATAAAAAGAAAACGCAGTCAAGAAAATGAAAAGCAAAATACATAACTATTGAAAGGAGAATGGAGAGTACAATGATGAATCCTTGTGGTTTGGTTCGGTTTTGCTAATGAAGATCGAACACTACAAGAAATACTTCTTATTAGCGGCGAGACGCTTTTAGCGGCAACATCTAACTTTTGTGTTACATGTCACCGCTAAAGGCGGTCATAGCCGCTAATGGTTAAAAACCACGATACGCGTCAAAGGTTGTGTTTAACCCCTATATGTTCGATATGGCCCTAATCCAACGGCTGGAAATGAATATTACACATAGTAATAGCGGCGACTTCAATGGCGGCGACATCAGTCGCCGCTAATGCTCGAAAAATATACGTAGTAGAAGTTCCCTCCAGTGGTGTCGCTGCTAAAACGCTATCGTCGCCGCAAAAACGGCGCGTCGATGTCACCGCTAATACATGTCGCTGCTAATGCGTTGCGTAGATATACCCTCGTCTTTGCCACTTTCCTGTCTAGCTTCTGTCTTCTGTGTGTTTTTTTGCTCTTCTGATTCGACGACCACGTCCTCTATCACCGGAGATCGATTAGATTTCCGATCACCACAACACATTTATCACCGGCCACGACTAGGGGATCACCAGCGATAGAAGCAGCGTCATCGGCGACATTTCATACCCACTGAACGAAAAAAGGTCCTCCGCCCTCTATTCTCTTTCTCTTCTCTCCGGTAGCAATGTAGTGAGTTTGAGACCTTGAATTTTGTGATTTGAGTAGTGTTGACCGGAATTTCCTCGTATCCAACCGTCTTTGCCGGAATTCTGCCGCCACAGCACCACCATTCTGGTTTTGTTCCACCACAGGTTCTATTCCATTTCTAGAACGATTTTCTTTCGATTCTTTATATTGATATTGTATGTGATTATAATGTATATGTATAAATGTAACAAGACTATTTAATTTCAAAATCTCATATATATATATATATATATATATATATATATATATATATATATATATATATATATATATATATATATATATATATATATTGGTTGTAGTTTGATATGAGGGTTTTTGTAGTTTGGTAATTGTTAGTTTGGTAATAATTTCAAATGTTGGTAATTGTTAGTTTGTAATAGTTTATATGTTGATAATTGTTAGTTTGGGTTATAGTTTGATATATTGGTATTTTGAGGTTTGGTAATTGTTAGTTTATGAAAGTACAATGCTATAATGGACATGCTTATAAGACTATGTTGTTTTCTTTGTAGTTGGACATGCTTCAAACCATGTTAAAAGACCTAACATGTAGTGTCGCACATGAAGAATGGTTTTGTTTGTTGCCACAACGAAATGAAAACGGAGGAAACGAGGAGAGCGGTGATGAAGAGTAGCTACTTTTAGGTTTTTTGTAATGTTTTGTTTGTGTTAGTATTTTCGACTAGTATTTTGGATATTTTGCATTATGTTTGGATGAGTATTTTGGACGGATGTAGTTTGGATTAATATTTTGACGTATATATTATAAATTTTAGTATTTTGGATTGGATTAATATCACGCAGGATTTATACTTTTTATACGGTTTTTTTCTAATTTTAATGCTAAACACAAAAAAAAAAAAAAGGAAAATACATTTAGCGGTGACGCTTTTAGTGGCGACGTGCGTGTATTATCGGTGATAGACCTTTAGCGGCGATGAAAGAAATTAGCGGCGATGGGGAGTATTTATAGCGACGCCGAAAGTATTAGCGATGAAGCATCTGTGGCGACGTTTTAGCGGTGATGGGTCGCTACTAAAGGTATTAGCCGCGACATTCCAGACTTTTTCCGGGCACGCTTGTCGCCGCTAATACTGTCTATTCTTGTAGTGGAACTGAAAAACACAGAGAATGAAGCAAGAGAGGATGGTGGAGGATGATCGGAGACGCAGTGGGGGGGCAGCAAGAGGCATCGTGAACTGTAGGTGTGAGCATTTGGACCGGACCTGTTGAGATTTACCTTGTTCCCGGTTCTTGGACATAGGCTGAGCATTTGAACTGGATCAGGCCGATTTTGCAGAAGTTGGGGGACCTTGGATGGGACATGTTGAAGCTTACCAGGTCCAAGGTCCATGTCTAGGTCAGGTGTGTTCAGGAGGTCCAAATACTCACCCTGTGAAGTAGAAAGAAAAGAGCGAAAGAATCTGAAATATTAGGGCAGGGCAAAAGTGGTATACACGTCCCTTTTTTTAAATTCGCCTCTACACATTTTATAAATTAAAAGACATAAACTACACAAAAAGGAGTTTTAAAGTTTCATTTGACATGACACTAATTTTAACTGGTTAACTTTTTAAAAAGTTTGATAAATTACTTTAAAACACAATCCAAACTCCCCTTTTAAAATATATACAAGTATTGCGTAATTTTGTTACGTGTCCCTTTAATAAAGATTAAAGGATTAACAATCACTATCTTTATCATTCGATATTCCATAATGTTAAATTGACACTTTTATACCAATATCCAATAATAAAATATCACTATACAGTTTTGTTAAAGAACATGTTTTCTGACGATATTCTAACCAATTTATACAAATTCACAATATTCTTTATCAATATCTTCAGACCATCGCCAACAATTCCATACTTTATCATTTTGGTTAAGATTTGGTTTTATTTTTTCATATTCATTGCCTATTAACATATACACATCTTTTATGGGTTTTTGGTCAATTTGCACATTTAATCACTAAAGTTTTTTTTGTGCTCAATTGATCCTTAATGTTAGTAAATACCGGCTAATTACCCCCTTATGCACCTTATGCACCTGGGAAACGGAACAACCGGTGGTATTGCTTATGTGGAATAAGTTTACATTATATATGTCATTTATTTTATCCACGTAGGATTTAGAAGTCAAAATAAACACATTTATTTAGCCAGAACACTCCTTCGCTCTTCCTTTTTCTCATCTTACAGTGAATACGAAGCACTAAACCTAGGGTTCGAAGTCGTTTTCTCCGATCGAAGTCAGTGAGCAGTCAACCAACCCACAATGTCTAGCTCGAGGCCAAACCCTGATGGACTCCACCCTATAGTGGAGCTGAACTTCAAAAGTGTTTTTCTTAGAAATCCTTTCTCGTATAACCATGGTATCAACTTCACTTTTAATGATCACGATTTTTCTGGAATGACATGCGGTGAATGTATCACCTTTCTCGAACGGTTCATGCAAGAAATTATAAAGAAGTTATACTATTGTGAACCAGGTAAGCCCTTAATATCTGGGATAACTGTTATCGCTAATGATGAAGACTATGGTGGTTTCATTTTTCAAGCATATAGGACAGATGGTAAAATTTGTATGTATGTGGACCATGATGGTCAAAGAATAGAAGATTGGTTTGGTTCTGAAATAGATGAGGAGGATGGAGATGATTCATGCATTGATGGTGGTGAGAATGAGGAAGAAATTGATAACCTAACAGATGTGGATGTGGACTTTAATGAGGGCATAGTCACTATGAATAGGACAAAGGGTGATGAATTTCTAAATAGATTATGTGGCGAATAGGAGGAGGGAAATGATAACAACATAGTTGATAATAATGATGGGCGTGAAGAGGATGCCAATGTAACTCAACAACATTACATTTTTAATGAGTTAGTTCCATGGAAAAAGCAGTTCCCAATACTTGGTATGAGGTTCAAAGATCCATCTCAATTAAAATCAATGTTATGCAACTATGTTGTTGCGAATGGGTACCAACTTTGCTTTGAGAAAAATGATAGGAAAATCTTGTTAGTTAAGTGTTGCAAGGGTGAGTGCACATTCAGGTTGTGGGCATCTTGGATGAGTGATGAATCAAGCTTCCAAATTAAGTCTTTAAAGTCAGTCCACAAATGTGCAAGGAACTACAAGTTAGGGTCTATGGTCACTTATGCTTGGATAGGGAGTCATTATACAAGAGAGTTCTTATTTAGACAAAAGATGAGTGTTAGAAAGCTAAGAACAGTTGTGTCACAGAAGTTTGGTATTCATGTTAGTGTTGGTCAATGCAAGAGAGCTAAGAAATATGCACTCTAACTAATAGATGGTACCCTAGTTGAACATTATGCAAAGTTATGGTCGTATGCAGAAGAGATTAGGAGATCCAATCCAGGTAGCACTGTGAAGCTTGATGTAAATCATATGCCAGATGGGAAGAACTACTTTAGTAAGCTCTATGTTTTCTTTGATGCATTGAAGAAGGGGTGGAAGGAGGGATGCGGGAAGATAATAGGTTTAGATGGTTGTTTCCTTAAAGGGATCTGCAAAGGGGAGTTATCATGTGTTGTTGGAAGGGATGCAAACAATGGGATTTATCCTATTGCATGGGCAGTAGTATGTGTGGAGAATAAGGAAAATTAGAGGTGGTTTTTGGATTTACTCATTGATGACTTGGGACTTAACTTAGGCTATGGATACAGTGTAATATCGGATCAACACAAGGTAATTTAATTGTTTGTAATTAATTTCCCTATCTACTTGCATCCTTATTCACTATATTTGGATTTTTTAACAGTGTTTGATTGAGGCTGTGAAAGAACTCCTTCCATATGTAGAGCACATGCAGTGTGCCAAGCATATTAGCCAAAACCTTAGGAAAAGGTATAGTGGTGACCAATATGAAAGCATATTCTGGAAGGCATGTAAAGCAACAACAGAGGTAGATTTTAAGGTTTCCATGAAATAGCTTGAAGTGATAGACCCAAGTGCTTATCAGTATCTGATGGACAAAGACCCTAAAACATGGTCAAGGGCCTACTTCCAACCAGGAAGATGTTGTGATGTTGTGGAGAATGGAATGTCAGAAAGTTTTAATGTTGTGATTGTTGATGCTAGGAAGAAGCCAATTATCACCATGCTAGAGGAGTTGAGGATGTATATGATGGAGAGGGTGTTCAACAAGAAAAGCAAGGGTCTAGGACGGGGCAACCAAATTTGTCCAACAATTAGAGAAATAGTGAATGAGATTAAGAATGGTCTTAAGACATTACCAAGTTTTACCTAGTGGACTAAATCAGTTTGAAGTAAGAGGAACTACAGATGCTTATGAGGTGGATCTTGAAGAAAGAACTTGCTCATGCAGGCTTTGGCAGCTTAATGGAATCGGTTGTGTCCATTCTGTTGCAGCTATTAGTTTTATGAATAGGGATGTGGAGTCATATGTGGACAAAATGTTTAGTAGCATCACTTACATGAAGGCATACAAGTTTAGGTTAGCACCTATGAATGGAAGGAATTTGTGGCCTACAACTGATTACACCCCAACTTTACCTCCTGTTCATAGAACTATGCCTGGGAGACCTGCAACAAAAGGAAAAGGGATGCAACAGAAAACCCAAACCAGTCAAGTAAAAATCAAAGAAAACTACCCAAACACAAAACAAAGGTAAGGAGCAGGTGAAGGTATCCAAGGCTGGGAAAAAACAAAAATGTAGCCTTTGTAAGATTGAAGGACACAACAAAAGAGCTTGTACTTTGACAAGGTCTCCTAAAATCAAAGCTAGAAGAAAAACAAAACAGGTAAATAAGTATTTAAATGGTTAATCTTTACAGTTTCTTTTTAAATTTCGAATAATGTTTCTTATTGGTCATTCAGGGTGTAGCCGAAGCACTCAATGAGGATGATGAAGGTAATCAAGCTAATGCAATGAATGAAGGTGATGAAGTGCATGAGGGTGATCAAGCAGTAAATGATGATGGAGGAGGAGTAAATGATGGTGGAGAAGCAGTCAATGAGGTGCATGTGCAACAAGAATATGATGAGGTGGAACTCACTCCTTTGGATTTTGATGCATCAGCAAATGGAGAACCTAGTCAGGTTCATGTGCAAGAACAGGAGGCTAGAGAAACACCAGTTGCAACCTTGTTGAAGAAAATCAGGAGGAAGAAATCTGAAAGGGTTATCAAGTTGAAGTTGGGCAAGAAAGTTGGTGGTGCAGATGCACCTGGGAATTCAGAAGCTAAACTTGTTACTCTAGAATAACTTTAAGTGTTGGTTTATGTGATATGAACATGGTATGTAGTGTGAAATGATGTGTTTTGGTGTATTGTTGCTATTTTTATGAAACTGCTATTAACTATGTTAGTTTGTATGAAACTATGTTGGTTTATGTGATGTGTATTTTGTGTTAAATAAGTTGGTTGTTATTTTGAGCTTTTTGTTGTGTTTATTTGAAGTTGCATGCATGACAAGGACTTGTCTGGTTAAACTGCATGGAAAGGGAATATATTTGCATATATAGATAATTTAAAATTGTCATTGATTATGTCCTTATATACCACGTGTGGTTAGTGGTCCATATACCCTTACTAACCCTTACTTTTCCATATATACCCATGCACAGAACTCTAAACACAATGCACTTTTAAGTGGACCAAGTGAGTTCCTTATGGCCGACAATGTGGTACCCACACTTTAATTTTTAAAAGGAGCACATGCATATTATAAAATTTAGCAAGGTATATCACAACTAGGATCTTTCATATCATTCATTGAATCTACACAAAGTCATTACAATTGTTCCCATGTACTGCCATCCCATTACATCTAACATCCCATACACACACTGATCAAACAAGCATTCAACCAAAAACTTGACTATACATTACAACTAGGATCTAACCATGACCATGTACCCATACACCCATACACCCATACACTTACCAAAAAAGAAAACTTTTAACATCCACCCATACACTTTCTGATGAGTTGAAAAACTCTTAGATCGATTAGATCTTCAACAGGCTAAACAATAAAAGCAAACAAACACAATAAACACGATATAGAATCAAGTAATGCTTAATGATTCAAATGTAGTCACGCCTCAGCAGAGCTCGTTGAAGAACTTCCACTGTAGAGGCGAGCTAGGGTTTGTAATACAATAATAAGAATAATAATTCAAGCGCTAACAATAAAGGATGCATGCATGCACCTTAAATACTAAACTCTAATAAAATAAACACGGTTGGACAGGCCCAAACCGGATAACAAAACTGGGCTAAGGACCGAGCCCAAGGACGCAACCCTACTAGACCCAACAACCTCCCCCTTTGCGTCAAATGGGGGGAGACTTCACTTCGGTGGAGGTTGAGAAGTTCGCTTCACAACCTTGAACAATTTTGGAATGATGCCAAGAAGAGTTTGTCTGAAAGCCATATACCACCGAAGCATATCTAAGAACAGCTTCTTGTCTGCTGCACTATTTTGATCACATCCATGGATAAGCTCAAGAATATGCTCCAAACAGGAATTGGAGAATAGATGTTTGTCAGCCAGAGGAAATAAGCATCTTTGACCTTCGCCTCTAAGAAACATTACAGTGTGACTTTGGATCAATTTTTCCCTTCACCATCAGCTTAGTGTCACCAGCCTTCCCAACAGGCTTGATTAAGGGCCTCTTGCGTATAGCAGTGGCAATCTCCTGATCCATCTTCGCCACTTCATGAATGTAGCACACTAGCATACGCTTGATGTCATCAATGATGGGCTCATATTCTTTCTGATTGGAGAGTAGGATGGTGTTCATAAGAATCCAATCGTGTGGATTCAGATTTGGCAGATCAGCAAGGGAAATCATATGGACCGAACCATCTGATCCTCGGGTCACATTGAACTTGATGTTAATGAACTTCCCTGCTGCAGTAGGTTTCAGCACCTTAATTGTTGTGATCTTCTTGTTACTCCAGGAAAGGTACTGAGGTTGAGAGAATTCATGATAATATTCAAGCAAATCTTGATCAACCTTCGGGTCAGGAGAAGGAACCGTCACTGTAGACTCGAAGCAGTGAAAGATGAAGGCTCTACGAGTGATTGGCATGTCAAATTGAGAATCTTTAGAATTCTCGACATTAAATGAAAGAACGGGCTCCAGCCAATGTGAACTTGGAGTTTCAATAACCTCCTTTCGTAGCCTTTCCAACGTCCACAGAGGAAACATCAATTTCCTCTGGTTAAGCAGATTCGCTTCTCTCTTCTCATTCTCCTTATTAAGGGCAGCAGTGACTTTTTCCTTAATCTCTTGAGCAGTGGGCTTGGCTTTGAGAGGACTAGGTTTAGGAACCATTTCTTCAATAACAACATCATCCTCATCATCAGTATCATCAGCAATTCCTTTTCCCCTATCCTGCATGCCCGAACCCGAAGCTTCTTTCCCCTTCGATTCAGTAACCACCTTCGGTTGTTGTGGTTTCGGTTTCAGTTGTTGAGGGTTTGGTTGATTTGGTTTCAGTGGTTGAGATGAAGACTTCGGCTCTTCTCCCCCTTGTTGCGGAGAGTCAACGGACTCCAGAACACCTTCTATCCGGCTTAGAATATCCAGAGCAGGCCGTAACTTCTCAGCCAAATGACGTCAAACCGAGATGGTAAGAACGGAATCATAGGCTTCAAGAAGATGAAGGAGAATAGAGTGAACATCACCAACAGAGCTTTTAACCACAGACCGCTCCGAACGTGGAGCTTCAAGTTCCTTGTTCGCTTGATTAAGCTTGAGAGTCTGAGTTTTGAGTTGAGTGGTCCTCAGAGCAAGTGCATCCATCACTTTGTTTTCCAATGCAAGATCTGCCTGAAGTTTATTCAAAAGTTCAGAGACAGAAGCTTGATGTTTGATGTGATCAGAGGTGAGGTCCTTGCGAAGCACCTCAAATAGCTCTTTCTCTTGTTGAAGAGATTGAGTGAGGGACTTAACCGAGGCATTGACCTTGTTAGCATTCTGCTCTGCAGCTCCCTGTAAAGATTCAAGTAAATTGTTTGCGTTAGAAATTAGTTTATCGACTTTTTCGGTCGCCTCCGTGAAAACTTTTGTTGAAGCATCAATAGCGGAAGTGGCTTTGGTGATGGAAGCTTCGTGTTCCTTGACCCAGGTGGCTATCAAGCCTTTTATAGCAGACTCAGAAGAGGAATCCTTAGTAGAGGAGGAGGCCATCAGCTTATCTAGCTTCTCATTCAGCTCCTTGAGATGGCGCTTGGTGACAGGGGCATCATCATCATCGTCGCTTAGCACCCTGTAGGGACTGTAGTAGAAGGTGTCATAATCAACATTTTCACCACCAAGAATAGTATTGGTCTCTGTTGATTGGGTAGGTGATGGAGGTTTGGTAGTAACAGGGGTTTCGGGTGCTGAAGTACGAACCCCCGTATCAGATACGTTGGTCTGAACTCCAGTGGTGGTTGTTGTTGTAGCTTCAGAGAAAATAGGTGGAGGAATGGGAATGGTAGAGGAAGGTTGAGATGTGATTATTGGGAAAGTGGGAGGTAAGGAAATAGGAATGGAAACAGGTGGAGGAGAAGGTGCTTGGGAGCGAACATGTACCGCTGGTGTAGGTGAACGAGGTGGTGTAGCACCACCAGCCGAACCTTCATCATCTGAGCTTTCGCTCTCAGATTCGCTAGGAATGGTGGGTTGATGACTAGTAGGCACGTACTCGGAGTCGGAGTCACTTGATGATTGAAGAATAAGCTTCCGAGCAGGTTTCTCGACCTTCTTCTGCCTGGGCTGGGAAGGTGCTGCCTTCTCAGACTTTCGCTTCTTTGGAGTCTGAACCTTTGATACTCGATCTCCTTTATCCCCCTTTTTCGCTTCTTGCTTCTTGCCCCGCTTAGCAGGTTTGTCTGCTTCCTCAATAGATTTTATCATTTCAGGAGTAAGTTCCCTTGGACCAGAAGAGGGGAGCTTCTTGTACTCCTGAATAATCTTGCTCGCAGAGGACACACAAGCATACATCGACTCAGGAATTGAGCCAATGAAGTGAAACTTCGACGGATGAGTGACAATGATGTTAGTGGTATGAAATGTAGCAATGGAGGAGAGCAGTGAGTCTGCCATGATAGGAACATGATAACGCTCCATAATCTATTGAGTGATAATGGTCCAAAACTGGGCACATGAAATTTCTGTGTGGCGAGAAGCAGATGACAAACTTTGGACAAGTTGAAGCCACAAAACCAAACCATAATCAAGGTTGACACCATGGTACAACTCATAAAGCAGAGTCATGAAAGACTTGCTATCACCATCAGATCCTGCACTTCGTTCTGAAAGTCCTTTGAAAAGAAGGGTGAAGAGGCCATCCCATTGAGGAGGAAGGTATGATTTCTTGAACTTGGTCATAGTAGTTAGGGTTTCAATGTACCCCATGTTGTAGAACATTGAGAAAAGCTGACCTGTGGAGATGGAATCAGGATTCACCATGGATTCGTCATAAGTGAGCCCTAGCAACGAGCAAAATCGACTCTTGGAGATTGAAGCCTTCTGGTTGAGAATGTCGAAGTAAATCTTCTCTGCCCCTTTGTCGTATGTAGCAGTGGAATAGATTTGAGAGAGGCATGACATTGGTACGACTTCCACCGTCGATAGAGCTTTGATGAGTGGGGAATACTTTAGACATTCCACCACTTGATACATGTAAGTATCGTAGAGGAACGGTGTAAGATCGATCAACAAGTTGTGGTTGGCCTTGATTGCGAGAAGAGTGGAGCGTGCAGAGGTTTCTTGAACAGAGGAAGATTCTGCCATTGTTGAAGCTTGATGAAGAAGAAGATGAACAGTGAATACTAAATCGCCTTCTTTTGCTTGAGAGAGATGAAGTGTTGTAGAGAAGAATCCCACAGAAATCAATCCCTTATATACGATTTTGAAGAGAGAGAAAAATCGCGAGCAATGATTCCATTAATTTGGGAAACGACGCCTAAAAAGGCGTGATTGGACAACTGGCAACCCCGATAAAACAGCTGATGACGCATGATTAGGTAACGATTCAAATTCACACGCTTTTCCGTACTTATCCTCTTTCCAAATCACCAATTGATTAGACTTCCTGCTGTGTCACCGCTTAAACCTTCAATCGAATCTTTATTACCATAATTACCAAAGGCTTTATACCAACGCATCCCTTCGTTTGGAAAGAATTGCATTACATCGTTAGGAACCGAAGCTATATATTTATGAATAGCTTAAACAAGACTTTTGGAAAATGCAAGATTTTCATGCAAGATAGTGACAAAGATAAAGAAATAAATCAAACTATTTGTGGGAAATTGTGATGTCATTTAAGACATAAAGGAGTGGATCCCGGGCATGAATCTCTTCCTTCAAAGTCAAGAGAGACTTCAAAGTGCTTGTTTGGATTCCCGTTGAATACGATAAATTACTTGTTGAGAAGCATTGAAAGGCATCTTTTATATATAAGGCTAATAAGGGTGGCTTTCGCTTCAATTATGGTTTGGAACATATTCAGTGACTTGTTGATAGTCGTTAATTAGAAATCTCAAAAAAAACGTGGATCCTTTGGGAAGAAAAATCTTGGTGAAAGACATTTTCATAAGGATCTCTCAAAAATAAAAGGAGATTTCAGGGTACTTTCATAAAAATGGTTTCGTTAATTCAAAGGGTGAAATCTAGAACATTTAATTGTTCACCTTCAATGCTTTAAAGGTTTTGAATTTTGGGTTTCACTTAGCACGTAGTGGCACGAAACTAAGATCATTAACACAGAAGTTGTGTAACCATAAACCTCAGTGGTAATGCTGAGAGTCTCAAGGATCACATTTATGAGATGAAGTATGATGGAGAATAAATAGGAGGTGGTTAAAGAATCGAATGTACCTCTGCTATAAAAGATAGACTAAGCAGAAAAACTCTTAACTCAATTTGAGAAGAGTAAGGTAGCTCATGATTAGAGTGAATTTGACAGCCTAATTGGGAAGACATGATTTGTATATATCAAGTCATTAAGGCTTCACTCAAAATCTTTTGAGGTTTGGGTCAACATGCAACAGCATGCTTCTAGGGACACTTAGCTAGTACATAGATAAAGAATTATACCTGACCCAGCTCCATCATTGAGAATAGTCCTTATACACAAATTATATGAAGCAAATTGCAATAAAATAAAAGAAAAAAAATTTGAGTTTTGAAGTTTCTAAAAAAAAATAAAACAGAAAAGAAAAATGTTTTTGGATTTTATAAGATTTTCTGAAAAGAATTAAAACAGAAAGAAAAATATTTTTGAATTTTATGAAAATAAAAGGAAAAACATAAAATAAATTGCGAGAAAAGAGTATACATACTATACAACCGAAACCATCATTTGGAGATGAAAGGCGAACCGAGCCCGGTGAGACTGAACCCGAAATAGGCCGAGCGTTCGGTTCATTTCGGTTCCTGGAAGAACCGAATCCGAAATGGACCGAGCGTTCGCTCTATTTCGCTTCCAACTTTTATTGAGACAAAAGAGATTTCGGTACAGATTCAGCTTCCATCATTCCTAAGCCTTGTAGGATTTTATTAAAACTAGCTTCAGGCAAGGCCTTAGTGAATATGTCAGCCAATTGATCAGTGGTTCTTACGAAATGAATTTCAACGTTACCATCTTCCACATGATCTTTGATAAAGTGATACCTCAGTGCTATGTGTTTCGTCTTTGAGTGTTGCACTGGGTTATGACAAATCCTAATTGCACTCTCTGAGTCACAATATAGTGGGATTTTCTTCATGTTCAGGCCGTAGTCTCGAAGTTGACTTTGTATCCAAATGACCTGAGATGTGCATGATGCTACGGCTATATATTCTGCTTCGGCAGTGGAGAGAGACACACAAGTTTGTTTCTTGGATTGCCAGCTAACAAGTTTGGTGTCCAGAAATTGGCATCCTCCAGTGGTACTCTTTCGGTCCAGTCCACATCCCCCAAGATCAGCATCTGAGAATGCTTGGAGAAAGAACCCTGATTTGGTTGGGTACCACAAACCGAGAGAAGAGGTTCGCTTCAGGTACCGAAAGATGTTCTTCACAGCTAGCAGGTGAGGTTCACGTGGATTAGCTTGAAACCTGGCACAATAACAAATAGAGAACATTATATTTGGTCGACTAGCTGTTAGATACATTAGAGACCCTATCATCTGACGATAAAGGGTCATGTCAGCAGCCGGTTTGTCCAGAGAATGTGTTAGCTTTGTGCCAAACGCCATAGGAACCTTTACTTTCGAATCTCCCATCATTCCAAACTTGGCGAGCAAGGTCTTCGTGTAAGCCTCTTGATTAATGAAAATGCCTTCGGGTACTAGTCTTATATTCAAGCCAAGGAAAAAGTTAATAGGACCCATTGAGCTCATTTCAAATTTAGTCTCCATCAACTTCCTAAATTCAGTTGTTAAGCTAGGATTTGTGGAACCGAAGATGATATCATCAACGTAAATATGAACGATCATAAGGTGGTCACCCTCTTTCTTACGAAAGAAGGTTGGGTCAACCGAACCTTGTTTAAACTTAGACATTTTGAGAAATCTAGTTAGAGTTTCATACCATGCCCTTGGTGCTTGCTTGAGACCATAGACTGCCTTGTCCAGAATGTAGCAGTGATCTGGATACTTCTCGTTCACGAAACCCGGTGGTTGCTCTACATACACCGTCTCTTCCAGTTCCCCATTTAGGAAGGCACACTTCACATCCATTTGGAATACTTCAAAGTTCTTGTGTGCAGCATAGGCGAGAAAAATACGAACCGATTCTAGCCTTGCTACTGGAGCGAAGGTTTCTTCGTAATCTATGCCTTCTTCTTGACAGTAACCTTTCACCACCAATCTTGCCTTGTTGCGTATCACATTTCCTTCCTTATCCATCTTGTTCCTGAAAACCCACTTTAATCCAACCACGGAAGCATCCTTTGGTGTTGGAATCAGTCTCCACGCTTTATTTCGCTCGAACTCATTGAGTTCGTCCTGCATCGCCTGTACCCAATCAGAATGATCAAGTGCAGTCTTGATCGTCTTTGGTTCGACTTTGGAGATGAACGAATTAAACATGCAGAATTCCACTTTAAAGAAAAGTGCAGTTTGTTTCGCTTTCAGTTGTGATCGTGTGAGAACCTTTTCTGTCGAATCACCAATAATCTGTGTTTGTGGATGATCTTTGGTCCATTTGGTGAGAGGAGGGTAATTAGGATCATATGTGGGATCCAGTTCAGCATTCACCTCTTCTTCAAATTCTGACTGAATATCATCATCGTTTGTATTCGCATTCTCCCCCTCGAATGATGATACTTCCTCAGCTTCAGGTTCAGAATTCTCCCCCTGGACTCGACTTTCGGTTGGAATGAATGATGATGAGCTCTCCCCCTGGAATGGTGAATCTTGGTGATGTGGAAAAGACGAATCCTCCCCCTGAATATGAGTACTATCTTTTGGAGGTTCGCTTGTGTCAGGCTGTTTGGTTTTTTTCGGTTGTTCTTCTGCCATTTTCTTTGCAGCATCATCGATTATCTTCTTCAAGTTATCTACCTTGTTGTCTGCAGCTTCAGATTTAGAGAGAATAGCCTTTTCTGGTTCATCAAATAGCAGCATGTATTGCTCAAAGAGGTTTGAAATTGGTACCGTAACTTGACCAGATTTTGGAAATATATCCTCCACAGAACCTTCGGTTGTCTTCAGTTTCTTAACGTAGTTGTCATCGAAGGTGACATAATAGGTCTCTTCAATTTTCTTTGAACGCTTGTTCAAAACCCTATATGCTTTGGAGTTTAAGGAATAACCCAGAAAGATTCCTTCGTCTGCTTTGACATCAAACTTGTTTCGGTGCTCCTTTGAATTGAAGATAAAACATCTTGAACCGAACACATCGAAAAACTTTACATTAGGCTTTCGGTTGTTCAAGATCTCATAAGGAGTGATGGAGAAACGTTTGTTGAGATAAGTTCTGTTCTGTGTGAAACAAGCAGTAGCAATGGCATCAGCCCAGAAATATAGAGGTAGAGAAGCGAAGCTCAGCATGGTTCGGGCTGCTTCACATAAAGATCAGTTTCGCCTTTCGACAATTCCATTCTGTTGTGGAGTATATGGAGCCGAGAAGTTGTGAGTTGTTCCCTTCTCTTCAAGAAAATCTTCAAAGTCTTTGTTCTTGAACTCCAACCCGTTGTCGCTTCTTATGTTTCGAACTATCTTCCGTAGTTGAACTTCTATCTGCTTGATAAAGAGTTTAAGCTTGGGAGTGGCCTCTGATTTCTGCTTCAAAAGAACACCCAAGTAAACCGAGAGAAGTCATCCACTATTACAAGTATATACCTGTTACCACCAATGCTCTCGATTGAAGATGGACCACATAAATCAATATGAAGTAATTCTAGTGGTTCAATAATTTTCGTATTGACTCGAGAAGGATGACTTTGTCGACTTTGCTTTCCCATTTCACACGCAGCACACAAATGTTCTTTGTCGAACTTCAGAACAGGAAGACCTCGAACATGATCACCAAACACCAGTTTGTTGATGTCTTTGAAATTGAGATGGGAGAGTCTTCGGTGCCAAAGCCAGCTTTCGTTTGAGTGAGCTTTTGTTAGCAAGCAAACTGCTGGTTTCCCTCGTATGGGATTGAGATTCAGAGGGTACATCTCTCCTTTTCGCTTCGATTTCAGCAGAATATTGTTCGTCTTCTTTTCAATAATCTCTGAGCCATCGTCATCGAACGAAACTTTTAACCCGGTACCAACCACCAGCTGAGAAACACTGATAAGGTTGTGTTGTAAACCTTCAACGTACGCCACTTTTCGTATCGAGAAATCACCATTGGTGATCATACCATAACCTTTGATCGTGCCAAAAGAGTTATTACCATACTTGACACTTCCACCATCTTGAAGGGACCGAAATTCCCTCAGCTCTTCCTTTCTCCCTGTCATGTGACGCGAGCAGCCACTGTCTATGTACCATTCATCGTCGAACTGCTCGTCACGCATAACCTACAAAAATTAAGCAGATTTAGGAACCCAAAGTTTCTTGGGTCCTTGTGAGCCTTTTACAGAACAGGGAATTGTAAGAGAAACATCAACTAAAAAGGTTCTTTTTATTAAGGTTGTTTCATCTTTTCTTTTTATGGTGAAAACTTTGATTTTATCAGACTTGAGTACTTTAGGTTCAGTTTTTGAATTTGAGAATTTGACGTTGGCAGACTTTCGGTTCTCGAAATTGGGTTTAAACGACGTCTTCTTTTCGTTTTCCGGAAAGAGCTTTCCTTTTCCCTTTCGATCATTCTGTGAGTGAGAGTGAGAATGAGAAAGATGAGACTTGGGAGCAGAGTTAAGCTTTCGGTCATTGCTCTCACTTGGTTGAGAGCCGAAACTACTTTCCCTTTGGTTCCTCTCATTGGTTGGTCTAGGACCGAAACTACCCTTTTGGTTTCTCTCATCTTTAGGACCGAAACTTCTTTTTCGTTTGTTGTCCGTCTGAGGACCGAAACTTCTCTTTTGGTTGTTGTGCCTTTGTGGATTGAAACTCTGTTTTCGGTTGTTTGGATTCTGAGGACCGAAACTCATCTTTCGGTTGTTTTCATCATGTTGAGCACGAGAAGTGGAGTTTGCTTTTCCTTCCTCCTTTGACTTAGAAGGCTTTTCATAGCGAACGTAATTAGGGTTTTGAGATCGCCAAAACTGTTTCCTTTCAGTGAGATTCTTCTTGTATCTCAAATTTCGTTGATGTTTTCGGTCTAACACATGTTTTGGATTTTTGTGGATGTTGGCCTTTTTCATTGGTCTTTGAGCATGAGGCTCGCTTTTTAGCGAAGAGGTTTCGCTAGACACCATGACCGGTTCACCTGAAGGAATTTTGGTACCACTTGTACTGGGCACATCAAAGCGTGTAGGATCAGTAAGTGGTTCTGCCACATACCTACCTTTTACTCTCCCTGATGTTTTCTGAGATAGACCTTCTGTTTCATCAGCGTTATCAATCGGTGCTGACCAGAAAAACTCATCACAGCCATCAGCATTATCTTCTGCTACTAATGCTGTCAGTTCGGCTGTCTGTTGCTGCGTAACTCCATGAACTTTATAAACTTGATTTGGAGTCGTTTGGACCTTTTGATATACAACTACCTTTTCCTTGAGGACTTTGGTCTTGTCTTTGGACAAACGAGCGAACTCAACAGAATTTTCAGAAATAAGATTTTTGTTGGTTTTGGGTTCGCTCTTGACAAATTCGGAACCATCTACCACATCTTCTACAGATATTTCACTCATATCATCATCCACATTGAATTCAGAAGTGTTTTCAATATCAATTTTATTTTCTGAACTCAACTTGGCATTCAAAGAGTCAAATTTCTGTACGGTTTCGGTTTTGATTTTTAATTTGTCATTTTCATCCAACAAATTTTTGAGCATGTCCTTATGGTCTTTGGACTTTATGAAGGACTCTATTTTGTCAAGACCAATTTTGTAAGCGGGAGAAATATCATCAGAAGAAACAACGTTTTCACAGTTATATGCATCGGCATCGATTTCATCCTCCTTTAACTCAAGGAAGGGTAAAATCATATGATGTATCTTCTTCCCTATTTCACAATCAAGATGCAATTGAGTAATGTTGGAATATAATCGTTTAGCAATTAAAGAAAAAACATTTCGTTGTTTTAAAAGCTTTAAATTATCTCTTTGCAAATAAATTGTTTCATCCCTAGACCTAATCAACTCCTTCTCCTTCTGCTCAATCCAGATACGCCTCTCCTCACTCTTCGATGATACCCTGCTGATTTGATCAGTTAGGTTAGAGTTTGTGACGCGAGTTTGAGTTAAACTACCACTTATACTAGAAAATTTAGATTTTAATCCATTTAATTCTTTTTCATAGTTTATGATGGGAATTTGTAAGGAAACAAGAATATATTGTACCTTCTTGATCAACTCATCGCATTCGTTGATCTGCTCATTGACAGGTTTCGCTGCAAAACACCTGTCTTCTCGCTCATTTGCTTCATCCAGTCCCCCATCAGTGGTATAGCCTCTCATTTGTGACACCCCAGAAGTCACCATTAGACACTTTCTTGCAACGTCCTCTTCTTTCACCAACAAAGCCCTGCCATGAGTACCTTCCTCACTTCTTCATCTTCTGAATCAGTGGACCAAACTTCAACACCTCCGAACTCATCGTCAACAATATTTCCCTGTACAATAAGAGCATTCATAGTGTTATTAGATCCAACTTTCTTCTTCTTGATTTCTTCCAATCGTCGTGTGAGGTTCGCTTCCTCGTCCTCATCTTCATTCTTTTCTGACATCTTTCTCAGCATACAATCTTTGGCGAAGTGATTTTTGCCTCCGCAGTAGTGACAATTAATGCCCGAGTCACCTCCAAGTTTTACTTCCTTCTTTGGTTCTTCGGTCTGAGAAACACTCTTCGGTTCCTCCTTTGCTTTCTCGGCACTGTAGTTACCTTGCCAGTTTCAGTTCTTATTTGTTGAAACCTTCTTTTGATGAACTTCTTGGGATTTGACACCATCAAAGCATACTCTTCACTTGTTAGATCATATTCAGAAAGATCCAAATCTTCTTCTTCTTCAGCATCATTCTTTCCTTTGGATATTAGGGCCAAGGAACCCATGCCAGAGACCACATTCGTTTCTTTCGTCACGGCACTCTCATGTGACTTTAATATTCCCACCAGTTTTACTAGAGAATAAGTCTTGAATTGTTCATGTGCCTTCACAGTAGACACCACAGCCATCCATTCGGGTCTAAGGTCATTCATGAATGTCACCTTCTGTTCAATGACTTTCCTTTCAATCCCATGTTTTATCATCTTACTAAGGAGATGATTGAAGCGATCGAAGGCTTGAATAAGCTTCTCTTCGGGCTTCTGCTTGAAGTCACCAAATTCTGAGAGCAACAATGTTTGGATTGAATGCTCAAGATCTTTATCCGTAGAATACAATTCCTTCAATCTGTTCCATATTTCTTTTGCCGTTGTGCATGAGCTTACTAACCGAAATGTGTCCGATTGTAATGCAAACCTAATCATTCTTAAAGCTTTGATGTTGCACTGAAACTTTTTCTTCTCATCTTGGGGAATGTCTTTCACATCACCAACGAGTTGATTGTACTCCTTTTGAGTTTTAACAATTCTTGAAGTGCTCGAGTGAGCGAATGGACCTACAGTAATCGCCTCCCAGATCAAGTATCCATTGTCTTCTGAGCCAATCACGTAGTCTTCAAAGTGATGCGTCCAGACCTCATAATCCTGAGTGTACAATATAGGAATCCTTGTCGTCAATCCTATGCTGTTGGAGATATTAATTGGGTTTGACTGAGAATCATCCATGGACATGACAATGTTTATTCAAAAACCTGCTTAAGATCAGACTTGTAAATAACGTTAGTAAGATCGAATATTTAAAGAACTACGTCAATAGCAAATGACGACTCTAACAATATCAATCAAAGCGGAAAACCCTAAGATCTTCTTCAACAGAAGATATGTGTATGAATTACACAGTCTCCTGCTCTGATACCAATTGATGAGTTGAAAAACTCTTAGATCGATTAGATCTTCAACAGGCTAAACAATAAAAGCAAACAAACACGATATAGAATCAAGTAATGCTTAATGATTCAAATGTAGTCACGCCTCAGCAGAGCTCGATGAAGAACTTCCACTGTAGAGGCGAGCTAGGGTTTGTAGTACAATAATAAGAATAATAATTCAAGCGCTAACAATAAAGGATGCATGCATGCACCTTAAATACTAAACTCTAATAAAATAAACATGGTTGGACAGGCCCAAACCGGATAACAAAACTGGGCTAAGGACCGAGCCCAAGGACGTAACCCTACTAGACCCAACACTTTCTAAAAAACTGGTTGGAATTATATACCATCAACCATAAACACCTATTTGATCAGCTGCACTTTTCAAGGCCATTTCAACCACATGGCAATGACTACAATTACCATAACAAAGATCCCACACTTCAACATTCTGTTTTGCTTCATCAACTCCATCAACTGTGTCTCAAACACTTGCTTATCTGCTTCCATAGCTTGCTGCAGCTTAACCAACTTCTTTTGAACCTTCGAAACTTCACTAAACTCTTCTTTCCTTTTCAACTCAAACCTCATCTTGCAAAGCTGTTCTTTGTAGTAACCCTCCTCCATTTCTTTGTCTTTCCCCATAAAGAACTTGCATTTTGGACCTTCAGCTAACTGATTAAAAGGGAAAACCAGAGTTAGGGTTAGGGTTGCAATTAATGAAAATGTGTGCATTCCCAACTCAAAATAACAAATACGGTGTAAGTAAACAAAAAGAATACTCACCAAAGAGTTTTTGCGGTTCCAAAACCTGCGAGCTACATTATCGTCGGTCCAGGCAGTCCTTTCCACGCTTATTGCGTCTTGACAATCGCAAGGTGGACAGGGGTCATCATCACGAAGGTTTCCGACACGCAGGAGGTTAATCGATCGTCTGGAAGAGGCAGACATTGTTCTGGTTATATCGATTGAGTGTAGAGTATCGGGAGGGAGGCACAGACCTAATTTGGGGTAACAAAGTATCGTTGATGGTTCAATATAAGGTTCAATTAAGGAAGGTTTCCACGTTAAAGATGACATGGCCAAATGTTTGTCCACATAAGCCAATACACGTCAGCGATGACCATTAAACCGCTAACATTTTCTCCCATTCCTTTAATTAGCCGGTATTTACTAACATTAAGGATCAATTGAAAAAAAAAAAAAAAAAAAAAAAACTTTTGTGACTAAATGTACAAATTGACCAAACATTGATGTGCTACAGTATCAAAAACCCATCTTTTATCAACAAAACTTTGATATGTCATTAAGATTTCATATTATCCCTAAATGGCATAACGATATTTAATAACGACACCAATTAAAAAATCTGAACGACAACGAATGATATTTAATAACACCAAAAAATTGGTTATAGCTATATAATTTAAGGTTATAACTACTAAAAATATTCATAGCTTATTTCAAATTTTCTTGTAATGTACATTCATACTCCAACATTATTGTAAATAGTGAATGAAAAGCAACATCACATCTACAAACCTATATACCTTCAACAATAATATTACAAAATTAAATAATCAGGCATCCATCAACAACAATACATGTAGCAGGCTAGCAGCACGACAAGAAGCCAACAAACAACCATCCGGTTTACTTCCCCACCAATTTAAGCTAACACCCACCATATCCGAACTAACATACATGATACAACAACACATTCATAAACGCTAATCATGCATCTAAAGCCCCTGACAACACATAATAATGTTGGTCCCACCATTGGTGATGGTATCGATAAACAACAAATCATGATAATAGTCTAACTATTATAGTTCACAGAAGTGGCATGGGGCATGTTGATTCTTGCACCTAGTAAGTTTAATCCAATTTTGAGTACGAAAAGCCTTGTGTAAGATCCAAAATAAAATAGAAGCCAAATGTCATTGACCAATTTTCTAGAAGTTTACACAGCCATCTAGAGCACTTGAGAGTTCAAGAATACTCGGGAAGACTCTAGATAGATATGGATAATACTAGAAGACCCAAGAAGAATCTAGAATGTATTGAAAGACCCAAAAAGGTTCTTAAACATACTAGAGTATCGTGGAAGGTTATAGATCCACCATAAAGACCTTTAAAGATACAAGAAGCTTATGGAACCTTTTAGAAAACCTTGGAACGTCCTAGACTTCTCTAGGACATGGTGGAATGTTCTAGAAACATGTAGAAACTTATAGATAGAGATAGACTATGGTAAATACTTCTAGAATATTCATGTATATGTCAAAATGGTAGGTAGTTCTAAAAAGCCCCCATAAGGAGGTGGAACACTCGTATAAACAGGAGTAGCATATTCCCTTCAAACTATTCAAAGATCACATGGAACGTTCTTCAAAATAAAGGGTTGTTTATTGCATTCCAGATTTCAGAGAGGTTAGGGGTCATAAGGAAAGAAGGGGATTCATTGATTAAAATGGTTTCTGCCTAAATTAGTGATACATATTAAAACTAATATGTGACTAAATAAGAAACGTTTAATAGAAACAATGAAAGACTTATTTTTTATTATCCAACCATTATTTCTATTGTCACTGATATATCTAATGTATAAAAGTAATAAACAGTTTTGAGGAAACAAAACAGAAATATCAACAAAATATTAAAATAATATAGTATCTGTAAACCCTAGATTCCTCCATGTTGATAATGCATACAACCAACAAAGACTAGAAATAAAATGAAACTCCTGTTCCACAATAGCCAACCCAATAAACCTTTGGAATTTTGGTTGAGGAAATCATCATATTCAACACCATTGTAAACAGAAAAGATATACCTACTACACAAGTAAAATCTAAAACAAAGTTTTCTACACCGATTTTTTCATGGAATTGGCATTGATTCGGTCGCCGAGACAGATGATATGTTTGATTCTAGGATAAATGAATAGAATGTGGAGAAAAGCGTGATTACATTGATAAAAACCGTACTAAAAAAATATTATTTCCGGCAGTGTGTGGAAGCAATGATGATCGTGACTCAGAAGTTTGTGATATTTTCGTGGCAAGAGTTGAAAGATATGTTGCAAGCGCCATAACAACATCAAATAGAGCCCTAGCAATCTCGTTGGCACTTGCAACATATCTTCCAACTCTTGTCGTCAAATTATCACCGATATCTGAGTCACGATCATCACCGCCTCCACATACTGTTGGAAATGTTTTTTTTTCGTTCTGGTTTTCAACAATGTAATCATGCTTTTCTCCACACTGTATTCAGTTGTCCTAGAATCAAACATCTCCTCTATCTCGGCGACCAGATCAATATATATTACACCTAAAATTTGGTACAGAAAACATTGTTTTAGATTTACTTGTGTAGCATGTATATCTTTTATGTTTGAAGTGGTGATGATTATGATGACTTCCTCGCCCAAATTCCAAAACATTATCGGGTTGGCTATTGTGTGACAGGAGTTTCAACTTTATTTCTAGTCTTTGTCGATTGTATGCATTATCAGTATGGATGACTCTGGGGTTTACAAAGGTGATATTGTACTAATATTTTTTTGATATTTTTGTTTTGTTTTCCCAAATGTGCTGATTAGTTACATACATTAGTTATATCGTTGACAATAAAACTATTGGTTGAATCAAATAAATAAGTCTTTCTTCGTTTCTATTGAAGATTTTAATGTTTCTTATTCAATTAGAAATTAATTTTAATCTTATATGTATCACTAATTTAGGCAGAAACCATTTTAATGACTTAACCTTCTTCCTTCCCTACGAAGGCTATGATCCCCTGGCCTCTCTTTAATGGTAAAACATTGATCAATTTGGATAAGTCTAATAGCTACTAGGAAGTAATTGTAACACCCAGTTTCCAGAACGGATCGGTTTAGGCATCACGAAGTAAAAGGCATGGTTTTTGGGTAAAACTGGGTGGTACGAGTCACGACGTGACCACAGAGAGGTCACGACGTGACAAGTGAATTAATGAAAAATGTAGATTTAACTGAGCACACAACGTAAGGCACAAGTGCTCACGATGTGAGATGGGCTGCAGCCCAAGCCTATGATCTTTTAGGGTTTCCTTTGTATTTAAACCTCATAAATTTCATTTTAGGGTTCATTAACAGCCTCCTTCGTCCTCAAACACAGAAAAACCCTAACCCTAACCTCTCCTTGTGATTCTTGAGTTTTTAGTGATTAAACTGAAGATTATTTGTCAGTTTAGGTATCAAAATATAGGGTGTTTTTTCATATGTAAATAAGATGTAGTAAGAAAGATTTTCTACAATGTATAGTAGGTTAGTATTCCTTGCATTAATACCTTAACCGCTGTAGGTAAGTGCATGCCACAATTGTTATAATAAAGTTTTAGTAAATATTTTATTTGACCAAATAGAAATAATATTTAGATGGTATTGATTTACTTGAGAAAAGAGAGATGGGCATACCTTGCATCCAAAATAAACCATTGTTTGTCTGATGTTGGAATTCAATTTGAACCCTTTCATTTTCTTGGCTTTTACTTCAGGTAGTACTCTAATTGGTGTCACTAATTGGTGTCACTAATTGGTGTCACTGGTTTATTTTGGGTATGCATCCACCCTTTTTAATGGTCTCGATACAGTATATCTCTTTTTCGTTATGAAATGTCTTGGAGTAGATGTAGTCGGACTCAAATTTTTTCTCATTGGTGACCTGGGCCCAATAGAAACTTGTGTTGGTTGAGGTCATATCGGTATGCCAACTTCAGTTCTTGGGTATACAATGGCACAAAGTGCAATGAAATAAATCATAACTAAGAAGATTGAGCTCCACATTGTATGAAATACAGAATAGAAGCTCATGAGATGTATTTTGGGTCGACACTAGTGTGTGCTATAGTCTGTCTTGTGAGAATCAAAGTGAGAACATAATAATGTGAACCATCTTTTCCGTTCAGAGATTGAGATAATGAATAAGTTAGTGCAAACAGCTAAGTGGTAGTGGAACTTATTGCCATCGATGTAATATTGTGGCGGTCAACCATTTTCACTACATAATATTGCAACATAGGAGTTAGTTCTCTCTCAAGCATTTCATCGAACACCTGTGGTACACCATTTATTTCCCCTCTCTTTTTTAGCACATACATTAGATCTGTCCTTATTTCAACCATCCAATTCAGTAAATAAGAGGAAGCATGAAGAGATTGAGGTATGGGATTATGGGTATGGTATCAAATAAGGAGATCGTGTAAACGCCCCTGTGTCATTAATGTTCTGATGTGTTGTTCTGATTGAAATAGTTGGTTGCAGACAATTTGATTTTGGCAATGGACGATAGATACAATGACACCAAAAGGAGTATGTGGGTTCTTGGGCACTCTGGTGGTAGAGAGGAAGGGTGGCACCTTCAGATTATTAACATATTGGCAGGAGGATCACAAAGGTACGCCAAGCTGTGGAATCGAGTAATTGCAAGATGCGCCAAATCGAGTAAATGAAATCGATTTTCTTTTGTAGTTGTGGTGGAATCGGAGGCTCCAGTGATTACTTGAGAAGTGATAATGGAGAGTGAAGCAATAGAAACGAGATTTGGACAAGTCTCTTGGGGGAACAATTCTCAAATATGTTGATACCTGAGCACAACGAGCTTAAAGTTCCTGAATCCCTAAAATAGCAAACTGGTTTGGTTTTTTTTTATTTTGGTGTGTGAGCCCAAGACCGTCGATTGGAGAAGGTGTGAGGATGATTGAGGTCGTCGTCTACTCTTGTACTGAGAGCCAACGAATCCAGATCTTCCTTACTGCCGACATTAGCACCGCAACCTTCGCTCTTTCCCCAATTGATTACCGCCAGATCTTGAGCCCTTTATGTACAGTTCCTAGAACCATGTAGTGGTAAAAGAGAAAAATGAAATCGAGAAGGTATTCGAAGTGACGAAGTCTTGTTGGGATTAAGAAAGAAACATAACCACAACCGATTATTCTTCATTATAATGTCAATAGCGATTCTGGGTATTTTATTGTAAGAATCGATCGGTGAAAAAAAGGTACGGGATTTCTTGTTTTTTTTTTTTGTTTTCTCAAGAAAGAAGATGAAGTTGAAGGCGAGTTTTAGGAAATGAAACCTTTGGACAGTAGATACCTGAAGATTGTTGAGGAGATGAAGCCTCTGAAAAACATATCTATGGAGATTGTGAAGAAATTGAGCTTCTAAGGGCCAGATCTGTAGAGATTTTTGAGCAGATGAAGCTTGAACATCGGGCAACAATGGATATTTGCTGAAGAACATATCTATGTAGATCTTTGAAGAAATGGAGCTTAGGAGGGCCAGATTTGTAAAGATTTTTTTAGCAGATGAAGCTTGAACATCGGGCAACAATGGATGTTTGCTCGAGCTCGTGGATGACGCCAAATGATGCGACTCAAATCCCCGGGAGATCTCTTGACTGATGCTACGGTGTTGATCTGGAGTTACATTGAGAGGGTGTTTGGACGGCAAAAGTCTTTTTGTAAAATGACTTTTTGTAAAAAGACTTTTTACAAAAGTTATTTTTTAAAATGTGTTTGTATTAGCTTTTGAAAGGAAAAAGTCAAAAGTTAAAGTGTTTAGTTTAACTTTACATGTAAAATGACCAAAAATGACATGTTTATATATTTACATTAATTTACTACTTTACAGATTGTTAATTCACAGCATATCATCAGCTTCATATTAATTTCACAGCATATCACAGAACTGTTTTTTTTTCACAGCATATTAATTTCAGAAATCGGGAGGAACATCACTATTAGAGATGCTAGAAAATCAGAAATAGACAGGAATATCAATTCAATCTGGAAATATTTCATCAATCTCACAGCATATCAATTTCATAAAATCGGGCTTCATATTTCATCAATTTCAGAAAATCGGGAAATATTTCATCAATTTCAGAAATAGGGAAATATTTCATCAATTTCACAGCATATCATTGCTACTGAAAATCGGAAATAGACAGGAGGTTGGAAATCGACTGAAAAAAAAA
Source organism: Lactuca virosa (assembly GCF_052849685.1). NCBI lineage: Eukaryota > Viridiplantae > Streptophyta > Magnoliopsida > Asterales > Asteraceae > Lactuca > Lactuca virosa. Next base: position 100,897,336 of record NC_136429.1, read on the forward strand.
AAAAAAAAAAAAAAAAAAAAAAAAAAAAAAAAAAAAAAAAAAAAAAAAACCTGATCGGAGATGGAGAAAGGCCGGTGCTGCTGCAGGTCGCCGGTGTCGTCGGTTGATGTTGCAGGTCTGGAGATGCGATGCGAGAAAGAAGAGGGTGAGCGGAGTGAACGAGAATGAGGGAATCGATAATATGTGAATGAATGGTAGATGGGGGGGTATAATGGTAATTCAATATTTTTAGCTAGTGAAAAGTTGGGAAAAGTCAGGTAACCGTGACTTTTCAAAAAGACTCAAATTACTCTATAGGAAAAGTCATTTTCAAAAGTCCTTTTCCCTTTACCAAACATCTTTTTGACTTTTTCCAAAAGATAAAGTCAAAAGTCATTTTAAAAGTTTAACCAAACACCCTTAAAGTCCATACAACCGTCTCACGATTTGATCAAGTTGGATGGTTTGAAAAGAATAGATAGTTCTTCGTTATATGAGAAGAACCATCTTTGTGTCATGGGTAAGTGTATAGTCATGATGGATGATAATACCTTGTGGTGGAAAGACTCGAAGGATCGACTCAAAGCCTCACGTCTAACACCAATGCAACGACTAAAGGATAAAGACATGAAGGATCGGCTCGCACCCGAGTCAAATAACACCAAAGGATGCACAGAATTCACAAGAAAAGTACCTATATGAAACACAGTATAAGCATAAACAAGTCTCAAAATAACATGAATAAGGAGGTACGTACCAGCAACAACGTCAAGTGATGCACGGACCTCCTCCGCAGTCAGCTGGAAGGCTCTCCCACGAGCTCTCGGAGCCTTGGCCTTCCCCGGCCGGCCATCAGTAACGCGCAAAGCAGCAGGAGTAGAAGCATGGGCTGGTCCCTGAGTGAGCTGAGGACACTCGGCCTTCCGATGGCCAGTCTGGTTGCAATGAAAGCAAACTGAAAATCCCTTGGGGCAATAATTCCCCATATGCCCCTCCTTGTCGCATTTGTAACAAATCCCATGTCGGCAAGATCCCTCATGACTCTTACCGCACTTGCCATAAGTGCGGCCCTTCTGGCCTCCTGCTCTAGTATCAGCGGGCTTAGCCAACTTAGTCGTCGGCTGCGACTGCACTGGTCGCATGTCTCTCCCCTGAGACTCTCCCTACTCTCTAGTCTGAATCTCCAGCTCAGTCTCCCGCCTCCTGGCATTGGTCTGTAGCTCAGCCAATGTCCGATATGATGAGTTCGCCACGAACTCTCGAATATCTCGCCTCAAAATGCTCAAGTACTGGCTCACACGTGCCTGCTCCGTAGACACATGCTCAGGGCAGAACAACGCCCTCTCATGAAACATCCTCGTAATCTCTGTCACTGTTTCTGTCTTCTGCTTGAGAGACAGAAACTCCTGGGCTAATCGTTCCCTCTCCACCTGGGGAACGAACTCATCTCAGAATAACTGGGTGAATCTCTCCCAAGTCACTGCAGCATGATCTGCAGGAGAATAACTAGTCGTCACAAACTTCCACCAGTCCTTCGCTCCCAAGCGAAGCTGGTTCGGCGCAAATCGAACCATCGGGTTCTCAGGGCATGAACAAGTATAGAAATATCCCTCGATATCATAAATCCATCTCATAGAAGAAATCGGGTCCTGGGTCCCGTCGAAATCTGGTGGCTTCGTATTGCTGAACTCTCGGAACATCAATGAATGACCCCCTTGTGGCCTCGCAGCTGCAAGGGCTGCGGTGGCTGCAGCAGCAGCAGCCTCCGTGACAACATCATAACGCTCGTCAAAAGTCTCAATTAACGTGGTCTTAATAGACCCGAACATCTCTGGAATGCCCTCCCTGATAGCTGCGGCCACCTCCTCAACAATGATCCTACGGAGCTCCTCGTCACTGGTACTCCGCCCCAACCCCCACCCCCCCTGGGGGTTGCTGCGGGTAATCACCATAGTCTCTCTAAAACACAAACACATAAATCATCAGAGACTGGCTAAACGCGCATACACATTTACTCACCTCTACATGCTCCTTAGTATCCTAAGGTTCTTACTTGGGTCGCGTACAGAGCCGGTGCTTTTAATAGTACGGGCCCAATACTACCATCCACACAAACCCATAGTTGTCCCAAGTCCTCCTCCCAGGATCCTAATTCACAAGTACTCTATCCCTCACGGATATCTAACTACTTTCTCAGTAGATTTTCTCAAAATGAACATCTAGGTATCCCTCCTAGATTACTCTTCAACTCAATCTATCTCTTAAAGATTCCTGCCATGTACCCTTACTCAGCACTTACAGAGCAAATGGCAAATAATGTCAATCAGTAACATCCTCCTAGGCTAAGGCATCATGAAATCAGGCAACTCTAGCTCTAAATTCCTGAAATACCTAGCCTACCATCTAGTATGCAGTTCTAATATCTCAAGAGTATCTCATCTCATAATATAAACAGTAAGGGTATTTTGGGCCGTTCGGGCTCTGGCTGATTGTACACACTGCTTCGTCTCGTTTCCTCTTAAAATCTTTTTCTCGTTTAGAAAGTCATTTCTTTCTGAAAAATTCCTCAAATCCTCAGTTTGAGTCCAGACATACCCGAGGGTACATCCGAATCCCTCAAACCAAGGCTCTGATACCAACTCGTAACACTCTAAATTTTCAAATAAATTTTTCATTTTTAATTCCACACAAAACACAGTTTAACATCTCTTACTCAATTTATAAATGTTTCAAAATACAAAAAACATAAAAATTGTTTGTCAAATATCCCAGAATCCTCAAAACACAAATCAACCAGCTGGTGTGTACAATCATGTCGGCGCCTTCCCGCGATCCTGAGATGTACCTGAAACACATTTCATACAACACTGTAAGCACAAAGCTTAGTGAGTTCCCCAAAATACCACACACAAATAATTAGCCTCTCATGGCTATATCTCGATAAGGGCCCTCCGGTCATGTGTCTCAGTGAAGACCCTCCGGTCTCACGGCTCGGGTTGGACCCTCCAGTCCTGTGTCTCAGTGAAGACCCTCCGGTCTCACGACTCGGTTTGGACCCTCCGGCCTTATCTCAATAAATGCTCAAAATAATATACAACATAAATCACAAAGACATAATGCATATATCACATAACTCAGAATAAGCAAATAAGACCCCCCGTTCAATAACACAGATAAGACCCTCCGGTCGCACAGTAATTACCGCCCAGGTAAGCATAGTGAGAAGACTCACCTCGTAAGTAAAGCAAGTATGTCTCGCACTCGGACTGCCGGTCTAGACTCCGCCTATCATATATCGCAATCATCTCTAATTAATAATTGATATTAACAACCCCCAAATATGTTAGGCTAATTCCTCTACAAAATCTCAGAAGGGTAAAAGACCATTTTACCCCTTCATGGTCTCCAAAGTCCACAACTTAACCAAACCCTAAAAGTCAACGGAAGGCAACACTCAAAGTCAATAGTCCATGTTGACTCAACTCGTCGAGCGCATCTATGTGAATCGTCGAGTTCCTTCTGTTCTCAGAAAACCAGGAAAGTCCGAGTCAACTCGCCGAGTTGTCTCACCAACTCGTCGATTTTGTACAGTATCCTGAATATCGGGGAAAACCCTAACCAACTCATCGAGTCGGCTAACCAACTCGTCGAGTTCCTTCAGCCCTTTTTCTCATTCAGACGCTTTTCAGCGAAACCAATGCTCCAAACTATAGATCTAGTCTTCTAGGGCTGAGATACTACGTAAAGCTTCAAGATTTACGTCCATGCATGGAATTTAAGGGCTAACTTGCCAAAACAAGGCTCAACAAGGGGTTTAAGGCATGGAAGTTGGCCAAAGCTTGATAAAGCTTAAATCTTTAGGCCTAAGGGGCCTAGTAGTGTCCAGATCTGAAGTCTTAGCTTCAAAGCAAGCTCAAAACCAAGAATAACTCAAGAAGAAGCTAGAAATGGCCATAAACCCTCTAATGGAGAGATCTAACAAACAAGTGATCAAGGTAATGGCTTTTTACCTTCCAATGGTTGCTACAACTGAATGGATGCCGAATCTATAGACTCCTTCTTGTTCCAAGCTCTTTACTCTCCAAGTTTCTTCAAGGAATGCACCAAAACATACACTCTTAGCCTTACACACTCTCAAAATGGAAGGTAGCTCGATTAGGGTTTGTCTCTGGGTGATAAGGTGATAAGGGAGGCTGGGTAGAGGACTTAAGGTCCTTTAAATAAGGTGCAAACCCTAAAAATTAGGTTTTTCACACTCAGCTCCAACTTGTTGAGTTGAGTCCTCCAACTCGTCGAGTTGGTTCTAAAGTTCACGCGGTCATCTCAGTCTCTACTCGGCGAGTTGGGGCCTCCAACTCGTCGAGTTGCCCTATCAATGTGAATATAAAACATTTAAATTTATACCTCGGAGTTGGGATGTTACAAGAATAAATAAAGGAGAAATTGGTTTGTTGATTAGTATGGTTAATAATTAATTAGAAACTAACTGGAAATATATTTTGGGAATTAATTAAAAATTTAATTAGTTAAAGGGTTGAATATTCATTAATCGATAGTTGGTTAATCAGGAATGTTCCGAAACCCTTATGGAATTAGGATTGGACGAAAATCACTCCATTCCACATGGGCAAAGGAGTGAATGTAACGACCCAAAATTCAAGGCCAAAAATTTCATTTTTAAATAAGTTATTATAAAACCATAAGTATAAAAACATTTGTAATAACATCTCACGTCAAAACAAAAGTGTCAGTAATCGAAACATGTTATCATGAAATAATATCAGAGTGTAATCCCAAAGATCTCATGTGTGGAAAACATGGTGTGATGCGCTGCGATCGAACCGGCTCCTTTCCTTTGAAAACGAAGTACCTGAAACCAAAACTAAAAACCGTAAGCACGAAGCTTAGTAAGTCCCCAAAGCATACCCCACACAATCCAAATAACCACATAATCCATATCAACTATAATAGCTAGATAAACTGTAACAATCGCATAAGCATGCATATACACATATAAAGATGCCATGTAAACCTTCCAAGGTCTTATTCACATACTCACGTAAATCATATCAACTACACCAGCCATGCATATAAACATATAGGGAAGCCCTGGAAACCCTCCAGGGTCTTACACCGTGTGCCATGGGAACCCCCACATGGTCTTAGCCCAATGCCTCGGAAACCCCCCGAGGTCTTTGACCTAGGATGCCAAGGAAACCCTCCAAGGTCTTACACCTAAGTGCCTCGAGAACCCCCCGAGGTCTTAACCTAGGATTCCAAGGAAACCCTCCAAGGTCTTACACCTAAGTGCCCCGGGAACCCCCCGAGGTCTTCCATGCAAGTATCAAAAAGGCCACTAACATATCACGTACCACAAAATCAATTAGCATACTACATAATCACTAGCATACTCCCTATCACATAACCAGCTAACATGCAATATAATACAACTTCAACTAGTGTATCACATATCATAAAATGGGCCGGCATTGGTGCCTTAGACCCATTGGTATGGTGAGGAGACTCACCTGGCACTGCTGAAGTCCCGCAGATAAAACCCCAGTGCTGGTTGACAGGTTCCCGAACTGTCAACATCAAACAATACTCAATTATAGTTGGTTCCCAATGCATAACCACGACTCCATACTTGGGGTAAAAGACTACTTTACCCTAACTTAGCTTTATTCAGTCCAAGGCCCAATCCAAAGGCCCAAAAGTCAAACCATGGACCAAAGCCCAACATATGGCCCAATTTTCCAAATTGGGCCCAACCTTTACATGGTCTCATTTAAAGGCCCGACCATTTAGTCCATTCCAAACATTTGGCACTCTAATGGCCCAATATCATATAATCATTAAGGCCCAAACTATGGCCCATCTATGGCCCAATTTTCCAAATTGGGCCCAAACTCCCTTACATGGGCCTTGCCCTAGGCCCATTAAATTATTCTAGTCCAATTGCTTATTCTTGGGTGGCCCATTATTATCCCAATCATTAAAGCCCAAAAGAAAGGCCCAACAATAAACCCAAGTGAAATTAGGGTTTCAAATAAAATGACGATTAGGGTTAAGTGTTTCTCACTTAACCCATTAAGGACTTAATCTATTAAGTCCCACATGGCCTTAGGTTAATTTGCAATGATTATTAATTAATATTTTAAGTTCATTAAATAATTCTGATGCGGTCCCGATAAGTCCCAAATTAGGGTTTCATGGCGTTAGGGTTTTCCAAACCCTAATTAGGGCTTCCAACCCATATTAGCCCAATAGGCCCATTAGCTAAGTCCTTAGATCCATTAGGGTCCATTAAGCCCATTAGACACATGTTTGGGCTTTTAGGTCCAATAGGGCTTCATTGGGCCCATTAGGGTTTTAGTCCCTTGTCCAAACATCCCATACGAGTCATAATACAAACGAGGCACACCGCCACCCGACACGGCGGCCGGTGGCGGCAGGAGGCGGTAGCCACCACCTTACGGTGGTGGTTTTAAGTTCTTTCCATTATTCTATTTTTTTCTTACAATTTACAATGATAGAGTCTCAAATAAACACACACCCGCTCACTAAGATAAACACACACACATGGCGGCACATGGTGGCAGCCACCACCTCATGGTGGTGGCGGTGGCTTCCTTGCGATTTCCGGCTAACAAAACACCCAAACACACACTTCAAAAAGTAGAACACCCTCCAGCCACCCACCCGGTGGCTCGCGGCGGCGACATCATCGGACTTGGGATGGCAGCAACAGCGGTCAACGGTGGTGATTTGTGATGACAGCCACCACCTCACGGTGGTGGCGGTGGTCTCCCTCTTGCTCTTCATTCCATCAATACGTCGACACCCGAGGGATAAGGTGCAAAACAGTAGCCTTCAGCCACCGGCTTGGTGGCTGGCAGCGTTGGGTTAGAGGAAGCGGCGGTTGAGGCTGTCGGCGGCAGCAAAGGCGCTTGACAACAGGCGGGGCTAGCGGAAAGAAGTGAAGAAGAAGAAATGGTGGCAGCGGCTCCTCCACGGCCTGTTTTTCCGGCAAGGAAAGTCATAGCGTCCAGCGATGGACGCGTCTTCGAGCGGCAGCAACCACAGCGACATGGTGGCTGACTCGTCCCTCTTCATGTCCGACTGAACAATGTCCTCTGCCGATCTTCATCCCCAGCCACAACGGAAATGGCGACATCGACACTTGGCTCGGTGGCTACGACCTCGACACGGTGGTGGCGGCACCGGAAAAATAGAAGAATGGAAGGTGGCTGGTTTATCGATTAGGGTTAGGGTTTAGTATGGCATGGGTTATATATGGAGTCTGTACACATGAGGGTGATGGGTTCACCCATGTTTCACAAACTTCTGGCCATTTTGCCAATATCGTCCCCTCCCCACTAGATTTTTTTCCAATTTAAACCTAAATTTTACCTTTTAGCCCCCAGCTTCCTAAAATCTTTACAATTTAAATCCAGAATTTACCTCTTTGGCCCTTGCTTCCATAATTCCTTCCATATTAAGTCCTAATACTTACCAAACACCCCTTGTCTTCTAAAACTCTTTACAAATAAGTCCCGAAATTACACTTTAACCCCCGAATAATCCAAATTATAACATTTGGCTTCCAAAACCAACATCTCACTAAATATTATGGATTTTAGGGCTACTATTCATATAAATTTTTATCTATATATTTATTTAAATAATCGGGATGTTATAGTGAATTTCGTGGTTACCTCCTCATCCCACAGGGGAAGGAGTACAAAACATAGGAAGTGATCCAAAGCTATAAATAGGGCCTTATGGATTTCATTCTTCATTGCACCTTGGTTTGAAGTTTCACCAAACCTTCTTCCTCCCCCTCTTAGGGACGATTTCTAACCCTCTTAGGGTTTGCGAACTTTACCCTTCTCCTAGTTATTTTTATTCCACTCTTTTGTGTCTTTGGGTGTGATACCATTAGAGGGATTCTGGTTTGGGTCCTCTCATCCAAGCAACTTCATGGAGGATCAATCTCTCAAGCATGGAGATCAAGGGCTACATAAGAGGTGTGTTTTTCTTCTTTGTATTTTCGTTTTCTAGGGTAGATGTAATTAGCATGAAACCATAGATCCATAGGATTGCTGTAACATCCCAAAAATCGTGACCAAAAATTTTGTTTTAATTATGTTACTCATCAAATAGTTCACAGAAAAACATCATCGATATCATATCAAATCATGATATCATAGTCACATGTCTCAAAAACCATATCATCAAATAGTAATAATGTCAGAGTACAATCCCAGAGATCTCAAATGCGGAATCATGTGTGTGTGTGACGCGCTGCTAACCTGCCAGCTCCTTCCCCTTTGACGAAGAGGTACCTGAAACCAAAACTGAAAACCGTAAGCACAGAGCTTAGTGGGTTCCCCCATCATACCGCATACCACATAATGCCTATTCCTCGGTATCTTTCAACCGGTATCTGTCGGGCATAACTGAGAGCTGGGCTCCCCTTTGGTATCTTTCAACCGGTAACCGTGAACTATACTCCCCTTCGGTATCTTTCAACCGGTAATCGGGAGCTACCCTCCCCTTCGGTATCTTTCAACCGGGAACCGAGGACTATTTCACCCCTACTACTGCTAACACATATCAAGCACAATAAACATATCAAGTAGCAACACAACTAGATAATTATCACAAAGACAATCATCTATCCAACAACTCCTACTTGTAGGCCGGCATTGTGGTCGTAGACCCACCTCTACTGGAATGTAACTCACCTCAATGTCGTGTAGTATCGGCACTGCCCTCGGTATGGAAATCAACTCTTCTCAACTCCTCAGTTCCTACACAACAACCTTTCTTAATTACCATTTCATACTCGTAACCCTTACAAAGTTCAACTTAAGTCCAAGTCCAAGACAAATTCAAAACCCTAGTCAAAGTCAACTTGGTCAAAGTCAACACCTGGTCGACTCGACTCGCCGAGTTGGTCCACCAACTCGTTGAGTCGCCACATCCTCAAAATGCTAAAACCCCGACCCTACTCGCCAAGTCTATCAAGAGCTCGTCGAGTTCTCCTTCAACAAAAATCGGGACTTTCTACAACTGACTCGCTGAGTTCTTCCATGAACTCGTCGAGTTCATCTTCATCCGAATTAAGGCGCTTAAACTTTGACTCACCGAGATCTCCTTGAACTCGTCGAGTCCATCTCATACAGTTGGGACATTGCCTTGAACTCGCCGAGTTCATCCTTGAACTCGTCGAGTCCTTCGATCTTCAAGTCCATAACGAACCCCACAGACTGAGTCTTCTTTCAATTCAACATATTGTCCATTCTCAGAAGAGGTTTGGGGGAAACTGCGACCCGACTCGCCGAGTCATATAAGCGACTTGCCGAGTCCCTCTTTGTCCAAAACTATTCAATCGGTTTTAGTTGGTCTCAATGCATCCAAACCATAGATTTGACCTCCTAGGGTCCATATTATACGTAAAGCTACGAACTTGACGTCCATGCATGGGGTATTTGGCTCAAATTGCCTTAAAGTGGGGTTTATATGATGCATAGGACTCCCATGGTGTCACACCCCCGGACCAGAACGGCGGAAACGTCCGGAGGCGGGTGACATCATTGTGCAATATCATAACAATTGTATATAAATGAAACATAGCAAACCCAAACATCATATGTCAATATAACAAGCTTACATTGTTTTACAACATGTTCATGTTCTCAAATTTTACACAAAAGAGACATCAGTAAGCAAATCCATAATATAGCAAGATAATATTGAGTCCGCGATCCACAACCTGCTTAATGGTTTCCTGAGAATACAAGTCGTTTGAAAAGCGTCAACATAAAATATGTTGGTGAGTTCATAAGCGTTTTCGTATAAAACTTTGATGATAGTTTAGAAATCCAGAAAATCCAATATTTTCTGATTAAAATCGTTGTAAGTCTTGTTCAAATCGAGTATAGTTGCATGTATGTCTTAGTTCTTTGTTTTCAAAATCGAATAAAATCGTTTCCTCCAGAAAATCCGATATTTTCTGATGTATAAAATAGTAGCTTTTAAAACAATAACACTTGTGCGAAAAGTCTCATTTGAGGTAATTCAAGACACAGTTGATTATAAACCCGAAGGTAAAATCTGTATAAGTACATTTCTGATATATTCTAGTGAGTCGTTATAACCATACTAATACGACGGAGTGCCGGTTATGACGTTCTTCAGGCGTCGGTTTCGTTTAAGACATTTGTCACCCTAGACTGGCCGGTCTAGCTGTAGCGAACAGCGAAGGTGTGGGGTGTCAACCCCGTATAGATCTATACACAAATTCCCGCTCTCCCTCCAGGAGACTCTAGTTATAACTCTTACAGGACTTAAAGTGTACAATATTGTATTAATATATGTACTGTGAAGATTTGTCTGACTAGAGTACTAACAGTTTCGCGCAAATCGTTCAAATCCATTATTTACTAAATAAATAATAATAGTTGTACTTGTTGACTAGATATTCCGTTTCGTTTCATTTGTTGAAAATAATCCGCTTTAAATATTTATCGAAACGATTCAATATTAGCGAAGTTGGCTAAAATGGCTCTCCTCTCTATGTAATACTAAGTGAGGCCCCATTTACCGGGGAAATGTTAAGTTATGATTTGTGTAAAACTATGACTTCTGTGAAGTTATGACAGCAGCTTTATGACATGCAAAATTTTCTGTCATAAAGGCTCTATTTGCATATATTCTTGGTGAACTTACTTATATCAAATTTTTATAAATAACCCCTTAATAGTTTGCAAATAGTCGTTTATGGAACACAAAGTTCAAATTTTGAAATTCTAGACTTAGTGTCAACATTTCAAGGTCTATTTCAACAACTTTTATCTCTAATTATGAAGAGCATGGATACAAGGGTGCATGTTAAACACCCCCAAAAACTTGGGAGGCTCCTTTCGTAAATTGTATTATTCATGTAGTGATTAAAATATATTTATTTTCATGAGTTCTGTGAAACCGCACGTTCACAGAGAGTAATAAAAAATGATAATATTGCAACACACATATTAAACACACGTATACATGCAATCATTCAAGAATTTAGAACAAGAGGTGACTTGTACTCTCCCCCAAAATCAATAAAACTAAGGAAAAAGGTGGGGTATGAAGCTCACCTTGGTTATCTTTGCTGGGTGGTTTGAAGAGTGATGAGGAAGTCTCCAACTCCAAAACTTGGAAGATTCTTAAATCTCTAAAAGATTCTAGGAATAATTTTTGTGTGTAAATATAGTGAAATCTTAGAATAATGTAAAGAATATTTATTTAGAGAGGATAAAATACTTACCCAAGAAATCTGGGAATTTCCTTTGAAGAGATGAACTTGGAGCTTGAAGGAGTTGAGAGTGTTCTTGTGAGTTTTCTGGAAGTGAGGAGTGAGAAGTGGAATAAGGGAGGAAAGGTTCACGTATCAAAAGGGGAGGATAAGGGTGACTTGACATTTGCATGGAAAGCTGGTGGGTAAGGCTTAATTCCTGTGGATAATACATGTTTTACTGAGATTTGCATGGGAAATGAGGAATTAGGATCACATCATAAAGTCAAACCCCTTTATTTGCTTAGAATCTCCTTAAAAATCTTGGGTTCTATTTTATATAAATATATTAAAATAATTGATTTTTGGCATAAAATAGTGATTTAAGGGGTCTAAGATAGGAAAAATATGAATTTGGTGTGATTTCCGGCGTCAAAATGCCTTAAAATGGTAAAACGGTCCGAAAATGGCAAAAATCCGGAGTGGGGGCTGGTTTCTGCGAGGGTCCGAAGGCTTAGGAGGAATTCTGGAGCCACTAAGCAAATTCCGGAGCATCTTCTCGGATTTCCGGAGCATACAGAGGAGTTCCGGAGCTAAATCTTGAAATTCCGGAGTCACAGGCGAAGTTCCGAAGTCAGGAGGCGGCGTCAGTGGTCCGGACCGAACAGGTGCGAAGCGACTCAAAATTCCGAAGCGGGTCTAGACGTTTCCGAAGCAGCCTTAAGCGAGATCTTCCGGAGTCATGCGAGAAGGTCCGAAGCACAAGGGTTCCGAAAATGCACTCCTCTTGGTTCCTTAGAAGGTATTCCGGACTAAGAGGTTCCGGACCAAGAGGGTTCCGGACCAAGAGGGTTCAGGACCAAGAGGGTCCTTTTGGGTTTTCTCCTCCGGTTTTTGGCTGTTTTCGACTGAGGAAGGTACATAGAGAGATTTGGGAGAGACTTCACATACTTGGAGAGATTTGGGGAGAGATTTCATATTCTTGGAGAGATTTGGGAGAGATTTCACATACTTGGAGAGATTTGGGAGAGATTTGATATTCTTGAAGAGATTTGGGAGAGACTTCATATTTTTAGGAGAGATTTGATATTCTTGGAGAGATTTGGGAGAGACTTCATATTCTAGGAGAGATTTGGGAGAGATTTGATATCCTTAGAGAGATTTGGGAGAGACTTTATATTCTTAGAGAGATTTGGAGAGAGACTTCATATTCTTGGAGAGATTTTGGAGAGAGAGAGATACAGTGGGAGAGATTGAGAGAGACTTTGTCGGGGGCCTTTATTAATGTTTTTCTTCGTAGCTCAAAGGTCGTAGACTTAGTTACATCCCATTTCGAGTGTTATATACCCCCGAAGGGCACTTACTAATGTTTTATAAAGCTATTACTTCCTTAATAAGATTAGGGTTTTAAATTCTGAACATTTGAAACCTTCAAGTGCTACTTTGCATTAAGATTTATAGTCATACATTAAAAAAACATAAGGTAATTCCTAACATATAAGCACTAGATGAGTTGACCAGTTGCCCCGTTGACCTTGACTTGACTTTGACTTGACTTTAACTTGACCATAAACTTGCCGGTTGTCACACATGGCCATAAAGTTGGCACCTTTATGCCATGGGAACCTTCAATGGTTCCAGATCCGAAGCTAACCCTCCCCAATATGTTCTAAACCCAAAGGTGGCTTAGAAATGTCCCAAATATGGCAAGATTCAAGCCTTAAAGAAGATCTGTCAAATGATAAGTCAAGGTTCAAGCTTTTTGCCTTGAATAAGCTGGAAATGAAGCAAAATCTCTGGATCTACTTGCTTCTTCAAGAACCCCCAAGCTTCCACCTCTTCCTTCAAGCTTTAGACAAGTCTAAATACTCAAAAATGGCTCAAGAACACTCAACAAGCTTTAGGGTTTCGAGTTAGGGCTTTCTGGAAGTGAGAGGGACAATGAAGGCTGAAATGAGGCTGGAATAAGTGTTTAAATAGGGGGCAAACTCTAAATATTAGGGTTTCATCCAGGCAGCCCTACTCGTCGAGTCAGGCTCCCGACTCGTCGAGTCCCCGTGCAAAACATGAAATTACTTAAATTTAAATACGTACCAGGAACCGAGTGTTACAAATCCCCCCCACTTATTTTAGACTTCGTCCCCGAAGTCTGCTGCTGAATCCGGAAAAAGCTCGGGGTAGTGCTCCCTCATCTCGTCCTCCGGCTCCCAAGTCCATTCTGAGCCCTTGCAGTGCTGCCATTGCACCTTCACCAGTTCCACCTTCTTGTTCCTCAAATCCCTCGACTTCCTGTCGAGGATAGCTATTGGCCGTTCGATGTAGTTCAGGCTGTCATCCACCTGAATATCCTCTAAAGGCACCACTGTTGAATCGTCTACTAGGCACTTCCGCAGCTGGGAGACGTGAAAAGTACCGTGAATCTGACTGAGTTCGGCTGGCAAGTCCAGCCTATATGCCACCTTGCCCACCCGGGCTACAACCCTGAAAGGTCCAATGTACCTGGGGCCCAACTTGCCTCTCTTTCTGAACCGAATGACACCTTTCCAAGGTGACACCTTTAGGAGGACTATATCCCCGACCTGGAACTCCAGGTCCGAACGACGCTTGTCGGCATAACTTTTCTGCCGACTCTGAGCAGTCTGAAGCCTGCTCCAAACCTGCTGGATCCTCTCGGTCGTCTTGAGTACCACTTCGGTACTCCTCATGACTCTCTGTCCAACCTCACCCCAACATATCGGCGCCCTGCACTTCCTCCCGTACAACATCTCGAAGGGAGGAAAGTCGATACTCGCGTCATAGCTGTTATTGTAGGAAAACTCTGCCAAAGGAAGGTAGGTATCCCAACTGTTGGATTAATGTCTAAGTCCATAACTATATTTGGTATGTACTTGACCCGACCCGACATGGTCCATTTGGGTTGCACTTCACCGACACAATTTATATGGATAGTCTTTTGAGAATAGTATATTTATGATTTATATTAATATATTATAAGTTCTAATATATTAATATGGAATCATATTATTTAATTAGTATTGATCAAGAATTAATTTAGAATTAATTAAGTGATCAAAAAGAACTAATTAAATATGGACTCTTATATATATGGAATGGGCCAAGTTCATTTAGGTTGGGCTAAGCTTTCATGGATGGTCCATGGAGCTTTTAACCCATGGATCCTATGTAAATGAAAGGTCATGGGTATTAGGGTTTACATGGATGTAACCCTAATCCTCCATAATATATAAAGGGGTCCTTGGCTCACAAAATTGGTACAAGTGTGTGAAAATAAGAGTGGGCCGATTTTAGTGTGCATACATATTCTCTCAAGTTCTTCCAAGGTGTTTTGGTGATTTGTGATTCCATTTGAGGCTTCCACACTATTGGGGCTAAGCTCTTAAAGCTTGAAGACATCAAGCTACATCAAAAGGTATGTCATCTAACTAGAACTTTGTAGTATAGGTGCTTCATAAAATGCTAGTTAGGATGAAACCTTGGAATAGTTAATATTTGCATGTATAATAGAGAAAACATAGATCCAAGGTTTATAGGGTTGCATGTACACCATAGGAGTGTTAGAATGCTCAAAACCCAACAGTGGTATCAGAGCCTGGTTGTTTTCTGTTATATTAATGCAAATGTTTTATTTTCAAGTTGAAAAAAAGGAAAAAAAAACATGACGTTTGTCAAATTTTAAGATAATTACTTGTTTTGTGAAAAACGAATTATTTGTAAAATTTGAATCATTTGTTATATGAGTTGAATTAGGTCAAATTTAGTAAAAGATAAAATGATATGATTATTTTATTAGTTTTAAAAGTTTGATCTAAATGTTTTAAGGAGTTACATATTTTGTCATAAAATTTTGGAGCTCAAAAGTTTTTTTCTAAAGTTGTGATCTTAAGGGTTTTTGAAACTTCCATAAGTTATGGATATGAAAGTTTTTTTGTAAAAAAAAATTTGATTCAAAGTTTTTATGGAGTGACAAAATTTGGTGTTAATGTTTTAAAGAATTCCATAACTTGTTCTTAAGTTATGGAACATGAAAAGTTTCATCATAAAACACCATTAATTCCATAAGTTATGGAATCCAAAGGTTTTCAAGAATTACAAAACTTGTCCTCAAGTTTTGGAATTTGAGAAAAGTTTTTTATGAAAAAAAGAATTGAATTCTAAAACTCTTGGGTTCATAACTTAAACAATTAATTAAATGGTTTTAATTTTGAGTTTAATAATTTGAATTATGATGTTTTGATTAGTTCAAATTAACTCTTATGAACTTTATTAATAGTTAATTAAAGCGTTTAATTAAAAGAGTATTATTAATCCATAAATATATGGTTTGAGTTTAATTAAATTAAAAGTCTAGTTTAATTAATAGATTAAACCACCAAGTATTTTAAATGTCTAAAATACACCCTTATACTATTATAATATTAAAAGTTTAATATATTATATGTATAAGAGCAAGTCGTCTTACCATTAGTAGGCCTCATTCACGAAGTCGGTCTATAAGGGGGTATAAGGTTACTGCCTATAAAATAGCAGTTTAATGGGTGTCCACTCTCACTCACCGCTTCCTTGACCGGCGGAGGGTCGTTAGCCGAACAGGTAGGACAAGGACTATAATTCTCCCTTCATTATAAGTATAATGATAAATACTAAGTAACTAAACACTTATAAATTCCCAATCTTAGTTACTTAGGAAAATGTGAATAAGGTGGTAATCCATGAAATTACACTTTGCACTTTGTTTAAGCTGTTAGTGGAGCGTGTGTGGTTAACCGGCACACTAACCTGGACTTAACAATGTAGGCAAATGGTAACTTAATGTTTATCATAGTATCGTTGGAGCGTGTGTGGTTAACCGGCACATCGATTGAGGGGTAAATATTAAGGGTACCAAGTATATTTGCATGGTTACTTCACACCTTGTTTTGTGATCCTCGGCATCCCAGTCACAAAACCTGAAGGGCACACTCGAGATTGAAACATGCCATTGAAAAGCTCAATGAATCTCAAAAGAATCTAGGAGTTTCAAAACCAATTAAAACCTAATAATACATTTCGTTTATCTTGGTGGAAATTGGTGAATCGTCATTCACCTACCTTCAAATATTTTATAGCTTGGATTACGACATCCTTCTTCCAAGTTATAAAATAGTTTGTTGGGTCCTAGCCTTAATATATCATATTGGGTGTTATATTAAGGACTTAAATCAACTTTACGTGAATTTCTCCCATTGTTGATGTCTGGTTTAGACAACAATGATCTTCCCAAACCAAGCTTTCCTAATGAATATGACTTCTCGAGTTTGGCTCATGGAAGTCATGCTTCTCTTCCTCCACCTCCTCCAATTATTCTCCCTAACCCACAAGTTCAAGGTCACTCAAGTCCTAATGGTAAGAAAGGTCTATGTGTGATCACATCTTAGAGGTGAAGTCACATATTGACAAGCCGGGAGAGTTGGGTGTCAAAGTCTTGAGAAAGTTGGATGTTCAATCACTTTCTAAGTCACATAGTGAGTTCCTTTGGGACTACTATGAAACAGACTATGACATCAACCTTAATGATCATATCTATTTGCTTGGTGCTGCTGAATCAGCAATGATTTGGAACGATCGTAAAGCAAATTTGATTAGAAGATCAACTTCCCAAAAACTTTATGGACAGTGACAATGGTGACACTGGAAATCCAGAAAAAGCATTCTCTTCCCAATGGAAAGGGATTGGCCATAGTCAACCCGGTTGACCAAATGGTAAAGAGAAAGGCTAAGTCTGAGATAGTCTCATTACCAAAGGGTCCATATGTTTATTTTGCCAAAGGAAGGGGCGTTGATTGCAAAGCTGCCAAATTTACCTAAAGATGTTAAAGTCAATAATTTTGACTCTACATCAGGTAGAGCCCATTATCTAACTCTGTTAAGTTCTATTCTGAGATCCTCATTACATGATGTGACTGGGTCACATGTTGATGTTTTAAGAATCAAAGAATAGAGAGAAATCTTAAAGGAAGTATATGCTGATTCTGATCGCGAAGGTGGATTTCGATCGCATCAGAATTTTGAGCAGTTGCTTAAGAAGTTATGATATATTGCTAAGGAATAGATAACAACAATTTTCCATGTGGATTGTAAGGATAAGTTTTTCCGCAAAGTTTTAAAATAAAAGAAAATTGTTTAATTTTATTTATTTGAAGTATCCTTACAATGACATTTGTGGAAAATTGTTGCTTATATGATTCCACTGACAACAATATTGGAAAATGGATTTGATTCTTTCATTTGTGGTAGTGTCTAAATTTACCAAATCAGGAAAGTTCCTCATCACCCAAGTTTCAATTGGACCGAAACTTGGAATCATGCAAGTTGAATAGTATGATGAATGAGAACTTTCAAGCATTGGAAAATCAAGACTAATTACTTGTTCATATGGATATGTGAGTCAAGTGAAGGACTAAAGGGATCGAGTACACATTCTTGTGCACTGGTCATGTCCACCACAAAGCTCGTTAAGACTATTTGATTTACTAAAGTTTAGTAAATATGGTTATACTTACAAGTTTAAGTATAATTCTGAAACATTGGAAAAGTCTCAATGTATGGCAGAACGAATGGGAAGAATCAAATTAGGCAGAAAGATAAAAGTTTCTCAAATCTGAAAAGATGGGAGAGTACTTTAGTATCATGTTTGTGATCATCTTAATGATTTAGAAATCATATCACAATTAGTCCTCTAAAGGTCATCTTAGTGCATTCTTATGACTAAGAAGAGGAGTCATGAATTGTTGAAATGGTTAGATCAGGAAGATGTGTCATACTTCGTTCCAAAACAATTCTTAGAGTCATACTCCAAGATTGTAACTTGAGTGACATATCTTAAAGAAAGGTTTAAAATACTTGTCAAATGTAAGAGTAAAAGTGTCCTACTCTTGTACATTTGAAATTGGTAAGTTGTGATGTTTTGGATAAAACAAAGACCAACTAAGGCCAATTGTGTGAAGTGTTTGTCTTGATAAAGAATCCGCACTATCTCTTGAATATTTGGCAAGATAGTCTTATATGTCAAGAGGATAGTGGGAGTCTTAAAGATCCTAAAAAGAATTTCAAGAACTAATCAAGAATAAAACCTGAGGTTCTTCACTAGCACACGACTTGAGGTTTATAACCTATCGTGTTGACATATTCTGTGCCCATTCCAGTTAAAGTTGGCTTTGCATAGGAGTTCTGAAAGTTCTCAATTGGTTGCATAACAACTTGGAAGCAATGACAGGCCCTGTACTGCCAGGTGGCAAGAAGTTAAGAATGCATAAGTTCAGTCCATATGAGTTTGGATTTGTCATTATCCTTGTCTTATGACTATGGTTTTGACGATTCACATGGATAAGAACACATACACCATAAAATCTAAGGGTCATAAGGTTTCTCTCCGATTCATGAAAATGATGGTGAGGAAACACTTCCACCAAGTAGATTTGAAGTAGATGGCAAAAGGTCTAAACAATTGAGACTATGATTACGGCATCCCTTTTCATAGTTATGAAATTGTTTAGACACATATGCATGCTATCTAAGGAAAGGTGTATGATTTTGATAAAGTTTTATCAAAGCATCTCGTATCAGAAATCTGAACTTTGGTAAGAAAGTCAATAAAGTATTGATTTCTAGAAGTCCAGCTGATTTTTGAGTACATGTCAAAGCTAGTGGGAGCATAAGTGTTATGCTAATAATCATCATGTTAGTGGGAGCATGATAATTATTATTAGTGTTGCAAGTTAGCAATGTTAATTATAGAAAACAAAAGTTTCAATTCGTGAGGCTGCAGGGATTGAAAAAGTTGTTTTGCTATAATTAAGGGAGAGGATATACTTCATTTCATTTCTAAAGGCTTAGATTGAGACCTTAATCATCTTTAGTCAAGAATATATATATGAATTTCATGTTGGATTGGTTCAACTTAAGGAAATTCTATATATTGCGTTCTCAAAATTCGATTATGATTACGGCATCCTTCTTCATAGTCAAATTTTGAAAACATGGCAAATAAAAATATTATAGCAAAAGACTGGTCTAGAATCATGTCTTTATGTGAAACATCATGAATCGTGTACCATTTGCTTTGGGTACAGGATCGATTGCATGTGCTATAATATTTGTCATTTCTAAATTTTTCCAAATGCCCAGAGGCATTAAGAAGGGAAAAGGTCTAGAATTGGATATGACTAAAATGATTAAGCAATTGTCGAGGACAATCTGAGGTTTACCAAAGATTGGTTGCTCAGGGACAGTTGGAAGTATAGTGCTAATTTTGGAAGGACCATATTGACATATTCTGAAAAGAGGCATCTCTTATTCAGAAGTGATAGCCAAAATGAGAATATGGAGTTGTCTCCATAGGTGGAAGTTATCTGTGTAAGATTAGAAAACTTAATGCAAGAAGCATGTCCAAAGCAATGTACTTTGAATATGAGACTTAGTTTCCATGGAGTTGATCTCCATTGGAATACCTTATAATGACTGTTGACAAGTCTTTGTGACTTTGTACATATTCATTACAAGAGGGTCAGTGCATATAAGTTTAAAATCTAAACAGATTTCGATAAATGATAGGAATTTGAAATTCTCACATTTTTCGATAAGGATTTGGGAGTGTGAAATTAGAATCATTGAAATTATGTTCAATTGGTTTATTTCACAAAGTAAGGATCATAGACAAACATAGAGTGCATACTTGGTGTATGGCAAAGCTATTGTTTAAGAAAAACATAGTGTACATGCTTGGAGCATGGGACAACTAGTGTTTTTAATTCAAGTATAAAGTTGATAAAACCAAAACAATGACTAATGAGTAATCAGTATGGTGATAAATAAAAGTGTTTATTTATATTCATAGGGTTTGATACCATATTTGATTCATTTATTCTTGTGTTTCACTTTGCATGTTTTGACTTCCAGAATAACCAAGTCGCTCTTCCTGAATGATTAAGTTATTCAAACCATCCACAGTCGGTCATATGTTGGAAGTAGATATGAATCAAGACTGTCATGGGTTGGTTTGTAGAGGTCCAAGTTGGTGGACAAAGTGGTGCTACAACACTCATGAGTGCTCATAAGTTCTGAGTATTGGATTCAACCCACGCTCATTTGAATCACTTCATGGATTTTATCACGAGTGATCATGAGACGATAATAGCTTATATTCTTAAAACCTAGAGATATGAGTTGTTACTATGAGTTGGTTATACATTGATTGCACGAAAACGCATTTGGTAACTCGATGTTATAAAACGTGCCTTTGTGTATGATTCAACAAGTAGTAGAACAAGCCATATGAGTCGAAGTTTATCCATTCCTTTTACCTTCGGGATAAAAGCGATATCTGTGGGCCCCTCGATGATTTAGCGATGACACATGTGAGTGCTTGGCCAAGCCAGGACTGATTTGATTTGTTCAATCAGTCAGTCATCATAAATCGAAAATCGGGAAACAACAAATGGACAGAGAGAATGATTATAATCCATGTCTCAGTCCATATGATATCTAGAATGGAGGAATATATGATCCCTTATCTAATGGACAAGTCATTGACAAGGTCAAAGTTCGACAGCGGCTTTAAGAGCTACGATTGCCAGTTAGGTTTTGAAGTCATACTCAATAATAGTTTTAGACTTATCCAAGTGGGAGACTGTTGGATTAATGTCTAAGTCCATAACTATATTTGGTATGTACTTGACCCGACCCGACATGGTCCATTTGGGTTGCACTTCACCGGCACAATTTATATGGATAGTCTTTGGAGAATAGTATATTTATGATTTATATTAATATATTATAAGTTCTAATATATTAATATGGAATCATATTATTTAATTAGTATTGATCAAGAATTAATTTAGAATTAATTAAGTGATCAAAAAGAACTAATTAAATATGGACTCTTATATATATGGAATGGGCCAAGTTCATTTAGGTTGGGCTAAGCTTTTATGGATGGTCCATGGAGCTTTTAACCCATGGATCCTATGTAAATGAAAGGTCATGGATATTAGGGTTTACATGGATGTAACCCTAATCCTCCATAATATATAAAGGGGTCCTTGGCTCACAGAATTGGTACAAGTGTGTGAAAATAAGAATGGGCCGATTTTAGTGTGCATACATATTCTCTCAAGTTCTTCCAAGGTGTTTTGGTGATTTGTGATTCCATTTGAGGCTTCCACACTATTGGGGCTAAGCTCTTAAAGCTTGAAGACATCAAGCTACATCAAAAGGTATGTCATCTAACTATAACTTTGTAGTATAGGTGCTTCATAATATGCTAGTTAGGATGAAACCTTGGAATAGTTAATATTTGCATGTATAATAGAGAAAACATAGATCCAAGGTTTATAGGGTTGCATGTACACCATAGGAGTGTTAGAATGCTCAAAACCCAACACCAACTACCACCGAAATCTAAAACGCATGCCCGCAACATATCCTCCAAGGTCTGGATGGTCTGCGCGCTCTGACCGTCCGTCTGCGGGTGAAAAGCGGTGCTAAAGTGCAGGCGAGTACCCAACTCGTCGTGAAACTTCTTCCAGAACCTGGAAGTGAACCGCACATCTCTGTCGGAAGCCACCGAGACTAGCACCCTGTGCCGAGCCACTACCTCTCTGATGTAGATGTCGGCCAACTTCTCGGCCGAAATGCTCTCTTGAATCGGAATGAAATAGGCGTTCTTGGTCAATCGATCCACGATGACCCAAATCGAATCCACTCCCCGCGCGGTCCTGGGAAGCTTAGTGATGAAATCTATAGTGATATCTTCCCATTTCCACATCGGAATATCCAACGGCTGGGTCTTGCCGTGAGGCCTCTGGTGCTCGGCCTTGACCTTCCTGCAGGTTAGGCATCTCTCAACATACCAAGCTACATCCCGCTTCATGCATGGCCACCAATAATCAGGACGAAGATCCCTGTACATCTTCGTCGCCCCGGGATGGATGGAAAACCTGGATTTGTGCGCCTCCTCCATCAATACATGGCGCATACCTCCATGATATGGGACCCACACCCTACGGTGTAGCGTCAACAATCCACGACTATCATAATCGAAGGAGGAAACCTGACCCACAATACACTCACTCTTACGATGTTCCTCCTTCATAGCCACCTGTTGGGCCTCTCGGATCTGCTCCAACAGCGGAGCCACTACTGTCGTCCTCAAGCAAATACCTCTGATCGAGTTTGTCTTGCGGCTAAACGCATCGACCACGACATTGGCCTTCCTCGGGTGGTAGAGGATCTCACAATCATAATCCTTCACCACGTCTAGCCATCGACGCTGCCTCATATTCAGATTCGGCTGATCCATGAGGTACCTCAAACTCTTGTGGTTCGTGTAAATGGTACAACGGACCCCATAGAGGTAATGCCGCTAAATCTTGAGGGCGAAAACAACTGCCCCCAACTCCAGATCATGCGTCGGATAGTTCGCCTCATGAGGTTTCATCTGCCTCGAGACGTAGGCGATAACATGCCCCTTCTATGTCAATACTGTGCCCAAGCCCGAGATGTACGCATCACAATATACTACAAAATCCTCCACGCCCTCTGGCAGGGCTAAGATCAGCGCCTCGCACAATCTCTGTCTCAGTGTCTCAAATGTGGCCTGCTGCTCAGGCCCCCAGCGAAAGACCACGACCTTCCTTTGTCAACCGGGTCAAAGGTACGACTATCCTGGAAAAGTCCTGAATGAATCTCCGATAATATCCTGCCAATCCCATGAAACTCTGAATCTCAGATGGAGACCTCGGAACCTCCCATCTCATCACAGCCTCTACCTTGGCCGGGTCGACCAAAATCTCGTTCTGGTTGACAAGGTGCCCAAGAAAATGTACCTTGTGCAACCAGAACTCACACTTGGAGAACTTGGCGTGCAAGCTCTCCCTCCTCAGAGTATCCAACACCTCTCGCAAGTGCTCCTCATGCTGCTCCTGTGTCTTGGAATAGACCAAGATGTCATCAATGAAAACTATCACAGACCGATCCAACATCGGTCTGCACATGCGGTTCATGAGATCCATGAACGCGGCAGGAGCATTGGTGAGCCCGAAGGGCATCACCATGAACTCATAGTGGCCATATCGAGTCCGAAAAGCAGTCTTCTGCACATCCTCCCCCCTGACCCTCATCTAATGGTAGCCTGAGCGCAGATCAATCTTGGAGAACCAAGATGCCCCCTATAGTTGATCGAAGAAATTATCAATCCTCGGGAGTGGGTAACGGTTCTTCACCGTTACCTTATTCAGCTCCCGGTAATCTATACACATCCGATGTGACACGTCCTTCTTCTTCAGGAACAGAATCGGGGCTCCCAGGGTGAACTGATCAGTCTAATAAATCCTTTGTCTAACAGCTCCTACAGCTGTGTAGACAACTCATGCATCTCAGGAGGAGCCAACCAATATGGTGTCTTGGCTATCGGAGCCGCACCAGGGACTAGGTCGATCCTGAACTCTACCTGCCTCTCCGGAGGTACCCCAGGCAGCTCCTATGGGAATACATCCGCGTAATCTCGCACCACTGGTACGTCACTCATCGTCGCCTTACCCGCCTCTCGGGTATCCAATACATAGGCGACATACCCTGCGCACCCCTGCTGGAGATAGCACCTAGCTCTCGCTGCTGAACATAAAGTTGGTACATGTTGTGGCCTCTCGCCCTGAATCACCAGCTCTCCCCCACCTAGGGTCCTGACCCGGACCAACTATTGCGCGCAGTCGATCACTGCCCCATTGGGGCTCAACCAATCCATACCTATAAAAACCTTGTTCCCCCGCAACGGTATGGGAACCAAGTCTACCAATTAGCGCTCCTCGTACAACCTCAAAACACAATCTCTGAAAACCTCCGATGCTCGAACTGATCGGTCGTCCGCAATCTCGACCTCTAGAGGGCAATCCAACATACCCGAAGACTCAGGGAACCTCTTGCTAAGCGCAAGAGAGACAAATGATCGGGTAGCACCCGAATCTAACAACACCTGAACTGGGATACCGTTCACATGGAACGATCCTAACAAAACATATAACATGGCACATCAATATCACAAGTGACATATAACAAAAGTTGGGGAGGAGAAATCATACCCGTCACCACATCGGGTGCGGAGCGTGCCTCCTCGGCTATCAACTGGAAATCTCGGCTCCTCACCACTGGAGCCTCTGACTTGACCTTCCGGCCATCCATAACCCGCGTAGTCGTTGGAGTTGGCGCTGCCACTGGCGCTGCTGCTGCTGCTGTCAATCTAGGGAAGTTGGCCTTTTTGTGTCCCCTCTGATTGCAATGAAAGCAAATCAGGTCTGATGTATGAACGGTGGGGGTAGGGGCAGTACAATCCCTGCCAAAATGCATAGTCTTGCCGTAGTTATAGCAGCCTGATCCCGACCCAGTACGACAAACTCCCTCATGTGACCTGCCGCACTTCCCACAACGGTCCCGACCCTGCTGGCCCTTCGACCTGGCGTCGAATCCCTTGGGTTTCTTCCCTGAAACCCCAGTAACCTGCTCCGTCTCCGACTTTCTCTTCCTGAGGTGCTCTAATTCAATCTCCCTATCCCTTGCCCTGGCAATCATGGAATCCAGGGTCGGGAAAGCTGAGTAGCTGACATGCTCCCGAATATCAGCCCTCAACATGTCATGATAGCGGGTCTTCCACGTCTCTTCATCTCCCACATACCGAGGCACCAATAAGGCCCTCTCTCGAAACTTGGCGGTAATCTCCGCCACCGTCTTAGTAGTCTGTCTCATGTCAAGAAACTCTCTGGCCAGCTGCTGAAGCTCCACAGCCGGTGCAAACTCAGCCCTAAACCTGGTCACAAAGTCCGACCAAGTCATAGCCTCAATGGCTGGGGCTCCCAGTGAGTCACCAACTAACTCCCACCAATCTCTAGTTCGGTCTCTCAAACAACCTGCAGCAAAGCGGACCTTCGACCCCTCCTGGCAGAAGCTCGTCAACTGTTCAGAATCGATGTCTGCAATCCATATCCTAGCAACAATGAGGTCCTTCACCCCGTGAAAGTCTGGCGCACCACTTCCCCTGAAGTCCTTGAAGGACAGTGTGCGCGTCCCTGAATGGTTGGACGCCACGTCACTCCTAAACGTCCTGAGGCGATCCTCCATCAGCTCAATAATCCCCTCCTTTATCGACCCGAAAATAACCGGGGTCGCCTCAAGGATACCTCTCATGATCTCAGACGCGATGAACTCGCGTAATCCGTCATCAACCTGCTCGGATCCCGCACCTGAGCTTGAACCCGATCCTGATCCAGATCCTGAACCTCCTGCCCCGTGACGCGTAATCACCATTCTGAAACAAAACACATAAATGTCAGGGTCATACATAATCTCGAGAGGTCTCACCCACTCTCCAAGTTCCCTGGTTCTATCTTAGCCTTCCTTGACTAGAGTACGGATCCTCTGCTTTCAGTAGTACGGGCCCATACTACCTTCCACATCTATCCGTACTTTCCTCAAGGATTGCTTTGACTTTACCAAGTCCCTTCTACTAATACTAATCTCCAAGCTAATCTCATCCTAGGCTTGTCCTAGGGTACTCTTCGACCTACTCTCGGCCATCAGCTGCACAAGGAGTACCTGCCACCCTTCCCTAACTAGCTTGTGAATACTTTTACATATTCGTTTACTAGTTAGTTAAAGCTAGCTAGAACCCCTATAAGCACAAAGCAAGCAACATTCGTGCATCGAGTAACCACAACCAAGCACAACCTAATCAGGCTATCACACTGCTGACTAACAGTCCTAGCATAAAGCTCAGTAAACTTATACAGTAGGCATATAAGGCATCCTTCCTAGATCCTTAGCCCTAATCTAGCATGTAGTTCTCATAATCACATAGCAGGCATACAAGGCATCCTTCCTAGATCCTTAGCCCTAATCTAGCATGCAGTTCTCATATTCATATCATATAACATAACATAACATAACAGGTATGGGTATCTTGGGGAAAACTTACTTGAGCTCGGCCGGTCGCATGCATCACACACCTTGTTCTTTCTTAAAACTCCTTATTTTTAAATTTTAGAAAGCTATTTTCTCGTAAAAATCTTTCAAACCCTCGATTTGAGCCCAGACACCCCCGAAGGTGTGTCCGAATCCCTCAAACCAAGGCTCTGATACCAACTTGTAACATCCTAAAAATCGAGACCAAAGATTTTGTTTTTAATTATGTTACTCATAAAATAGTTCACGGAAAAACATCATCGATATCATATCAAATCATGAAATCATAGTCACATGTCTCAAAAACCATATCATCAAATAGTAATAATGTCAGAGTACAATCCTAGGGATCTCAAATGCGGAATCATGTGTGTGTGACGCGTTGCTACCCTGCCGGCTCCTTCTCCTTTGACGAAGAGGTACCTGAAACCAAAACTGAAAACCGTAAGCACAAAGCTTAGTGAGTTCCCCATCATACCGCATACCGCATACCACATAATGCCTATTCCCCGGTATCTTTCAACCGGTATCTGTCGGGCATAACTGGGAGCTGGGCTCCCTTTCGGTATCTTTCAAACGGCAACTGGGAACTATCCTCCCCTTCGGTATCTTTCAACCGGTAACCGGGAGCTACCCTCTCCTTCGGTATCTTTCAACCGGTAACCGGGGACTATTTCACCCCTACTACTGCTAACACATATCAAGCACAATAAATGTAACACCGTAAATTTTCAAACAAAATTTTCATTTTAAAATCACGTAATTCTCATAAACACTTTTCACAAAAATCCCAAGAAACAAGTTATTAAAACACAACTCAATAATTGTTTGATCAAAATCCAGGATCCTCCAAACATACATCTTTCTCTCGTGTGTACAATCGAGCCGACACCTTCCCGATATCATGAAAAGTACCTGAAACACATATCACATAACATGGTAAGCACGAAGCTTAGTGAGTTCCCTAAAATACCACACACAGCTCATTAACCACTCGAGGCTATACTCAGTAAGACCCTCTGTTCAATGTGTCTCAGTGGGACCCTCTGGTCCCACAACTCGGGTGGACCCTCCGGTCCTAACTCAGATGGACCCTTCGGTCCTAACTCAGTAAGCTCAGAATAATACACAACATAAATCACATAGACATAATGCAGGATAACACAGTACTCAATATAAACACATAAGACCCTCCAGTCACACAACTCATATTACCACTCTAGGTATGTATAGTGAGAAGACTCACCTCGTAAGCAAGCAAGCAATTATCCTCGTACTCGAATCTCGAACTAGCCACCGCCTAACACAGAGGGTAAATATCTCAAATAAATACTCGATTCAAACCAAAGGTTATTATTTCTCTCTCTAACTCTTGAAGTGGGTAAATATCTCAAATAAATACTCGATTCGAATCTCGAACTAGCCCCTCAATGGTCTCCATTACCCATGTTTGACTAAACCCCAAAGTCAGAGAAGTCAAACTCGAGTTAATAGCCAAAATTTACCTAACTCGTCGAGTGCACTCATACAACTCGTCGAGTCCCCTCATTTCCTCAGAAGTCTCAAGAAAGTCCAGCTCAACTCGTCGAGTTATCGCATGATCAAGCTCATCGGGACAAACATTAACTGACTCGTCGAGTCAGTTCATGGACTCGGCGAGTCCCTTCAATCTGATTTCTCATTCATACGTTTCAAAGCAGATCTACCACTCCAAACACTAGATCTAGCATCCCAATACTCGATTGTCACGTAAAGCTTCGATCTTTACGTTAATGCATGGTAATTTTGCTCTAACATACCAATACATGCTCTCACAAGGTGTTAAGCACAATAACCCTCATATGGATGAATAAAGTTGGGACCTTTGGACTCTAGGGACCTCACAAGGTCCAGATCTGAGGTCTAACCCTCATGATAACTCTATATTCTCAAGTACCAACAAAAAGGTGGTAGAAACCCTAATCTTCCATAATAATGAGATCTAGCCAAATAAATGAGAAAGGTGTAAGCTTTTACCTCCCACTGAAGCCCTTGCGTGAATATACACTAGATCCAACTGTTTCTCTTGCTTCCTTGCTGGATAATCTCCTCTTCTCCTAAAAAGATGCACTAGGATACCTAAAGTTTAGCTTCTATGACTCTCTTAGCTCACTACACACGTTTAGGGTTTCACACAGGAAGGTTAAGCAGCTGGTGAGGCAGAAATGAAGACATAAGTTTCCTTAAATATGCCCCAAACCCGGGGATTTTAGAGTTTCATTGCACAACACCAACTCAGCGAGTCAGCTCTCTGACTCGTCGAGTCCGTTCATTAATCCCATGCGGTCAACTCGACTCTACTCGACGAGTTGGACTCACAACTCGTTGAGTCACTCAATAAATCTCAAAAATTAAACACATAATAATATACATGGGAGTCCGGATGTTACAATAAACATATCAAGTAGCAACACAACTAGATAATTATCACAAAGACAATCATCTATC
This sequence comes from Lactuca virosa, assembly GCF_052849685.1. Classification (NCBI taxonomy): domain Eukaryota; kingdom Viridiplantae; phylum Streptophyta; class Magnoliopsida; order Asterales; family Asteraceae; genus Lactuca; species Lactuca virosa. The sequence goes on from NC_136429.1 coordinate 100,926,095, forward strand.
CAACAACTCCTACTTGTGGGCCGGCATTGTGGCCATAGACCCACCTCTACTGGAAGGTAACTCACCTCAATGTCATGTAGTATCGGCACTTCCCTCGGTACGGAAATTAACTCTTCTCAACTCCTCAATTCCTACACAACAACCTTTCTTAATTACCATTTCATACTCGTAACCCTTATAAAGTTCAACTCAAGTCCAAGTCCAAGACAAAGTCAATACCCTGGTCAAAGTCAACTTGGTCAAAGTCAACACCTGGTCGACTCAACTCGTCGAGTTGGTCCACCAACTCGTTGAGTCCCCACATCCTCAAAATGCTAAAACCCCGACCCTACTCGCCGAGTCTAGCAAGAGCTCGACGAGTTCTCCTTCAACAAAAATCGGGACTTTCTACAATTAACTCACCAAGTTCTTCCATGAACTCGTCGAGTTCATCTTCATCCGAATTAAGGCGCTTAGCATTTGACTCGCTGCGATCTCCTTGAACTCGTTGCGTCCATCTTCATACAGTTGGGACATTGCCTTGAACTCGCCGAGTTCATCCTTGAACTCGTCGAGTCCTTCGATCTTCAAGTCCATAACGAACCCCACAGACTGAGTCTTCTTTCAACTCAACATATTGTACATTCTCAGAAGAGGTTTGGGGGAAACTGCGACCCGACTCGCCGAGTCATATAAGCGACTCGCCGAGTCCCTCTTTGTCCAAAACTATTCAGTCGATTTTAGTTGGTCTCAATGCATCCAAACCATAGATCTGACCTCCTAGGGTCCATATTATACGAAAAGTTACGAACTTGACGTCCATGCATGGGGTATCTGGCTCAAATGGCGTTAAAGTGGGGTTTATATGATGCATGGGACTCCCATGGCCATAAAGTTGGCATCTTTATGCCATGGGAACCTTCAATGGTTCCAGATCCGAAGCTAACCCTCCCCAATATGTTCTAAACCCAAAGGTGGCTTAGAAATGTGTAACATCCTAAATTTCGAGGCCAAAAATTTCATTTTTAAATACCTAATTCACAAATCAGTTTACCAAAACATCATCAATCTCATATTACTTGTAAAAACATAATGTCATGTCTCAAAGCCATATAATCAAGAACAGTGTAAATCAGAGTACAATCCCAGAAATCCGATGCGGAAATCATGTATGTGTGATGCGCTGCTACACCGCCGGCTCCTTTCCCTTAGACGAAGAGGTACCTGAAACCAAAACTGAAACTGTAAGCACGAAGCTTAGTGAGTTCCCCCATTATACCCATAGCACAAATCTTCGGTATCTTTCAACCGGTAACCGGGAGCTACCCCCCCCCCCCTTCGGTATCTTTCAACCAGTACCCGGGAACTAACCTCCCATTCGGTATCTTTCAACCGGTAACTGGGAACTACCCTACCCTTCAGTATCTTTCAACCGGTACCCGGGAACTAACCTCCCCTTCGGTATCTTTCAACCGGTAACTGGGGACTATTTCACCCCCTATCCCTATCATGTAATCCATATCATAAACATGTTGGTTTCACGATAACATAACATAAGCATACTGAATCATACAATAACATATCCTATACATACTACTATGCATGTGTGGATTCTGTCCACCACTTCGGTATCTTTCAACCGGTAACCGTCTTCGGTATCTTCCAACCGGTAACTAGGGACTAGTGCGCCCTACTACTACTAGCACATATCTCAGCACAGTCATAACAACCAGATAATTATCACAAAGATAATCACCTCAACCATAATCACCTACTGGTGGGCCGGCATTGGTGCCGTAGACCCACCCCTACTGGAAGGTAACTCACCTCGTAAGGCTGACTGCTGAAATGCTGATCGGAAAATGTCTGGCTGTTGCTCCGGTAACTCCCCGGCTGCAATTCCCATAAAGACACTTAATCAGACAGTGCTAACTAATCTTTGGGTAAAGTGACTAATTTACCCCTGGTCAAGGTCAAAGCCTTGGTCAAAGTCAACTTCCAGTTGACCTGACTCGCCGAGTTGGGCCGCCAACTCGTCGAGTCCCTTACCTTTCATCTGACCCCCTCCCAACTCTACTCGTCGAGTTTAGCAAAGACTCGACGAGTTCCCCTTTTATAACATCCTCGAATGGACCTTCATCCGACTCGCCGAGTTGTATGAACAACTCGTCGAGTTCACCTTCATCCTATGAACAAGTCCAGTCTGTGACTCGTCGAGTTGTATGAACAACTCGTCGAGTTGATCTTTAAAAGTTAGGAGATTGCCTTGGACTCGCCGAGTCTGTTCATACACTCGCCGAGTCCTATGATGCCCAGGTCCCTTTACGAGTCTAAACATTTACGGGACTTCCTTCCCGAACCACTGGTCCAACCACAGAAGGGATTTAGTGGTCATTGCACACCGACTCGCCGAGTTCCAAGAACAACTCGTCGAGTCCCTTCTTGACCCTTACTATATAGTCGATTTAAAAGGGTCTTAACACGTCAAAACCATAGATCTGGCCTCCTAATGTCCATTTTATACGTAAAGTTCCAAACTTGGTGTACATGCATGGGGTTTTTGGCTAAAAAATCCATAAAAGGTGCTCTACAATGTGCATGGAGCTCTCATGGCCATAGAGTTGGCACCTTTATGCCATGAGACCCCTCCAATGACTTAGATCTGAAAGTAGAACCCCATTAATCACTCCCTAAATCCGAAAATGGCTTAGAAAGCCCTAAATGCACCCAAAATCTAAGCCCTAAAGATGAACAACCAAATGGAAGACCAAAACAGGGGGCATTTACCTTGATTGAGTTGAAGATGGAATAAGATCTCTGGATCTACAAGCCCCAACTCGAATTCTCAAGCTTCTTCCTTCCTTTCAAGCTTTAAAAACCACCCAAAAGCACCAAAAATGGCCTTAGATCACTCAAAGCGGCTAGGGTTTCGATGAGAGGTGTTCTGGGAGCATAAGGGACAATGGAGGCTGCAATAAGACGTTTAAATAGGGTGCAAACCCTCCAATTTAGGGTTTCACTCAAACAGAACCTACTCGTCGAGTCAGTCTACCGACTCGTCGAGTAGGTCACTTAAAATGTCCGCGGGTCCCGACTCTACTCGACGAGTTGGGCCTCCAACTCGTCGAGTCCCATAGAAAAACATAAGAATACTTGAATTAACTGTGTACCGGGAATCAAATGTTACAAATCTCCCCCACTTATTCTAGACTTCGTCCTCGAAGTCTGCTGCTCGATCCTGAAAAAGCTCGGGGTAATGCTCCCTCGTCTCGTCCTCCGGCTCCCAGGTCCATTCCGAGCCCTTTCGGTGCCGCCACTGCACCTTTACCAGCTCCACTCTCTTGTTCCTCAGATCCCTTGACTTCCTGTCAAGGATTGCCACTGGCCGCTCGATGTAGTTCAGGCTGTCATTGACCTGAATATCCTCCAAAGGCACCACCGCCGAATCGTCTACCAGGCATTTCCGCAACTGGGAGACGTGAAATGTGCTATGAATCTGACTGAGTTCGGCTGGCAGGTCCAGCCTATACGCCACCTTGCCCACCCGGGCTACAACCCTGAAAGGTCCAATGTATCTGGGGCCCAACTTGCCCCGCTTCCTGAATCGGATGTCGCCTTTCCAAGGCGACACCTTCTGGAGGACTATATCCCCGACCTAGAACTCCAGGTCTGATCGACGCTTGTCGGCGTAACTCTTCTGCCGACTCTGCGCAGTCTGAAGCCTGCTCCTAACCTGCTGAATCCTCTCTGTCGTCTTGAGCACCACTTCGGTGCTCCCCATGACCCTCTGGTCGACTTCGCCCCAACATGTCACACCCCGATCCTTGTCGGAATCGATCAAGGCATGATATATTGTTCAAAGTCTCATGACAACTATGTTATAATATGATTAGATTCAATTAAGTACTAAGTATGCAAACAAGATCCACAACATACAAATACAGATCCAAATACGAACAACATTTATTACATCAAATTTAAATAGTCTTGTGGATTTCTAAGGCACAACCTATTTTTCATCAACTTCATTCTTCAAATCTGCATCATGGGTAAAAACAGGTCAACTACAAGAGTTGGTGAGTAATCTAATTTTAGTAGAGAAAATTGTGAAGTTGAAACATTTATAATTTGAAATTTGTTTTCTTTTGAAGTCGGCAAACAATTGTTTTTGAGATAACGGTTTATAAATCAAAAATTGATTAACAAATGATAACAACAACAATAAGTCCTCACCCTATATATACATATGTATATATATATATATATATATATATATATATATATATATATATATATATATATATATATATATATATATATATAGGATGGAGCATCTAATCATCAAACACACTCAACCACGTGCGATCAATCACCTTAGCGTTCCAAGGCGGGGTGGTCAACCCAATAGCGCTATTATTGTCCATAACGTACCTCAAGAATACGAGCATAGTCATGGAGATTAGATTAAAAATGGTAATGCACTACAAGTACATGTAGCGTAAACAAACAATAGTTATACAATTAATGACTCACGTATAAATGTCCCAACAATGTCTCAATTGTGATAAAACAATAAAATGAAGTTGGAACATATTAGAACCACATGATACACCCCAAAAGTATTGAAAATTATAAAATATGGGGTAGATTACTCACTTTAGTCCCAAAACGAAATGCGTGTGTCGTACGATAGACGGTTCGGGTCAAAATGGCGTAGAACCTAATATAATTAATAGTTTTGGTTTAGGAACTGCTAAACGAGAATGGAGTATTAATACAAATAATTAAACACATATTCTTATATTAGATGAATTAACAATAATTCATTTTGATTAGAATATTAAGATATTCATTTGTTAAATGAATTTTAAATTGAATTAATTATTTTGCATAATTAATTTATATTTTCAATTTAGGCCAGATTTTAATAATTTCTTATTAAAATAATAACTTGCCCAATTATAATTATTTACAGATTTTAACAATTATTTATATGAAATAATCATTAAAATGCATTTTTACATGCTTAAATACTTAGGAAAATGGTTTTAAATAGTAAACAGTATTGAAAATTTATGAAATTATTAGGAAATCATTATTTCATACAATATTAATTACTGTAAAATTTTTATATTTTTCTGAACTGTTTTAGTATTTATTTAATACTTTAATGATTAAACAACAACAAAATTCGGGAAAAATAATAAATGATTCTCAAAAATTCTGTAAAATTAACCATAGTTTTATAACATGATATAGAGCCCATTGTATAAGTTTCGGATATTTGTGACTATGGGAAGTATTTTTTATATATTTCATTATTAATTAATCAATAAAATTATAAATAATAGTAAACAGTAATATAAATGCATGAAACTTCATAAATTATGTTTAATCAATATATTGGTCATCCCAGAATTTTCTCAGAATTTATTGAATGCAAAAAGTATTTTATGTGAATTATTGCCCTACTTTATTGCAATAATTATAGTAATTCAATAAAAATAAGTTATTTTCTGAAAATTTCCAGAACTTCTTATTTTATTGATGGGATTCTGAGAAAAATCAGGTTTATGCATAAAATGAGTTTTAGATAGTTTGGTGGATTTAATTTGTTTCTTGTATGAATTTGAAACTTTTAACAACATACCTTGATGAATGCTTCAAGAGGGATGAAGATTTGAGTATAATAGATTGTTCTTGGCTGGAATATGAGTATTTCTTGGATGAATTTCGAGATTGAGAGTGAGAGAAAGAATAGAGAAGGTTTAAGTGGTGAAGAAAATAATGTGTTGGGAGAAAAAGGAAGGAAAGTGGATGGGAGGTGTGAGTGGGAGACCATGGGAATAATCTTTTTTGCTTTTGGTGGTCTTCATAATTTCCCACTAACACAAGCATCTTTTACATAATTAATATAAGAGTTTTATAAAATTTAAAGTAAAGTTTATAAAAATAGAGTTTTATAAAATTTAATGTAAAGTTTATAAAAATGGAGTTTTATAAAAGATAGGTTATCATTTGATTATAACAATCTACTTTGATTTGAAGTTTAATTATAGCATTCAAGTTTGATTCTTTTAATTTAATTAGAGCATTATACTTTGATTTGATTTTAATATGGTATCATAATTTAATTTGATTATAGTTATAACGTTGTACTATACTATGTTGCTATTAACGTCAATTTATATCGTAGTGTATGGGTTTTGATCCTATTAGCGTCAAGTAATCTTGAGTAGGGTTTATTAAATTTCCAATTGGGTTGGGTTGACCCGAATCCATTTTAGGCGGATGTCACACAACATATCAGGGTCCTGCACTTCCTCCCGTACAACATCTCGAAGGGAGGACGATCGATACTCGCGTGATAGCTGTTGTTGTAAGAGAACTCAGCTAATGGAAGATAGGTATCCCAGCTACCACCGAAATCTAGAAAGCATTCCCGCAACATATCCTCTAAAGTTTGGATGGTCCGCTCACTCTGACCATCCGTCTGCGGGTGGAACGATGTGCTGAAGTGCAGACGAGTACCCAACTCGTCGTGAAAATTCTTCCAGAACCTGGAAGTAAACCGCACGTCTCAGTCTGAAATCACCGAAACTGGCACTCCGTGCCGCGCCACTACCTCCCTAATATAGATGTCGGCCAACTTTTCGGCCGAAATACTCTCCTGAATTGGAATAAAATAGGCGCTCTTGGTCAATCGATCAACGATGACCCAAATCGATTCCACTCCTCGCGCGGTCCTGGGAAGCTTCGTAATGAAGTCCATAGTAATATCCTCCCACTTCCATAGCGGGATATCCAACGGCTGGACCTTGCCGTGAGGTCTCTGGTGCTCAGCCTTGACCTTCCTGCAGGTCAGGCACATTTCCACAACCCAAGCTATGTCCCTCTTCATACAGGGCCACCAATAATCGAGACGAAGATCCCTGTACATCTTCGTCGCCCCGGGATGGATAGAGAACCTGGACTTGTGCGCCTCCGCCATTAATACCTGGCGCACACCCCCATGATAAGGGACCCACACCCTACAGCGAAGAGTCAACAATCCTCGGCTATCATAGTCGAAGGAGGAAACCTGGCCCACAATTCGCTCGCTCTTCCGATGTTCCTCCTTCATGGCCTCCTTCTGGGCCTCCCGAATCTGCTCCAACAGCGGAGTCACAACTGTCATTCTCAGACAAATGTCTCTGATCAGCGCTGCCTTGCGGCTAAGCGCATCGGCCACGACATTGGCCTTCCCCGGGTGGTAGAGGATCTCGCAATTGTAATCCTTTACCACATCAAGCCACCGACGCTGCCTCATATTCAGATTTGGCTGGTCTGTAAGATACCTCAGGCTCTTGTGGTCCGTGTAAATGGTACAACGAACCCCATAGAGGTAATGACGCCAAATCTTGAGGGTGAAAACAACAGCCGCCAACTCTAAATCATGCGTCGGGTAATTCGCCTCGTGAGGCTTCAGCTGCCTCGAAGCGTAGGCTATAAGATGCCCTCTCTGCATCAGTACCGCGCCCAAACCTGAGATGGACGCATCACAATATACAACAAAATCCTCCATGCCCTCCGGCAGGGCTAAGATTGGCGCCTCGCACAATCTCTGTCTCAAGGTCTCAAACGCAGCCTGCTGCTCAGGCCCCCAGCGAAAGACCACGACCTTCCTCGTCAGTCGGGTCAGGGTTACGACTATCTTGGAGAAGTCCTGAATGAATCTCCGTTAGTAGCCTGCCAATCCCAGAAAGCTCTGAATCTCAGATGGAGACCTCGGAACCTCCCATCTCATCACGGCCTCCACCTTGGCCGGGTCAACCGAAATCCCGTTCTGATTGACAAGGTGCCCCAAAAACTGCACCTCGCGCAACCAGAACTCGCACTTGGAGAACTTCTCATACAAGTTCTCCCTCCTCAAGGTATCCATAACCTCCCGCAAGTGCTCCTCATGCTGCTCTGGAGTCTTGGAATATACCAAGATGTCGTCAATGAAAACTATCACAGACCGATCCAACATCGGTCTGCACACGCGGTTCAGGAGATCCATGAACGCGGCAGGAGCATTGGTGAGCCTGAAAGGCATCACCACAAACTCATAGTGACCATAGCGCGTCCGAAACATGGTCTTCTGCACATCCTCCTCTCTGACCCTCATCTGATGATATCCCGAACGCAGATCAATCTTGGAGAACCAAGATGCTCCTTGTAGCTGGTCAAAGAGGTCATCAATCCTCGGGAGTGGGTAACGGTTCTTCGCCGTTACCTTATTCAGCTCCCGATAATCTATACACATCCGATGCAACCCGTCCTTTCTCACAAACAGAATCGGGGCTCCCCAGGGTGAACTGCTCGGTCTAATGAATCCCTTGTCTAACAGCTCCTGCAGCTGTGTAGACAACTCTTGCATCTCAGGAGGAGCCAACCGATACGGTGCCTTGGCTATCGGAGCCGCACCAGGGACTATGTCGATCCTGAACCCTACCTGCCTTTCCGGAGGTATCCCAGGCAACTCCTCGGGGAATACATCCGCAAACTCTCGTACTACTGGCACATCGTCCACTGTCGCCTTACCCGCCTCCTGGGTATCCATAACATAAGCGACAAATCCTGCGCAACCCTGCTGAAAGTAGCGCCTAGCTCTCGCTGCTGAACATAAAGCTGGTCCTCGTTGTGGCCTCTCGCCCTGAATCACCAGCTCTCCCCTACTTGGGGTCCTGATCCGCACCAACTGCTGCGCGCAGTCGATCACTGCCCCATTGGGGCTTAACCAAGCCATACCAATAATAACCTTGTTTCCCCGCAAAGGTATGGGAACCAAGTCTACCAAGTAACGTTCCTCGAACAGTCTCAAAACACAATCTCGATAGACCTCTGATGCTTGAACTGACCGGTCGTCCGCAATCTCGACCTCTAAAGGGCAATCCAACATGCCCGAAGACTCAGGAAACTTCTTACTAAGCGTAAGAGAGACAAATGATCGGGTGGCACCCGAATCAAATAATACCTGAACTGGGATACCGTTCACATGGAACGATCCTAAACAGAGCACATACATATCATATCAAAATCACAGTGACATAACATAAAAGCATAAAAAAAAGAAACCGTACCAGTCACCACATCGGGTGCAGCGCGTGCCTCCTCGGCTGTCAACTGAAATGCTCGGCTCCGCACCACTGGAGCCTCTACCTTGGTCTTCCGGCCATCCATAACCCGCGCTGTCACTGGAGTCGGCGCCGCCGTTGGCGCTGCTGCTGTCGCTGCTGACAATCTAGGGCAGTTGGCCTTTTTATGGCCCCTCTGATTGCAATGGAAGCAAATCAGGTCTGATGTTTGAATCGTGGATACAGGGGCAGTATAATCCCTGCCGAAATGCCCAGTCTTGCCGCACTTATAGCAGTCGGAACCCGACCCAGTATGGCAAACTCTCTCATGTGACCGACCGCATTTCCCACAGCGCTCACGGCCCTGCTAGCCCTTCGACCTAGAGTCGAATCCCTTGGGTTTCTTCCCCGAAACCCCTGTAACCTGCTCAGTCCCTGCCTTCCTCTTCCCGAGGTGCTCCAAATCTATCTCCCTCTCCCGCGCCTTGGAAATCATGGAGTCCAGGTTTGGACATGCCGAGAAGCTGACATGCTCCCTGATATCGGCTCTCAACATGTCGTGATAGCGGGTCCTCCTCATATCCTCATCTCCTGCGTACTGGGGTACCAATAAAGCCCTCTCCCGGAACTTGGCGGTGATCTCCGCCACAGTCTCCTAGTCTGTCTCATATCCAAGAATTCCCTGGCCAGCTGTTGAAGCTCCACAGCCGGCGCGAACTCAGCCCTGAATCTGGTCACAAAGTCTGACCAGGTCATCGCCTCGATGGCTGGGGCTCCCAGCGAGCCACCAACTGACTCCCACCAATCCCTAGCTCTATCCCTCAAACATCCCGTGGCAAAGCGGACCTTCGACCCTTCCGGGCAGAAGCTCGTCAACTGCACAGACTCAATGTCTGCGATACATCTCCTGGCAGCAATGGGGTCCTTCACCCCATGAAAATTTGGCGCACCACTCCCTCTGAAGTCCTTAAAGGACAGTGTGCACGTACCCGCTTGTCCAGACGCCAAGTCACTCCTGAATGATCGGGTGCCATCCTCCATCAACTCGATAATCCCCTCCTTGATCGACCCGAAAATAACCGGGGTCGACTCAAGGATGCCTTTCGTGATCTCAGACGCGATGAACTCGAGTAGACCGTCGTCAACCTGCTCGGACCCTGCACCCGAGCCCGATCCTGATCCTGATCCATAACCTCCTGCTTCATGTCGTGTAACCACCATACTGAAAATAAAGACGCAGTCGTCAGGATCATACATGCTCTCGAGAGGTCTCACACACTCTCCAAGTTTCTTGGTTCCATCTCGGCCCTCCCTGACTCGAGTACGGATCCTCTGCTTCAAGTAGTACGGGCCCATACTACCTTCCAGATCTATCCGTACTTTCCTCAAGGATTGCGTCAACTTCGCCAAGTCCCTCAACCAATATCCCTTTCCAACTAATCTCATCCTAGGCTCTCCTAGGGCACTCTTCGACCTACTCTCCGCCATCAGCTGCACTAGGAGTCCCTACCACCCTTCCCTAACTAGCTTGCGGATACTGTCACATATCCGCTCACTAGTTAGTTAAAATTAGTCAGGACCCCTATAGCACAAAGCAAGCAGCATTCGTGCATTGAGTAACCACATCAAGCATAACCTAACCAGGCTATCCTACTGCTGACTAGACTGTCCTATCATACAGCTCATATAACAGGCATTCAAGGCATCCTCCTAGATCCTTAGCCCTAGTCTAGCATGCAGTTCTCAGAATCATATATCCCATGTCATAACATAATAAGTATGGGTATCTTGGGGAAAACTTACTTGAGCTCGGCCGGTTGCACGCATCACACACCTTTTTCTTTCTCAAATTCCTTAACTTGAATTTTAGAAAACCGTTTTCTTTGTGAAAAATCTTTTAATCCCTTGGTTTAAGTCAAGACACCCCCGAGGGTGTGTCCGAATCCCTCAAACCAGGGCTCTGATACCAACTTGTAACATCCCAAATTTCGAGGCCAAAAATTTCATTTTTAAATTACTTAATTCACAAATCAGTTTCCAAAACATCATCAATCTCATATTACTTGTAAAAACATAATGTCATGTCTCAAAGCCATATAATCAAGAACAGTGTAAATCAGAGTACAATCCCAGAAATCCGGTGCGGAAATCATGTATGTGTGTGATGCGCTGCTACACCGCCGGCTCCTTCGCCTTAGACCAAGACGTACCTGAAACCAAAACTGAAACTGTAAGCACGAAGCTTAGTGAGTTCCCCCATCATACCCATAGCACAAATCTTCGGTATCTTTCAACCGGTAACCGGGAGCTACCCCCCCCCCCCCCCCTTCGGTATCTTTCAACCGGTACCCGGGAACTAACCTCCCTTTCGGTATCTTTCAACCGGTAACTGGGAACTACCCTCCCCTTCGGTATCTTTCAACCGGTACCCGGGAACTAACCTCCCCTTCGGTATCTTTCAACCGGTAACTGGGGACTATTTCACCCCTATCCATAGCATAAACATGTTGGTTTCATGATAACATAACATAAGCATACTGAATCATACAATAACATATCCTATACATACTACTATGCATGTGTGGGTTCTGTCCACCCCTTCAGTATCTTTCAACCGGTAACCGTCTTCGGTATCTTCCAACCGGTAACTAGGGACTAGTGCGCCCTACTACTACTAGCACATATCTCAGCACAGTCATAACAATCAGATAATTATCACAAAGATAATCGCCTCAACCATAATCACCTACTGGTGGGCCGACATTGGTGCTGTAGACCCACCCTTACTGGAATGTAACTCACCTCGTAAGGCTGACTGCTGAAATGCTGATCGAAAAATGTCTGACTGCTGCTCCGGTAACTCCCCGGCTGCAATTCCCATAAAGACACTTAATCAAACAGTGTAACTAATCTTTGGGTAAAGTGACTAATTTACCCCTGTTCAAGGTCAAAGCCTTGGTCAAAGTCAACTTCCAGTTGACCTGACTCGCCGAGTTGGGCCGCCAACTCGTCGAGTCCCTTTCCTTTCATATGACCCCCTCCCGACTCTACTCTTCGAGTTTAGCAAAGACTCGACGAGTTCCCCTTCTATAACATCCTCGAATGGACCTTCATCCGACTCGCCGAGTTGTATGAACAACTCGTCGAGTTCACCTTCATCCTATGAACAAGTCCAGTCTGTGACTCGTCGAGTTGTATGAACAACTCGTCGAGTTGATCTTTAAAAGTTAGGAGATTGCCTTGGACTCGCCGAGTCTGTTCATACACTCGCCGAGTCCTATGATGCCCAGGTCCCTTTACGAGTCTAAACATTTACGGGACTTCCTTCCCGAACCACTGGTCCAACCACAGAAGGGATTTAGTGGTCATTGCACACCGACTCGCCGAGTTCCAAGAACAACTCGTCGAGTCCCTTCTTGACCCTTACTATATAGTCGATTTAAAAGGGTCTTAACACGTCAAAACCATAGATCTGGCCTCCTAATGTCCATTTTATACGTAAAGTTCCAAACTTGGTGTACATGCATGGGGTTTTTGGCTAAAAAATCCATAAAAGGTGCTCTACAATGTGCATGGAGCTCTCATGGCCATAGAGTTGGCACCTTTATGCCATGAGACCCCTCCAATGACTTAGATCTGAAAGTAGAACCCCATGAATCACTCCCTAAATCCGAAAATGGCTTAGAAAGCCCTAAATGCACCCAAAATCTAAGCCCTAAAGATGAACAACCAAATGGAAGACCAAAACAGGGGGCATTTACCTTGATTGAGTTGAAGATGGAATAAGATCTCTGGATCTACAAGCCCCAACTCGAATTCTCAAGCTTCTTCCTTCCTTTCAAGCTTTAAAAACCACCCAAAAGCACCAAAAATGGCCTTAGATCACTCAAAGCGGCTAGGGTTTCGATGAGAGGTGTTCTGGGAGCATAAGGGACAATGGAGGCTGCAATAAGACGTTTAAATAGGGTGCAAACCCTCCAATTTAGGGTTTCACTCAAACAGCACCTACTCGCCGAGTCAGTCTACCGACTCGTCGAGTAGGTCACTTAAAATGTTCGCGGGTCCCGACTCTACTCGACGAGTTGGGCCTCCAACTCGTCGAGTCCCAGAGAAAAACATAAGAATACTTGAATTAACTGCGTACCGGGAATCAGGTGTTACAAAATGTCCCAAATATGGCAAGATCCAAGCCTTAAAGAAGATCTATCAAATGATAAGTCAAGGTTCAAGCTTTTTGCCTTGAATAACCTGGAAATGAAGCAAAATCTATGGATCCACTTGCTTCTTCAAGAACCCCCAAGCTTCCACCTCTTCCTTCAACTTTCAAACAACTCTAAATACTCAAAAATGACTCAAGAACACTCAACAAGCTTTAGGTCAAGTTAGGGCTTTCTTGAAGTGAGAGGGACAATGGAGGCTGAAATGAGGTTGGAATAAGTGTTTAAATAGGGCGCAAACCCTAAATATTAGGGTTTCATCCAGGCAGCCCTACTCGTCGAGTCGGGCTCCCGATTCGTCGAGTAGGTCACTGAAAACCCACGTCCATAATCCAATATACTCGACGAGTTTGGCCTCCAACTCGCCGAGTCCCAGTGCAAAACATGAAATTACTTAAATTTAAATATGTACCAGGAACCGGGTGTTACAATTGCATGTACACTTAGATATATCGTAGTTTCAATTTTTCCTCTACCTAGTTTAGAGTGTATTTGATGCGTAGAAAACTCAATAGTGATCGGTCCCAATTTGGCAGTGTCATGACCATGACCATCCAAATTGGGTAAGATAGACCCTTTGACCGGTATACCATCATGCCTCCAAACTTCTTTTTTTTCATGCTCTGGAAGATGGTTATGATTAAAGTGCATTTATTTCTGGGATAGCTACATACCATGACATTATGCTTCCTTGGTGGGATGTGGATAGTGTTGGATTAGTGTCTAAGCCTCTAACTATATTTGGTAAGTACCTGACCCGATTGTGCATGGTCCTTTTGGGTTGCCTTCACCAAAGCAACTTGATAGGATGATTTGTGGAGAAAGAGATTAATTATGATTTATTAATATATTATATGAATAATATATTAAAAGAGAAATCATATAGTTTAATTAATATTAGACAAAAATTAATTGAGAAATTAATTTTGTGGCTAAAAGAGATTAATTAAACTTGGGGGACTGATATTGTAATTATAAGATAGTTGCATAAATGGGCTAATAGACTCCATAGAAGTTGGAGTGGACGAAATCTATGGGGAAGCCCATTAGAATTCGTCCAAGGCTTCTAAGGAGGGAGTCCATGGGCTTCTTGGAGCTTAAGCAGTCAAATTAGGGTTTCCTTGTTTGATAACCCTAATAGCCTAACTATATAAAGACCCCTAAGGCACCCAAAAACGTGGCTAAGCATTCCTTAGGGTTCTTGGACGTTTTTTGGTGCCTCATTCTCTTCTCCTAAATCATCCTCTTGCTCTTGGTGTTTGTGAGCCATTAGAGGTGTGACACTTGTGACACTAAGCTTTCAGAAGCCAATTACAAAGAGGAATTGAGATTGTTATTGCTACATAACAATCAAGGTAAGATCTAAACCCTAATTCATATGTTAATTCCATTATTATATGCTAGATCTAGGGTTTGAAAGTCTTGGATGAATGCATGTACAATAGAGAAACCTAGATCCAAGCATTAGGGTTTGCATGAGCACATAGGATGTTCTTTTGTGTAAAACCCATCAGTAGTATCAGAGACTTGATTGGTTTCTATTGTATTGATGCCTTGATTGTTCGTTCATGCTTTAAATTCGATTTTGGGTTGTCTGTCTGATGAACTTGACGAGTTCCATTGGGAACTCGACGAGTTTGATGAACTCGACGAGTTCCAGTGTGAACTCGACGAGTTTAGCTTTCAGACAGAGAGATTTTCGGGATTTCTTGCTGTTTTGCTTGAGGATAATTACCTAAATCGTTTTTGACTAATAAAATCCGAATTTTATTACTGTTATATGATTATCCTTACCAAATCAAAAGATAATTACCAATTGTTTGAATAATAAATTCCTTATTTGATAATATTTGATTATTTGAATTAATTGTTGAATTATCTTGTAAATAAAATTGATTAGGTCAAACTAGATAATCACCAATTAATTGTTTAATTGCCTTATTTGTATTTTGATCTAGATAGTTTTAAAAGGTTTCAAAACTTGCCCTCAAGTTTTGGAATTCGAATTTTTGATTAAAAGTTAATTTTGAAATATTTAAATTCTAAACCCTAATGTTTTGAAATGTTTCAAAACTTGCCCTCAAGTTTTGGAATTTAAATTTTTTATTAAAAGTTTAATTTTCTTAAATCTTAAATTCTAAAACCCTAGTTTTAAAAAGTTCAAATTACACCCTTATGGTTTTATTAAGTTAATTAAAAGTATAATTGAAAGAGAGTTAATAAATCCATAATGATATGGTTTATATTTAATTAAATTAAAAGTGTAATTTATAAAATTAAACCACCTAGTATTTTAAAAGTGTAAAATACACCCTTATACTATATATAACATTAAAAGTCTAATATTATATATGTATAAATTAAACTGCTAGTCTTACCGTTAGTAGGCCTCATTCACGAAGCCGATCTATAAGGGGGGTATAAGGTTATGGCCTATAAAATGGTCGTTTAATGGGTGTCCACTCTCACCCACCGCTTCCTTGATTGGTGGAGGGTCGTTAGCCGAACGGGTAGGATAGGGCAAAACCTCTCCTCATTAAAAGTATAATGAATATTAAAGTAACTAAATGTTTTACAAAATTCCCAATCTTAGTTACTTTAGGCAAAAGTGAATTGATGCAATTCCATGAAATTACACTTTGTACCCTTGCTAAGACGTTAGTGGAGCGTGTGTGGTTAACCGGCACACTAATTGAGTTCTAAGCAAAGGTGGCAAAGGGTGACTCGATGTTTGTCATAGTTCGATGGAGCATGTGTGGTTAACCGACACATCGAGTAGGTGACTGTAACATTGGGGGCACCATGTATATTTGCATGGTTATTCACACCCTGTTTTGTGATCCTCGGCATCCCAGTCACAAATCGAGGGGCATATCGAGATTTAAACATGCCATTGAAAAGTTCAATGAATCTCAAAAGATATAGGAGTTTCCAATACATTTAAAACTTAACCTTCTTTTTCGTTTTTCATGGTGGAAATTGGTAAATCGTCATTTACCTACCTTAAAATGTTCTGCAAATTGGATTACGGCATCCCTCTTCCAGTTTGTGGAATATTGTGTTGGGTCCTAGCCTTAATATCTCATTTGGGTGTTTTATTAAGGACTCAATCAACTAAACTTGAATTTTCTCCCGTTTTGTAGATGCCAAAGTCTGAAAACTATGGTCTTCCTGAATCCGTCGGAAAATTTTTTCCACGTGAAGATGATGTTCCACGATTGGATTGTGGAAATGGAAATCATGCTTCACTTCCTCCACCTCCTCCAATAATTCTCCCTGACCCACGTGTTCAAAGACTTGAAAAGTTCAAAGTCACTCAAGCCCTATTGGCAATAAGACACAAAAATGGAAAGTCTGTGTGTGCACACGTCTTAAAGATGAAGTCACACATTGACAGGTTAAGGATGTTGGGTGTCGATGTCTCAAGGAAGTTGGTTGTTGACTTGGTTCTTCAATCACTTCCTGAATCATATGGTAAGTTTGTTAGAGAGTACTATATGATAGACCACGACATGACCCTTATTGATTTGACTTATTTGCTTATTGTTGCTGAATCAGAAAAGATTTGGCGCACTGGTCAAGCAAATTTGTCCGATTAATCAATATCCCAACCTTCTATGGGTAATGGCAACATTGGAAGTACAGAAAAAGTTTTCTCTACGTAAGAGAAAGGCTAAGTCTGAGATAGTCTCGTGTACCATTCCAGAAGAGTCCATATGTTTCTACTGCCAAAAGAAGGGGCATTGGTTACGAAGCTGCCCTGACTACCTGAGAGATCAAAGAGATGGGAGAGTCAAGATGTATGACTCTGCTTCAGGTAAAATCCACTATCTAACTCCATTAAGTTCCTATTTGGAGATTCTTAATACATGATGTGATAAGATTACATTTTGATGCTTTGAAGGATCGAAGAAAAAAAGAAAGGAAGCTTAAAGGAAGGAGGGAGCTGAGTCTGATCGCGAAGAAATGGATTACGATCGCATGGATTCGATGATCGGATTTTTGAGCTGCTACTTAAAGTTATGATAGATTGCTTATGAAAATGTAATAGCATAGTTTTCATTTGCATTGTAAGGATATATTTTTCCGCAATAAAATAAATTTTGATTTTGTCTTATTTATATTTCCTTGCAATGGCAATTGTGAAAAATTGATGTATGTGTGTTTCTATTATAAGAAATATTAAGTGGATGTGATTCTTAGTTATGTTATTTATGGTAGTGTCGTAATTTCCTAAGTAAGGAAGGATTTCCATCGCCCAAGTTTCAATTGGACAGAAGCTTGGAATCAGTTGATTTGAATCATGTGATGTATGGAAATCTTGGTACTTAGAAATTTTAAGGCTAATTCCTTGAAAAAGAGTGAAGTGAAGGACTAGGAGATCGAGTTCACAATGTTGTGCACTGGTCAAGTCCACCATAAATAACAATAAGATTATTCGTCATGATTTACTAAAAGTCTAGTAGACGTGATTTTACAAGATTAAGTGTAATTCTAAATCATTGAAAGTTTCAATGAATGGCAAAACGGATAAAAAGAATCAATTAGGCAGAAAGATAAAAGTTTCTCTAATCTAAGAAGAAGGGAGAGTACTTGTGTATCGTGTTTTATGATCGTCTTGGTAATTGTAGGAACCATATTACAATTCATCCTCTAAGGACACCTTAGTGCACTAGTATGGCTAAGAAGAGGAGTCGGGAATTGTTAAAATGGTTAAGTCAATAAGACGAATCGTACTTCATTTCAAAATCAAGTCTTAGAGTCATACTCCAAGATTGTGACTTGAGTGACATAATCTTAAGTGGAAATGTTCTTTTGCACATTTTGGTAAGTTGTGATGTCTTGGATAAGACAAAGACCAACCAATACCAAATGTGTGATAAAGACACATGCTAACTCTTGAGTATTTGTTTGTCGAGAAATTTTTCTTGATAAGAGAATCTAATATGTCAAGAGGTTAGTGGGAGTCTTAAAGATCTTGAAAAGGATTTCAAGAACTAATCAAGTGTAAAACTATCACTTTGACATATTCTTGTTTCTGTGCCATTCCAGTTTGGTCAACTATGCATGTGAGTTCTATGAGTTCTCAATGGGTTGCATAGGGGCAAGGCACCTTGATCAATGGAAAGTACATTGAAAGGTAGGGGTGAGCTGCTCAATAACTTGGAAGCAATGGTGGGACTCTTGATGGCTAGAAATTAAGAATGGACAAGTTCGATCCATAAGAGTTTGGATTTGTCATAACTATTATCTTGTGATTATGGTTATGACAAATTCACATGGATAGGAACACATACACCACCAAATCTAAGTGTCATAAGGTTTCTCTACTTCATGAAAATGATTGTGAGGAAACGCTTTCACTAAGAGAGATTTTGAAGATAGCATTATGTAATTTGCATTTCTCAAATTTGATTATGATTACGGCATCCCTCTTCATAGTTCGAATTGTTAGATTTGGCAAATTAGTGTGGACATTCGATACTTATTACTATAAGTTCTAGAGTCGTTTAGACACTCACATGGGTTATCTAAGGAAAGGTGTATGATAAAAGGTATATCCAAGCATCTCGTGTCAGAAATATGAACTTTAGTAAGAAGGTCAACAAGTATTGATTTCTAAAAGATCACCCGTTTTCTGAATACATGTCAAAGCTAGTGGGAGCATAAACGTTATGCTGGTAAAGAAATAACCATCGTGTTAGAGGGAGCATGATTATTATGTTGCAATATTAATTATAGAAAACAAGAGTTTTACTTTGCAAAGTTGCAAGGGTTGAAAGGTTGTTTTACTATAATTAAGGGAGAGAATATTGTACTTCATTTCAATATCTAAAGGCTTAGATTGTAAATTTTAATCAAATTTAGTCAAATGTATGATTTGTCTTCTCAAAATTCGATTATGATTACGACATCCCTTTTCATAGTTCGCATTATGAGAACATGGCAAATAGAAATATTATGGTAAAAGACTGGTAAAGTATCACGTCTTTATGTAAGACATTATGCATCTTGTTCCATACGCTTCGGGTATGGGATCGATCGCATATGCTATAGTATTTGACCGTTCTAAAATTTTCCAAATGCCTAGGGCATTAAGAGGGAAAAAGGACTTGAACCGGTCATGACTAAGTTTATTAAACAACTGTCAAAGACAATCTAAGGTTCGCCAAGGATTGGTCGCTTGTGAGTAGTTGGAAGTATAGTAATGAAAGGACCATACTGACTTTATTGTTTTAGATATGATTCTATTAATAATGAGTTGTCATATGGAAAATATGGAAATGTTTCCATATTGGGAGTTGGACGTTAAGAATCTATATGTCTAGATTAGAAACTTTTATGCAAGAAGGATGTTCAAAGGAATGTACTTTGAATGTAAGACTTCGTATCTATGGAATTGTCTTGCAACAATCTCCAATATATGACTTTGTAATTTCATTGGCAAAGTCTTTGTGACTTTGGCGCTATGACATCACGAAAGGATCGTTGCATAAAATGTTAAAATCTAACATATTCTATAAGTGGCAAGAATTTGGTATTCTCACACTTGTGGTAAGGATTGGGAATTGTGAAGTGAGTATTGGAAATGCTATTCAGTTATACTATTTCACAAAGTAAGGACCATAGGTAAACATAGTGTGCATGCTAAGAGCATGGGATAATTGTTGTTATAATTCAAGTAATAAGTTGATTACCCGAAACATTATACAATGAATAATGTGTAATCAATATGGTGATTAAATAAAAGGAGTTTTATTTATACTCAAAAGTTTGGGGCCATATTGGGTTCGATTACTCTTGTGTTTCACTTTGCATGTTTTGACTTCCTGAATAATAAGATTATTCGAACGTTCCACAGTTGCTCATACTTTGGGCGTAGGTATGAAAGAAGATTGTCATGAATTGGTTTGTAGATTATCTAAAGTGTATTAGACATAGCAAAGGTTTGCTACAACGTTCATGAGTGCTTACAAATATGATTTGAGCATTGGATTAAACCCTCGCTCACTTGGATCGCTTCATTGATTTTATCACGAGTGATTGGTGAGACGATAATATCTTATATTCTTGAAACCTGAGATGTGTGAGTTGTATCTTGCGAGTCGGTTACACATTGATAATATGTAAACACACCAGTAACTTGGTGTTATAAAACGTATTGTTGTATGTGATTCGGTAAGTGAGTACAAGCGAGCATTGAGTCGAAGTTTATCCGTTCCTTTTACCCAAAGTGGGATAAAAGCGATATTTGTGGGCCCCTCGATGATTTAGTGATGACACCTAAGCGCTTGGCCAAGCCGGGACTAAGTTGATGTGTTAAATTATAGTCTGTTGTCAGTCGTCATAAATCGGAAATCGGGAAACAACACATGAACAGAGAGTATGATTTAAATCCATGTCTCAGTTCATACGATATCTATAATTGAGGAATATATGATCCCTTATCTAAAGGACACGCTTCTAATAAGATCAGAGTTGACAGCGGCTTTTGAAAGCTACGATTGCTAATCGGGTTGTGCTTGCACTATATAGTTACTAGACTTATCCAAGTGGGAGACTGTTGGATTAGTGTCTAAGCCTGTAACTATATTTGGTAAGTACTTGACCCGGTTGTGCATGGTCCTTTTGGGTTGCCTTCACCAAAGCAACTTGATAGGATGATTTGTGGAGAAAGAGATTAATTATGATTTATTAATATATTATATGAATAATATATTAAAAGAGAAATCATATAGTTTAATTAATATTAGACTAGAATTAATTGAGAATTTAATTTTGTGGCTAAAAGAGATTAATTAAACTTAGGGGGACTGATATTGTAATTATAAGATAGTTGCATAAATGGGCTAATGGACTCCATAGAAGTTGGAGTGGACGAAATCTATGGGGAAACCCATTAGAATTCGTCCAAGGCTTCTAAGGAGGGAGTCCATGGGCTGCTTGGAGCTTAAGCAGTCAAATTAGGGTTTCCTTGTTTGATAACCCTAATAGCCTAACTATATAAAGACCCCTAGGGCACCCAAAAACGTGGCTAAGCATTCCTTAGGGTTCTTGGACGTTTTTTGGTGCCTCATTCTCTTCTCCTAAGTCATCCTCTTGCTCTTGGTGTTTGTGAGCCATTGGAGGTGTGACACTTGTGACACTAAGCTTTCAGAAGCCAATTACAAAGAGGAATTGAGATTGTTATTGCTACATAACAATCAAGGTAAGATCTAAACCCTAATTCATATGTTAATTCCATTATTGTATGCTAGATCTAGGGTTTGAAAGTCTTGGATGAATGCATGTACAATAGAGAAACCTAGATCCAAGCATTAGGGTTTGCATGAGCACACAGGATGTTCTTTTGTGTAAAACCCATCAGATAGGGTATATTTTTAGTTTTATTGAAATTACATTCATTAGTATCATTTTTTGTATCGAAATATTAATAAGTAATTATTTTTTAAACTTTGTGCAGATTTATATGTCGATTCATTCGTATCCAAATCATTGGTTGTTTGGGGAATTACGACTGGAGTCAACAGAAGTCCATTTATATGATAGTCTCGGTAGGAGTACTCTTATTTTGTTTCGGTCAAATGGAACTTTTACCAATTTTGAGGCGCGGGTGGCAAAAATTTTAGACAAAACTAATTACTGACAGAGGAGGAACATCCCAAGGAGACCATTGAAGAACTCTATCATCACGGTCTTGATAGACCCGAACATCTCCGAGATTTGACCCCGGACGATAGCAACCACCTCCTCACGGATGATCTCCCTGACATGGTACTCTGACAAGGTTGGCTCACCCTGACTGCCAGCTCCCGATCCCGACCCGGATCCGGTCTCGAATCTTCTCATAACCACCATACTGAAAATACACCAGGAAGATATCAGATAATCCACATAAATAACAGGGAACCAACTCCCAATGAAGCCCTAGCTATTGTGACTTCCTTGCTACGCATACGGGTCCTGTGCTTTCAGCAGTACGGGCCCATACTACCTTCCACACCTACCCGTGTTTGTCTCAAGGATCATCACAACACCCTAACAACACCCAAGCATAAACGAACGCACAATCCTCCCTCCTAGAGGAAAAACTAAACACCTCACCACTGATCGACTGACCCTTCACAACTCATCCATGAAACTTCCACCAACCCTGCAGCACTCGTATATGCTAGCAATACATAACACTAGACCCTATAGACATTCAAATATCTGATCCTACCCTAAGCCCTTTATCAAACAAGAACAGGAAATAAGGCCAAACCAAACATTCTCAAGCTATAAGATCTTAGTTATATATAACCATGATGCATACACTAAGCAACTACAGTAATGATGTCAATTTCATATAAGAAAAGGCCCTAGGCTAGCAGGCATCATATAAGCAGGCAATTCTATCATGCAATTACTGAATATCCCTAGTCTATCACTAGCATGTTGTTCTAACATATCACAATATCAAATAATAACATGGTTTTTTGGGGTCTACTTACTGGCTCTGGTTGATCTACACATTGCATCCTCCTTTAGTATTTTGAAAACCATTTGAAAATCATTTTGAAATCTTTTCCTTAGTTTGAGACTGGATTCACACGGGTGTTCCTCCAATTCACTCAAACCAAGGCTCTGATACCAACTTGTAACATTCGTAAAATTTAGGAAATTTTAAAACTTTTTCATAAACCCAAAAACCATCATTTATTACATATTCTTTTCAAAATAGGTTTCACATCAGAGTTCTTCCCAGAAATCATAACATGAAATACAAGGAGGTACACGATCAAGCCTTCGCCTTTCCACGATCATCTGAAGTACCTGAAACACAACCAAAAACTGTAAGCCTAAAGCTTAGTGAGTCCTCCCCAAAACACCAAGACATAAACATAACCAACAACAACATGCACATATGAGCCTTCAGCCTGACTGGACCGCCTCACTGGCCTTCAGCCTATCTGGACCGCTCCCGAGCCTTCGGAATGACTGGACCGCCTCGTAGGGCCTACATCCTATCCAGACCGCTCGTCTGGCCTTCGACCTGACTGGACCGCCTCGCAGGCATTCAGTCTATCCGGACCGCCCTGGGTCTGTTGGCCTACAAAACAAAGCAAGACCGCCGCAACCCAACCACACACACATGTCGACATATACATAACTCATAACCACATAGTCAATTAACAGGTAAACACAGATCATACGGATCAATAAGCATAGCATCATCCTATCTACCAGGATACAGAACCAATAGATCATAACAGCATAGCAACATCCTATCTACCAGGATAACCATCCAAAAAGGGTCGGCATTGGTGCCTTCGACCCGTAAGTACAGTGAGGAAACTCACCTCACAAGCATCACTGTCTGATAAGATCAAACTTCCAAATCTCAGCTCCTGACTCGAATGCCTACAACCAACATGTGACCATTTTATCAGAACCCCGAAATACCTAAAATGCCTTCAAAGTCAAACTTGGTCAACCCTGGTCAAAGTCAACAGTCAAGGTCGACAGTCCATGTTGACCCAACTCGTCGAGTGCACTAAGCAACTCGTCGAGTTCCCTCGGAACTCGGAAAGTCGGGAAAACCCTAGCCAACTCGTCGAGATGACTGGACAACTTGACGAGTTTTCCTCCTGCTAAACACATTCGGATGATCCGTCGATTCTAGGGACTCTAAGGCTCAGATCTGAGCTCCAAATGTGTCTTAAAGGATAAAGTTTCCAACTTTATCCTTTGGGACTACCCCAAATGCTCAAAAGCTCTTATCCAAGGCTTAAAACGCAAAGGCTTAACCATCAAGCCCAAAACCCTAGAGATCTGGAACCCAACCTTTCCAGAAGAGGTCCACACCTCAAAAACATCCCAAAGATTGATGCTTTATAGACATGCATGTCCAATGCATGTCTTGAAGCCAAAATGGGGCTAAAAAGGGAAAATATGCCCTAAAATCCATGCATGGTATCAAAGCATGACAAAAACCCAGATCTAACCCACTATGAGGCTATCTTGCCTTGGAGATTCATAAAGTTGAAACCTTTATGAAGCCCATGCATGCAACAATCAAGAATAAAGAGGAAAAAGGGCAAAAACTTAAGACCTAACTATACATAAAGATAAAAATCAGATCTTCAATACTCACAACGGTCCACAAGAGTGCCAAGCTGGAAACCAAAGCCTTTGCTTGCTAGATCCTTGCTTCTTTCACACAATCTTCTCCTTCTTTTCCCCAAAATACCACACTAACTCACAATATGAGAAGAAATGAAGATTAGGGCTCACAAGGACGATATTAGGGTTTTGGAGGCTGATAAAAGATCAGCCTCAAAGACTTAAGGAGATTATATAGGGTGCAAACCCTAAAATTTAGGGTTTCTCATCCAGCCGCCAACTCGTTGAGTTCTTCCTTACCAGCTCGTCGAGTTGGTCCAAAGAAATCCACAGCCCAAGTGCTTTCTACACGTCGAGTTGAGGCCATCAACTCGACGAGTTCCAAGGGGATTTTGCCTTTCAATAAATAAATCATATACCTTGAAGTCGGGATGTTACACTTCTCTTCATCAAGCCAAAAGATAAACCTGCATTTAGGTCCATGTGAAAGAAAGATAGATAAGAAGATAAGTTTCGGTTAAAATATGAAAGAGCAAATATTAAGGAACTAAAAATCATGATACCATTTTTGGGCAAGTGTAAAATAATCTTCATGGGTTTTTGGGGGTCCCCGATATCCTAATTATACGTTCACCTACGCAATTGCAGTATGCCATTCGCCTGATTTAGTCGTCGGTTCAAAGGACTTCATGGTTTGGTTTTGTATCATGAGAATTGTTTGGGGCTATCGAGTTGTTGGGATCTCGGGGAGTATCTCTCTGGATTTAAGGACTTGGCCAATCATCGAGATCGGCTAATAATGGAACGCTAGTATTGGTAAGCGCGGATTATAGTCGGTTCATGATTTATGAAGATAGGATGGGTTAGGAATCCATCTAATTTTGTGAGATGGGAAAACTTCGACGAATCCAATTGGGGGAGAATCGATATAAAATTCTGGGAGATGGAGCGGGTGTGGAACCAAGGCAAGTTTCACATCGCAGCCAGGAGGAGAGACGGCTCTGGTGGCCGTCTGGATGGAAGTAGTATAATTTGGGAGTTCAGGAAACTTCCAACAGCTGGCTGACGTCTTCTATGTGGTGTATGCCAGGCTTGTTGATGGATCCAGGTTGAGGGTTGTGTTAGAGCATCGCTGCCTGTTCTTGTATGATAAAGGCTTTAGGGTTCGAAGCATGACCCAAACACCTGATTGGATGCAGTTGGATGCAAGTTTTGACTCACGATGAGTGGGGTTGTGGTGGTTTGGGTATGGTATGTCCATGGTGGTAACTATGGTTGGTTTGAAGTGTTGTAAGACCATGATGGGATCGTAGCATCCACCAGTTTGAGGTAGACTATCGTTAAAGGTGGCTATGAGAATAAAGGGGGATCATTACGTGGCTTGGGCATGACGGCCAGGATTGTCAGGGAGCATTTCTCTGTTTTAGGTTGAGGACCATTGGGGTATGAGGCGGATTCGGGCCTGTGTAGCTCTAGATGGGTGGGACTCGTGGGCGAGGCCGCTCCGTGGTATAGTTTGGGTGGGACCCGTGGCGAGGTCCGTGTGTGTATGACAATGTAGGTGGGACCTGATAGAGACCATTGGGTTAAGGTATTGAATCTTGGGTTACAGGATTGAGTGTGTGGTCAGTGAGTGGCGCAGAGGGATGTTTAGGCTGGGCAGCCTTGTCATTTAGACTATTGGGAACCTGGTGGCTGGACCAGGTGTGAGACTGGTAACCTCAGCAATGGTTTGGGAATCTCTATATCCCGATTTGGTGAGGGGTTTTCGTGAATAAGAAGGTTTCGGGTGAAATGAAAATGTAGATCTTTGGATCTCGAATTATGAGTTAAGTATCGGGTTGGTTTTTGGGTGGGAACTCGCATTGGAAATCGCGAATGTTTATGTGTAGGATTTTCTTTTCAGTATGATATGAAATAGGGTATCTATATGCCGAGGGAATCAGTTGAAGGGTTCAGGGGTAAATAATGGATTCAGTTTTGATGGTAGATTAGGCTCTTGTGATTGTGTTTTGGATTGGTTCTATCTGTAAGGGGTATCAAGATAAGTCAATGAGGCATTAGTGATTTGGAACTCATGTGTGGAGTCGCTTGTTATTCGGAGAATATGCTAAGTTACTTGTAGCTTGGATTAAATAATCTCAGAGTAAATGATTTGACCCTGTTGCGCAGCTCTCGTTGGAGTCTAACCGTTACAGGGATGAGTCTTTACTCGAAGGATTATCTGAGCCTTCTATCAAGTATAAGTGTTCTGTAGCAATAAATGGTCAGTGATTTTGTTCCCAATAGAAGCATAAAGTCAATCAAGGGTTGGAATTGTTTTGTATAAGTCTGGACTTCAATGAGAATTTGACCTGGTAGTGGTTCAGTATGGGCGGTTTGTGGGGGAGTCAAACCAATTCGAGATTTCAGGTTTCAGGGAAAGTAGATTTGAATATTCTGCATGGGATTGATAGGCTGGGAAAGGATTCATTCATTCCGGGTTTGGAGAGCCCTGCTAGGGTTGGGCTCAGTTGCCTTTAGGAAGGGTGTTCTATATCCACGGTGTAGTAGTGTTGCTCAATCCGTCTGGCGTGCCTGGGATGGTAAGGAATGATTTCGAGGACGGAATCTAATTTAAATGGGGGAGAGTTGTAATGTCCTATCCTGAATCGTTACCCATTTGGGTGTGGGTGACGTAATTTAGATGATTCGTGTGTTCGGATTGGGTTTTGGAGCCAAGGGATATTTTAGTAAAGTGGCAGCACGGGCTTCTATAGAAATTGGATTTTTGTTCAGGAAATTGTAAGGCAAGTATGATTTTATTAAAGAGTAGAGCTTCTCGTTACCTTTTCATGGATATAAGGATCGTCGAAATCGGATTTATAATGAAGGAGTTATGGTCTTCAGAGTATTTTAGGGTTTAAGGGGAAACCCCAATATACGGGGCGTGCGTAGGGAGTACGCTAGGTGTACTAGTGCGAAGTGAAGTATGCAGGACGTACACTAGTGTACGCTTAGCGTACCAAGGAGGAAGGATCGTGAAGCCTCTGCCTCGTACTCTGGGCATACGAGGGGTGCAAGAAACCCTAATTTTGAGTGTGTGTACCCTATTTAAGCACCTTAAGTCTTTAGGGTTGGCCTCTTTACTATCCCCTAAACCTCCTAAAACCCCAAATCGACCCTTAAGCCTTCCTTGGGGTATTCTTGAGCTCTTGAGAACATTTTGGTGGTTATTTTGCCCATTGTGAAGCAATTAAAGAAGATTGAATGTGCTTTGCTTGGTGAGGAGCCTATAGATCTAGAATCATCACCCTTTTTGCAAGAATTTGGAGGTATCAAGTTCATACCTTGGCTTGTAGATGTTTAGATCTCTTTATGGCTTGATTTGTTATGTTTTTGGTCCCTTTTTGGGTTGATTGTTGAGTTAAGACATTTGAAGGACTTATTCTTTTGGATCTGACCTTATTGGGAGTTCCTTATGCATAAAGGTGCCAACTTTATGGGGTATTAGGTCTCATGCATGCATTAAGTCACATATTAAGTCCTTTTAAAGCTTAAGAGCTTCATTTAGCCCTCTTTAAAAAAAAAGAGCTTCATTTAGCCATGCATGAACGTAAAGTTAGTAACTTTACGTGATAAATCAATCCAAGGAAGTCAGATCTAGGTTGTGGTGTAAAGTCTTTATGGATTAAGTGCTTAAAATGGAAGTTGGCTGTATGCGAGGGTATGTTAGGCGTAAAAGCAGGTACGCTTAGCGTATAATCCCTAAGTGTAACACTCGGTTTCAGATTTGCTGATTGGGGCTGCGACCCGGTCATCAGTTGTCATGAGGCTTAGGGATTCGAGAAAGGAAGGATTTGGCCCATTTCAGACGTGGGTGTCATGGTATAAGTGATCCAAGTATTCGATTGTGTCTTTGGAAGCCAAGGGTATAATCGTAATTTATTATCTTAGCCTTTTATGGATTTAGGGTTTTGTTCTGGGGTTTTAAAGCTTGGGTGTGTTGTTAGGAGCGTAGGGCTTCTCGCCACCTTTTTGTGGATATAAGGTTCGTTGGAAACGGACCCAGGATGAGGGAGTTATGGTATTTTGAAATTATTTGTAGTTTTGGTCCCTAATGGAAATAATTGGCAAGGGAGTCCCATGCATGCAAGGATGCATGTGTTTGGCTGGGTACGCCCAGCGTAAGCTGGGGGTATGCCCATCATAATGATGGATAAATGAAACGCGGATGATCAAGATGTACGCCTAGCATACAAAAACTATGCCCATCGTAGTGTGTTGAGTTCCAAAACCCTAATTTTTAGGGTTGGCTCACTATTTAAGCACCTTAAGTTCCAGGTGTGAGCCTCCCTTTCATCCTTCAATGTCTTAAACCCTAATTTTGAGTTGTAGCTTCATCCAAGAGTGTTGTGAGCCTTGTATGTGCATTTTTGGTGGATTCTAATGTGTTTCAAGAAGTGGTAGCTTGGTGCAAGGTGTTGGTTCAAGGAAAGGCTTGTGGATCTGGACTCTTTGCTTCATTTTCAGCTCATTGAAGGTAAAAAGTTCTTAGCTTGATCATTAGAAGTTGAGATCTAAGATTATGTGGGTTTTGGTTCCATTTGACCTCATGAGCAAGATCTAGTGGTTGGAGACCACTCCAGAAACTTTAAGTTGCCAATCTTAGCAAATCTGAGGTTAAAAGTTTATAAAAATGCTTGCTTGATGCTTAGATATGGTCCACGCATGTTCTAGATGGATTAAGATGGGGATTATTGGGTTAAGTTGATCTTTGGGTCCCTTTGAGTCATGCAAATGCATAAGGGTGCCGACTTTATGAATTAAGGGCTTTATTTTGAGGTTCCCTGAAAGTTTGGATGCAAAGTGCTTAATGGGTTAAGTCAAATTCGAGTTAAGAGAATCAGCGGTTACGCCCCGCATAACTAAGGGTACGCCCAGCGTACCTCCTCATTGGTCGCGATCCAGATTCCTCGAGTACGCCCAACGTAAACTGAGTGTACGCTCTGCGTTCGTGGTTCTGTGGGTCTTTGGGCTTGTTTCATGTTTGGGCTTCGGTTTTGGGTTGGACTTTATGTGTTGGGCTTTTGGGACTTTTGGACATGTCTAGTTGGGCCAAAATTTTGTATTGGGCTTTGGTGGGCCCAATGGTTTTGGACTTTAGTGGGCCCAATGGGCTTGGACCTTTGGGTCATCGAAGAATTATTATTGGACCAGGAATTGTTGGGCTTTTGGGTAAGGCCCATATGGGGTTGGGCCCAATTTGGAAAATTGGGCCATTAGTGGGCTTTTATGGATCTTGCGGTTTTGGGCTTGTTTAGTTTAGGGGTTTGGGCCTTGGTTGTGAGTCTTGTTGGTCCGGGGGTAAAATGGTCAATTTACCCCAAGTTTGGATTATGGATCATGGTTTGGAATTCAGTTGCTAATTGGATATCGTTTTGGTGATTGATAGCTTGGGAAGTCGTCAGGGCAGCAACTAGGGATTTC
Organism: Lactuca virosa; assembly: GCF_052849685.1. NCBI lineage: Eukaryota > Viridiplantae > Streptophyta > Magnoliopsida > Asterales > Asteraceae > Lactuca > Lactuca virosa. The sequence goes on from NC_136429.1 coordinate 100,955,964, forward strand.
TTGCAGTGAGCTTCGGCATTCCAGGTGAGTCTCTTCACTGTTCTATGGGTCAAAGGCACCAATGTCGGCCCATTTGGTTTATGTATTGTAGAAAGACCCGGGGGTTAGCCCTTGACATTGTGTATGGAAGACTAGGAGGCGGCTCCTGGCACACTGTATGCAAGACCAAAGTCTGAACTCTGGTAATTATTAGTTAAGTAGTTGTAGACTGTATGCTAGTTGTCTTTGTGATGCTTGCATGGAAGACCCGGAGGTGGCTCCTGGAACTTGTCTGTAAGACCCAGGGTTGTGGCCCCCGACCTGGCAAGAAAGACCACAAGGTGGCTCGTGGCATAATGGCAAGACTATGTGCGACACATAGCACCTTTATTGATTATGATATATGAATAATATGTATGACTCGCGGTTATGTATGACTTGTATGGATCGTTGGATATGTATGGTATGTGGTATTTGGGGAACTCACTAAGCTTTGTGCTTATGGTTTTCAGTTTTTGTTTCAGGTACTCCAGTTTTCAAATGAAAGAGCTCGGGACGATCGCAACGCATACACCCGTGTTTTCCGCAATTCGTGATCATTAGGATCGGACTCTGATAATTGTTTTATTTGAAATGCTTTTCAATGTTTTGAACAAAGTTACGATAGTGTTTTAATTATATTAAAAATGAAATTTTTACTTTGGATTTTTGGGTCGTTACACTAAGGCAAGTACGTTACGCGTACGAGCTGAGTACACCCCGCGTACTCAGCAAGCTGGGCCTCGGATTAGTGGATATTCGGTTTAAGCCATCTTGGGACTTAGGTGCCATGGGACTTGTTGGGCCATCAGAATTCAAGTGTTTTGGACTAGGAATGTTTTTGGACCTTGGTTTAAGGCCCATGAAAGGTTTGGGCCCAATTTGGAAAATTGGGCCATATTTGGGCCTTGGGTGTTTAATTGGAATTTGGGCTTTTGGATTGTTGGATTGAGCCTTGGCTTTGGGCCAAGTTATGAAGAGGGTAAAAAGGTCTTTTACCCTAGTTTGGACACTTAGTGTGGGTCGGATCCGATTATTGATGGATGATTAACTTGTGATTGATAGCGCGGGGATTCTTGCGGGCCAGCAGCCAGAGATTCTTTTTGTGAGATTCGGCAGTGTGAGGTGAGTTTCCTTACAATGTTTAGCGGGTCGAAGGCACCAATGTCGGCCCATGGTTTTTCTATGTAGGGTGCTAGATGTCTGCGTGACTCTTGCATGTGTATGTGCTTGTATGCTTACTGGGCGGGACCCGATGGTTATTTTGTATGCTAGTATCTGGTTATGCATATATGATTTGTAGGTTGGCGGGGCCTGATGATTGTACGGTATGCTATTATCTTTGTGATTTCCGCATGTGTTTGGATGTTTATATGATTATATGGTTATATGTTTAGTGGGCGGGGCCCGGTATATGAGTTTGGGCGGGACCCGTTGTACTCAGTGGGTGGGGCCCGATATATTTAGTGGGCGGGCCCGTTATATGAGTTTGGGCAGGGCCCGTTAAACCCAGTGGCCGGAGTCTGTTATATGTATGATATGTATGGTATGTGGTATTTTGGGGAACTCACTAAGCTTTGTGTTTATGGTTTTCAATTTATGTTTCAGGTAATTCGGTTTTCAAATGGAAGATCTCGGGATGATTACAGAGTATACACCACATGTTTCCGCACTCTGTGATTTACTCTGATAACGATGATGTATTAATAAAGCTTTGATTACCTTGTTTTTATGAAAATTATATGATTTACTATTTTAGTAATTTAAAAATGAAAATTTTTGGGTCTTATTTTTTGGGACTTTACAGTGCAGATAAGTACAATGTCTTGTTGTGTCAATCAGTAAACTTTGTTTATGGTTTGACTATGAATTCATCATGTTTGACTATGAATTAATCCAATTTCAATACCAATTATTGTATATATATAATCGGGTTCCTTTGATTTTTATAATACACTTTCATTGCATGTGAAAGTGAATTCTTACAATGTAGTTACTCAAAAAGATTTTGTGACCTACCAATATTCTTTCATAATCGTGAAAGAACAATTCCTAATACCTTCATAGCCATCAAGATAACTTTGACCGACTGCTTTTAATCCTGTTTCGTGGCTTTAGGTTGCGTGGTATGTCATCTTTATTTTATTGAATTAATTAATAGTTGTAAGTAAGATTTTTGATGTATCTAATACAAGTATCTTTTATTTTTATGCAGATTCGTACCTTCCTTAGGTGCATAATACCATTAATATTTGTGGGTTATGTATAAGAGTGTAAGTGAACCGAGCTACTTGTGAGCTACTCGGGATCGACTCGTTAAAAGCTCGACTCGAGATCAAATTGAGCGAGCTCGAGCGTAAATATGAGGCTCGTTTATTAAACGAGCTCGAGCCGAGCTTCAATTAGTAGGCTCGCGAGCCTAAACGGGCCTAAACGAGCCTATATATATATATATATATATATATATATATATATATATATATATATATATATATATATATAGTCTCGTTTAGGCCCACGGGCCCACTAAATTGTTCATGAGCCGAGCTTGAGCTCGAGTTTCTTCAAAATTAAACAAGCCGAGCTCGAGCTTAGTCATGCTCGGGCTCAACTCAGCTTGTTTCACCTCTAGTTATGTGCCCCTAATCGGGAACAATCGGACAACAATGTACTTTGTGGGTTAGTAAAAAGATTGTTGTAAGATTATCATATGTCTTGGGTTTGCTATAGAGTTTAATATGTTTGTTTTCCGTTAATTTCAGAGTATTTTAAAAATCATATATAAAAACTTCTTTTAGTCTTGTGATGTTAAAACTAAATTACAATATAAAAGCATCAGAACATCTTAAGAATTTAATAAAAACATTCCAAGATATAATGATAATTCAGGATGATGGAAGCGAAAACTAATTGTATATCTATCTAACAAATAGGTTTTCACTATAACTAATATGTTTAGAAAATATCAAAGAAAATTCAGAAATACCTCCCTGTAGACATACATATTCCAGATTTGTCTTTACAAATTCCCACCTCCCGCTAGTTACAATGCAAACCAAATATTCACTCATTTTGTTACAGAGGTTTTAAATAAATTTTCCAAAGAAATAACTGTTAAAATGATAACTTTTTGCAAAACTATATATATAATATCGTTGTTTTGTAGTCAAATCTATCATTTTCGTAGTCAAAATTAAAAAAACAAAAAAAAATTACATCAACGGAAAATCGCAGATGAAGGCGGAGTAACTCGCAGTTGAACTCACTTCATCTACGAACATGGGTGAAGGGAGAGGGTATTTATACCCCAAAAAACCGAAAAACTCAAAAAAAAAAAAAAAGACATATATGAACATAAAAGTCCTTTATGGGTAGCATGTTGTACAATATCAGGTCAATGAGAAAAATCACATACGAACTTAACCCATCTATAATTTTGATGGTTAATTTTGTAATTTGGGTTTTTTTTTTTACTATTTTCAACAAAATCATTAAGATAATTGGCTAAATTTATAATTTTCTCTTAATATAATATATCCCTTTATTAAGAATTAAGGATCACTACTAGTATCAATAGATAATTCATAATCTTAAATCGACACATTTTATCAAATCAAATATCACTTTACAATTTTGTTAAATGGCATGTTTCTTAATGACATTCTAACCAATTTATACAAATTCACAATATTTTTTTTACCAACATCTTCAAACCCCGCCAACAATTACATACTTTATCATTTTGATTAAAATTTGGTTTAGTCTTTCCCATGTTCTTCGACTATTAACACACAAACCATCTTTTATCAACAAATCTTTGACATACAATTAACATTTCATACAATCACCAAATGCTATAAACCTAAATTAATTTTAAATTTGATCGAATTGAGGAGATATCGAGTTATATTTCAATTTATGATACAAATCTATACACCTTCAACAATAATATTACAAAATCAAATAATCTGACATCCATCAACCACAATACCTTTAGCAGCAGGACAAGAAGCCAAAGGACAACCATCCGGTTTACTTCCCCACCAATTTAAACTAACTCCCTCCATATCCAAACTAACATACAACAACACCCCTATAAACGCCAATCCTGCATCTAAAGCCCTGACAACAAATAATTATGTCGGCCCAACCAATTATGATTGTATCTATATGCCACAAATCCCGATAAAAAACCAATAATAATCCAACTGTTGTAGTTCACAAAAGTGGCAGTAACAAGAATTTGAAATGAAAAACTGAAGATTGTATTTCTCTCTCTACCATTACAATGATCTGGAAGCAATATATATATATTGTACAGGGAATGCTAAAATGAACCACTAATGTAAGCCTAACTGATTGTAATAGAAAGAAACATCTAGCTAACTATTTACAACTGTTGGCATGGCATTGAGAACACGTGTACATGGCTTGATAGTCCCAACATCCCCCATCAAGATGGACTCTGAAAAAATATCTTGAAGAGCCATCTTGGACAATAAAGGCAACATCTTTGCTTTGGGTAATGGCTTAGTAAACAAATCAGCAAGTTGATATTGACTTCTTATAGGCATGAGCTTGATTGTATTATCAACAACTTTATCTCGAATGAAATGACAATCCAATTCGATATGCTTAGTCCTTTCATGAAATGTTGGATTATTGGCTAGCTTTATGGCTGACTCATTATCGCAAAATAGAAGAGTTGATGCAGTAGTATCAATGTTGAAAGCTTGAAGAAGATGTTTAATCCAAATAATTTCACTGGTTGTAGCAGCTAATGCCCTGTATTCTGCTTCAGTGGAAGATCTAGAAACAATTGTTTGTTTCTTAGATTTCCATGAAACCATGGAATCACAAAAAAAAAATGCAAAAACCAGTGACGGATCTTCTAGTATTGGGACAACCAGCCCAATCAGAATCACTGAAGGCTCTTAATTGAGAAGATGCCTTAGATGAAAGGAAATGACCTTGACCAGGATTAAACTTCAAATACCTTAGAAGATGAGTGATAGCTGCCATGTGAGGTATTCTTGGTGAAGTAATATATTGACTTAATCTGTGAACAGCATATGTGATGTCTGGCCTTGTAATAGTGAGGTACATAAGTCTGCCAATGAGTCTTCTATATTGAGCTGGATCATCTAAATCTTTTCCTTCAAAATTAGAAAGCTTGAGCTTTGGATCCATGGGATATTGTGTTGGCTTGGCAGCAAGCATACTAGTGTCTTGTAAAAGATCCAAAGTATATTTTCTTTGAGAGACAATTATGCCCTTTTGTGATCTAGCAATTTCAAGGCCAAGAAAATGCTTTAAATTTCCCAAATCTTTGAGTTTGAATTCAGCACTAAGTCTTTCTTTGACCAAATTAATTTCATGCAAAGAAGCTCCGGTAAGTACTATGTCGTCTATATAGACAAGAAGTGCTACATAATTGGAACCATGTCCTTTGTAAAATAGAGAGTAATTAGCTTTAGATTGAATAAAACCTTCTTGAAGCAAAAAAGAAGAGAACTTTGCATACCATTGTCTACTTGCTTGTCTTAGGCCATAAAGAGACTTTTGTAATTTACAAGCAAGTTTGGTATGTGCTGGAAAAGTTTGTGAAATCGTGTAACCTTGAGGTATTTGCATATAAACATCTTCTACTAGATCCCCATTAAGAAAGGCATTATTGACATCCAATTGGATTAAAGGCCAAGAATGTTGTGCTGCAATTGCCAAAAGGAGCTTGACTGTAACTAACTTGGCAACAGGTGAAAAAGTATCCACAAAATCAATGCCTTCTTGTTGGTTAAACCCTTTAGCCACTAAGCGCGCTTTGTACCTTTCAATAGTACCATCTGCTTTCCTTTTGATTTTAAATACCCATTTGCATCCTAAAGCTTTTCTGTCTTTGGGTAAAGGAACTACAACCCAAGTATTATTAACTTCCAGGGCATGTAATTCAGCATTCATAGCTTCTGTCCATTCTTTTGAAAGTGTTGCTTCTTTATAAGACTTAGGTTCAATTTCAGTAGAAAGAGCTAAAGTGTATGCTTTCTGTTGTGGAGATAACCTTGAATATGTAACAGATTGTGAAAGAGGATATTTGACAGTTGATGATGCAGGGGTAGAACTGTCATTTTGAACTAAATGACAATGATAATCTTGTAAATAAGTAGGTTTTAGGCGATTTCGTTGAGGCCTACTTGATATGGGTATGGGATCATTATTTTCATCATTTGGTGAAAAAGAGGATTGATCATGAGATATAGAGTTATATACCTCAGTATCATCATCCATAACAGGATCCAAAACAGTGGGAAGGGTATGAAAGGGAAAAGGATTGATTGTTTCTGTACTTTGAACTTGAGTGAAAGGAAATATGTCTTCATGAAAAACACTGCCACGAGAGTTGAAGACTTGTCTTGTTTCAAGATCAATGAATTTATAGGCTTTCATTCCAGGTGGATACCCTATGAAAATACATGATCTGGCACGAGAATCAAATTTTGTACGATTAGAATTGAGTGTGGATACAAAAGCTAAACATCCAAAAGCTTTGAGATTGAAATAATCAGGTTTGATCTGATAAAGCTTTTCAAATGGCGATATCTTGTTGAGAAGTTTACAAGGAGTTCTATTTATCAAATATGTTGCATGTAACACACACTCAGACCAGTAAATGATTGGTACTTTGGATTGAAAATATAATGCTCTAGCAACATTTAAAAGGTGTTGATGCTTCCTTTCAACAACGGAATTTTGTTGTGGCCTTTCAACACAAGAGAATTGATGTAAAGTTCCTTGTTCATTAAAGAATTCAGTGAAAGATAATTCTTTGGCATTATCTGATCTGAATGTCTTAATGATAACACCAAATTGGGTTTTGACCATTTTAAAGAATCTTGGAACAACCAATTGAGCCTCTGATTTTTGTCTAATGAGATATATCCATGTGAACCTTGAACAATCATCAACCAAAGTGACAAAATATCTATACCCTTGATGAGAATTAACACTGTAAGGTCCCCAAATGTCACAATGTACAAGATCAAATGGTTTTGATGTAATATTGTTCAAACAAGGAAACGACAATTTCTTCTGTTTAGCTAAAGGACATATATGACAATGAACTTTATCTAAATCTTTATTTGAAACAAGAATACTATCCAGCATCTTGAGTTTATTTGCAGATGGATGCCCAAATCTTTGATGCCACTTGTGACAAGAAACAACAACAACATTAACAGATACAGGCAAAGTAGAGGGTAAAACAGTAAAAACATCTTCATGCAGCACATAAAGTCCAGCTTGCACTTTACCCTTGCCAATCATCAACTTGTTCTTGATCTGCTTAATTGAAGCAAAATCATGATAAAATTCTACTGCAATTGTCCTTTCATTAGTCAGACATGAAACTGAGATGAGATTAAGTTCAAATTGTGGGACAAAAAGAACATCTCTAAGAAATAGAGTATCACTTAATTTGATATTTCCCATCAATTGAACTGTAATTCTTGATCGATTTGGTAATAATACTCTGGTATTTGCAATTTGTTTCATATCTGTAAACAAATGTTTATCGTTGCAAATATGGCGGGTAGCTCCTGAATCTAAGACCCAAACATTTGATTGATAATGTCCAGAGTTCAGATTAAGGATATAATGAGTACCTGTGTGAAATTCAGTAGCAGTAGTGACCATATTGGTGGATGCTAACTTTCCAGAGAGCAGACCAATGAGTTGTTGACACTGAGAATTGGTGAGACCTGTCACTACATCATTTGTATCCAAAGAAGAGGAACTAGCATGATTATCAATTTCAATTGGTGAATTGAAAGATACAGAGTTGACCCGATTATCTCTTGTTGACTGATTGTTCTTATATCCCGGAGGAAATCCATGTAAACGATAACATTTCTCTTGTGTGTGTCCTGTTCTTTTACAATGAGTGCAGAAAGAAGATTTGTTTCCATTATTCTTGTGATTAGGATTAAAACGAGATTTATTACCATTGTTGTTAGTAAAACCATCATTATTACTTCGTACATTGAAAGCCATAGGAGAAGAACTAGATTGCAACATTCCAACATCTCGTTGTCGTTCTTCTTGAATGATTAGAGAGAAAATTTTGTTCACCGATGGAATTGGATCCATCAATAGGATTTGACCACGAACTTGAGCATAACTTTCATTTAATCCCATTAGAAAACTCATGGTTTGTTCAACTTCTCTAGCACCTCCGCATATACACAGGCCACAGGTACAATTTGCATTATAGTTGGACAATTCCTCCCATAGAACTTTGAGTTTAGTGAAGTAATTACTAATCGAGTCTTGTCCTTGAACAAGATTCATAAGATCTCTCTTGATTTGGAAAACCCTAGGGCCATTACTCTGCTGAAATCGTTCTTTGAGTTCCTTCCAAATCGCCTGCGCAGTATCCAAATAGATCACAGAAGCAGATATTTCCTTAGAAACCGAGTTCAGAATCCATGAGATCATTATATTGTTGTTCCTAATCCACGACTTGAGTTTTGCTGGATCAGAATTATCAGGTCTTGGAAGTGTACCATCAACAAAATCAATTTTGTTCTTGACAGATAACGAGATTGTCATTGACCTACTCCACGATGCATAATTTTCACCGGTAAGAACTTGAGAAACAAGAACTAACCCAGGGTTATCAGAATGATGCAAATAATATGGATCATTTGCGGAATTTTGATCCAAAGATTGATTTGAATTACTACTATTCGATGAATTAGGCATTGTGAAATTTGGAATTCAATCGAATAATGAAGAATTCAAAGAAGCACAAAACAATCAATGAAAACAGAAAATCGATTGCGAACAAGAACAATCGATGATGAAGATTGAAAGATAAATTTGAATTTGAGTAAAGAACGGAAGTCGCTCTGATACTATAACAAGAATTTGAAATGAGAAACTGAAGATTGTATTTCTCTCTCTACCATTACAATGATCTGGAAGCAATATATATATTGTACAGGGAATGCTAAAATGAACCACTAATGTAAGCCTAACTGATTGTAATAGAAAGAAACATCTAGCTAACTATTTACAACTGTTGGCATGGCATTGAGAACACGTGTACATGGCTTGATAGTCCCAACAGGCAGGGGACATGTTGATTGTTGCACCTAAATAAACTGGTGTTGTGATGAGTTTAATCCAGTTTTGGGTAGGAAAAGCCTTGTGTAAGAGCCAAACTAGAATAGGAGCAATTGCTCCTGCTAAAAAGAACCAGTTTATGGAGTTGTTGTAGCCAAGATTACCAAAGATTCTTTGGGGACCGATTAGACCCCATATGACTGAGGCGTCATAGAAGACATGGTCACCAGGGCAGGTCCATGGGCTGCCCGGGGGCAGCAAGGCTCTTTCACATATGTTTGGGACTGTGTCTATTAGCAACCGTGCGGTTCCTAAGTGCACCAGTGCTGATTATACAGATTCAGAAGTTATCAAGAGTTGACAGAAAGGTGCCCCTCAGCCAAAGGTTGAACGACGAAATGTGTAGATTTAGCAGTAGAGTAGTGGGTGTGTGTTAGCTGTTCTAAAAAATAATAATAAATAAATAAATAGGCAAGGAAGGAACCTTAGCCATGAACATTGATCTTGGAGGGATCTTCATGTAATGTCTGAGTTTGAAGTCATGTAAAAAGGCAATCCCTTGTTTCACACTAACGTATCCGTAACCCTTAAAACACATGTTGGCCACAGAGTATCCTAGGTACAAGTATCCTATGATGTACTCCGTAATCACATTCAACCCCGTTGTCTATTTAATAAACACCAAATTACCAAAATACCCATGTTACACTTCCAAATATCATCAATCATCAATCTTTTCGAGTACATAATTCAAGATACCCATGTTATGTTAGTCATCATAACATAGGTTACGGGGTTCAAGACTTGCTAGCAATATAGTTGGTCAATATGTACTTGTTTTACAACAAACATAATGCTTTTGGCAGTCTGCGCTCAAGGGTTATTGAAAAGAGAACTCTTTTGCAGAAATATTATTAATCTATTCTAGTACAAAATCCAAGATACCTAGTTTGTTGTGGCAGTGATGACACCTATAAGAAGCGTGAAAATAATGAGTCCACATGCAAACAAGAACGCCCGCCATGGTAATTGAAGTTGAGTTTTATAATATTCACATACGAATAATGTTGCTACAATATTTGTCAACAGAATACAAGTGAATCGCCACTTTGTCACTTATTTATTATACCGTCTCATAAGCATACTATACGCGTCCATATTCATTTCTTGAAATGCCGACTTACTTAGATCCCATATTTCTCTAAGACAACATAAAAACTTTACATAAAACATCACTTATACATTTACACTATAAAAAGATTAAAAAGGATCTAAACCTGCCATGAAAAATCAACACATGAACCACAGTATCAGTGAGACATACAAGAGACATGCAAAACTAAGAGGATAAGCCATGGCGAAGAAGATATTAAGAGGAAAATGATGGTGCTCGTAGTCAATTCTCGTCCTTCAATCAACGTCGCGATGGATCTCTGATCGATGAAAACGTTGTTGAAGAAATCGATGAAGGAATGTCGTACAAAATCTCGTGTTTTGTGTTTGTTGTGTCAATGGCGATCGGATGTTATCTTCCAACCCCTGCAGCTCAGAAATCAACCAATCCGCATTCTGTTCCCCGGTGAATCAACCTACTCAGGCGACATTTTCTTATATTGCGACATTCTGATCAATTTGGTCATTCTCTGTATGGTGTAATTGTGGGATATAATTTGTCCTTTGTATCCACAAATGGATCCATGACAATTATCGTGAAAAAAATCGTATGGAAAGTTTGTCACAGACTAAGCTCCTCATCGAGAACCTCCTTCATGATTGGAATCGCGATGATAATCATTAGTCACTAGACAAAAAATTATCATTGCAAGTTGGACCGATTACTGCAGAGCGGGCACTGCGATTCCATTTGTATGTATGATTGTTTGTCTATACTACATGTATCGAGAACCGACTAAGAATCGTCGTCGAAGCTTTAACGTTCAACTCAGATCTCACCGTAGTTAAACAACAAAGCGTTCAAAAAATAAACGAAAAAATCTCCAACGAGATCGCTATCGCTCTATTCGTTGCTGCTATCGCTCTATTCGTTGCTGCAACGACGCTTGCAGCAGATCTTCCGGCAGTGAGTATATATAAAGAGCTTCTAATTTTGGTACCAAATGTTTTCAGCAGTATGTAAAGATATGCTGCAAGCGATCTCATTGGAGATTTTTCCATTTACTTCTTTAACACTTTGTTGTTTAATGATTTCATCACACACATTTTTCCATTGAGATCTAGTAGAAAGTTTAACGTTAAAGCTTCGACAACGATTCTCAGCCAGTTCTTCATAGATGTAGTATAGACGAACAATTATATAGACAAACAGAATCGTAGTACCAACTCTCGATAACTGATCCAATTTACAATGGTGATTTGTGTCCATTAACTAATGATTATCATCGCAAATCCAATCATGAAGGATGTGCTTGACGAGCAACTTAGCCTATAATTGTAAAAGACTTTCTATACGAATTTTTCACGGCATTGTCATTGATCAATTTGTAGATATAGAGGACAAATTTGATTCTAGAATTACACCATATACAGAACCGAAAAAGGATCAAATTGAATAGAATTGCATAGTATAAGAAAACGTTGAGTAAGTTGATTCACTAAAAAAAACATGTGGGGTGGTTGATTTTTAAGCGGCAAGAGTCGAAAGATAACATCCGATCATCGTTGACATAGAAAGTACAAAACACGAGATTTTAGAAGGCATTCCTCCATCGATTTCTTCAACGACATTCTCATCGATTAGAAATCCACCGCAATGTTGTCGGCCGAAGAAGGAAAGGAATCGAGCACGAGCGCCATCATTTTCATCGATCCCCATTGACGTGATATTGTTCACTTTGTCAAAAAAAAGTACTTTATATCTATTCATGCACAAAGAAAATGAAAAATCTGAAAGTCGTTATTGGTGTGATATCAACTCAAATTGTCGTATCTTGGTGTAAGATCTAAACCAAGAAGTTGGAGTTGGTGCCGCTAGCGAGTTCCCAACGTGATTCCTAGCTGCCATCACATTGCAAAGCCGTTAGAATCACCCCTAAGGATCGTGCCTCGGGAGCAGGCTCCGACAATCAAGTTAAATCGATGTAGGATGTGAAATGGTTTTCCTTGTTGGAGAGAACCATCTTGGTGAGGATGGAAGTGTGTGTGATGGAGGCTTATGTCTGAAGGTACTCTATTTATAAGACTAGGTCAAAGGGAACTTAGGTGAGGCCTTCGGCCAGCCCAAATCAGGCCCTGTGCTAGCCTAAGGCTAGGCAAGTCCGCCTATCGGGGCGCCAAGTTGGGGCGACATGCAGACTGCCAGGCAGTGCCGGCTCATGTAGCTGCCAAGCAGTCCCACAAGCAACAACTAGGCTGTGCTGCTAAGCTGCTGACGGGCAGGAGTGCTGGCAGACAGGTCTAGCCAATAGATTACTTAGAAGGACATGGTTGTTGCATATTTGTTGTTCTACATGTCTTGATGGGTAAATGATGGTGTTTGAAGCTGAAGTTCTTCCAGTATGTAGTCTTTATGACGTCTCTTAGTATTTAGTTGTCAACAACTATAATAATATGTAGTCTTTATGACATCTCTTAGTAGTTAGTTGGGATGACTCCTATTTTTGTTTTTGTTTGTGTCATGGACACTAGCATTTTCCTTATGTGTAGTAACAAGTAGAATCGAAAGTTGTTCCCATCTTCTCTCATTTTTGTCGTGAATTTTGATTATCAGAGTTGCAACTTCTTGGTGACAAGCTTGTTGGTGAAAGTTGGTAAGTCAGCATAGGGTTTGTCTTCACTACTTGCCAAAAGGTAGCAATAAGTTCAGACTAGGCCCGAAAGTAGCTTTGTGTAGGGACAAGGAGAATCCTGGTAATAGTTCTTTTAGATGAGACTAGATAAGACATGGGAATCATGTGTATAGCGATAGGGGCAGGAATAGATGGCATGTATTTGAGGCAGAGAAGTTGTTAACGTGTAGTTTGCTTGATGATATGGTGAAATAAGCATGTGAACATCTGATTTTCTAGACAGGCTGCAAGTGTGGACAGCCAACATTTCAAAAGTCAAGTCCATATGAATTGGGTATGGCTGGAATGTGAAATCTTGTAAATCTGGCTTCAAGGGTAGCAGAGTCAGGTTGGAATGTGAAATTTTGTAGGAGGCATAGGTGGCATCCTATGTAAGTGTTTGTGTGGTTGTAGTCTGATCTGATTTTCTTGTGATGCTTTCTATACTCATAAGTTGCTTGAGTAGTCTGATATTGACATAGAGAAATAATGGCAGTGAGTTGGCTCTTCTTTCAGATATATTGTCGAGCAGTTGGAGTGCATAACTTATCTTCATCTTTTTCTCGGACATTTTTGTTAAACTACCACAGCTCAATGTATACAGTTTCATCCCTGTCTTCAGATACCAAATTCAGCAAATAAAGGAAACACATATATAGAGGTTGAAACACGAAATTAAGGAGATGGAAAAAGAAAGGAAAATGTTTGGATGCATATGTTCTTGTTGACATGTATACTGATTGTTTTGTTTTGAATGGAGATGTTTGTTGCAACCAAAGACCCACCCACCTCGGTACCTTTTGGCTTAAAGCTTAATTTTGTTTGTTTCTTTAAATCTTCTTTTTTACTTTCATAAAGGGGGCTGAGCCTACAAGAACTAACTAGATGACTGAGTAATGAGAAGGTACCATTCTTTCTAGAGCCACAAGCTAAAACCTTTTTACAATATTTGCATTTTGATTTTCTTGCGCCTTTAACATATGGAAAATGCTCCCAAACAACGACATCAATTACACCTGCACCTGTTATTGAGACTTCAACTCCATTGACTTGTTAATCATCGACATCAATTACGCCTTCATTAGTAGTCATGCTGAAATACATAGTACGTTAGTACTCAATCAGGTGAAAACATAGTGAGTTGCAAAAAGTAATATTCAAACAGCCAAAAACAGTGACATAAAATGTTTTTATATAGTTATCAAGTGGAATTAGAAGCTCATATATGATTCACAGATTCACACCATCACATATTCAGAAATTAACACTATCACAGATTCAACAAAAGCAGGAAACATTGGCAACAAGTCAACAATTACTCAGCTAAGGATATGAAAATACAAATGGTATATCTAGTGCCTCAGTTGGTTTCCACAGTGTTTTAGAGAAAGAATAAAAGAAAAAAAAAACCTTTCAAAAGCTTAAACTGAAAGGTCAAGGCTATCTGATATTCTGAGTCGACGCATAATCAAGTTAAGATGAATAAAAAATGAAGAGAAACTTAAAAAAAAGGAATGCATCAAGGCTATTCCTCTTTTCTCGATTCATATCAGAAAAATGCTCTAACAGACGGTTGGAACTTGGAACAATCATACCACACTTTCGATAAAGTCGATTGCAGTTTACCCGAATGAATAAGATATATACATTTTAGAGAACCAGAACTACTAAAGATTTCTTTGTAGCTCATGCTTCTAGATGAGAATATGAAATTGTCAGATAAATTTTTGGAGACAAAACCTTTGAAGATATGCAGATCTATAGGAGCTTTGCGCAGACGAAGCTTCTGAATAACAGATATGTGAGGAGGCAGTGTGTGTAAATGGGGCTTAAGGTGGAGGAAAATCCCATGGATGGAGGAGAAGGCGCTGTATTTATAAGGCTAGGTTAAAAAGAAAGTAGGTCAAGTTTTGGGCCAGTACCCCCATGGCCAAGGGCGAGACAAGCAGGTTGCCAAGTTGTTGACGGGTTGGAGTGTTGGCACACAAGTCTAGCCAATAGACCTATTATTATCTATCATTATCCGTTATCGTTGTTACTTTCACAATTTTCTAATCTTTTCCTTTTTATGAAAAAAGTAAATTTAATAATCTTCGGTTTATAAAGATGTTATGTCATGTTTAAACCGTTAAAAGGCCATTTTATTTATGTTTGTGTCATGGTGTATTGTTTTCAAACATGAAAATTTTGTTTAGGGTTTTAAGTTTTATGTAATTTTATTCGAAGGATTATTGTATTTTTAAGTTTTATGTAATTTTATTCGAAGGATTATTGTATTTTTAAGTTTTTTATAATTATATGTGACAACCCCTTTATTAAACAAATTGAGTTGAAAAAAATAAACATGTCAATTCATTTAATAAACAAGTTGGGTGGAACTGAGAATTCTCAGTCTATTAATTACAAAATTTGGGTTAGATTGAGATTTCAACATCTTTAATTAACACATATCAACCCGAAATGACTCAACCATCCCTACGTGCGTGGGTGTTTAGCACCACTAGGAAAACCTTCATAAACACCCTAGAACACAACTCTTCCATCATTATTTGAGAATCTACCAACATCGGCCAAACTTCAAGGAACAATCACTTCCCTTTAAGCAATTTACAAGCATTTTTTACTTGATTGTATGTTTGTTCTATTTAGCTTAACTTAGTTGGGGACTAAGTGTCATTCATGGTGCTTGTAGGATCAATCCTTTGACATAGTTATGTTTTTGTTAAGAATAAATCACACACACGCACACACAATGGCATAATATTTAACGCGGTTCAGCCAATACAAACTACGTCCCACAGGACACGAGCTTGAATACAATAGTATAATCAAATCCCTAGCTATTAATCGTATTATATAAGCAAATTATATCTTATGTGTTGTCAAATTAATGATAAAAATCTTTGGAAGTTAAAGGAAGTTATATCCCAAAAACAGCATCTTATGTGTTGTCAAATTAATGATAAAATCGAATAAGCTATGGAAGCATAAGTTGATTTCTTTTTGTCAAAATACACTTCAAAATGCATATTTTCCATAGTACTTCCTCTTAATGTCACATCCCGATCCTTGTCGGAATCGATCAAGGCGTGATATATTGTTCAAAGTCTCATGACAACTATGTTATAATATGATTAGATTCAATTAAGTACTAAGTATGCAAACAAGATCCACAACATACAAATACATATCCAAATACGAACAACATTTATTACATCAAATTTAAATTGTCTTGTGGATTTCTAAGGCGCAACCTATTTTTCATCATTCTTCATTCTTCAAATCTGCACCATGGGTAAAAACAGGTCAACTACGAGAGTTGGTGAGTAATCAAATTTTAGTAGAGAAAATTGTGAAGTTGAAACATTTATAATTTGAAATTTGTTTTCTTTTGAAGTCGCCAAATAATTGTATTTGAGATAAATGTTTATAAATCAAAAATTGATTAACAATTGATAACAACAATAATAAGTCCTCGCCCTATATGTATATATATATATATATGTATATATATAAATATATATAGGATGGAGCATCTAATCATCATACACACTCAACCACGTGTGATCAATCACCTTAGCGTCCCAAGGCGGGGTGGTCAACCCAATAGCGCTATTATTGTCCATGACGTACCTCAAGAATACGGGCATAGTCATGGAGATTAGACTAAAAATGGTAATGCACTACAAGTACATGTAGCGTAAACAAACAATAGTTATACAATTAATGATTCACGTATAAATGTCCCAACAATGTCTCAATTGTGTTAAAACAATAAAATGAAGTTGGAATATATTAGAACCACATGATACACCCCAAAAGTATTGAAAATTATAAAGTATGGGGTAGATTACTCACTTTAGTCCCAAAACGAAATGCGTGTGTCGTACGATAGACGATTCGGGTCAAAATGGCGTAGAACCTAATATAATTAATAGTTTTGGTTTAGGAACTGCTAAACAAGAATGAAGTATTAATACAAATAATTAGACACGTATTCTTATATTAGATGAATTAACAATAATTCATTTTGATTATAATATTAAGGTATTTATTTGTTAAATGAATTTTAAATTGAATTACTTACTTTGCATAATTAATTTATATTTTCAATTTAGGCTAGATTTTAATAATTTCTTATTAAAATAATAACTTGCCTAATTATAATTATTTATAGATTTTAACAATTATTTATATGAAATAATCATTAAAATGCATTTTTACATGCTTAAATACTTAGGAAAATAGTTTTAAATAGTAAACAGTATTGAAAAATTATGAAATTATTAGGAAATCATTATTTCATACAATATGAATTACTGTAAAATTTGTATATTTTTCTGAACTGTTTTAGTATTTATTTAATATTTTAATGATTAAACAACAAAAAATTCGGGAAAAATAGTAAATGATTCTCAAAAAATCTGTAAAATTAACCATAGTTTTATAACATGATGTAGAGTCCAGTGTATAAGTTTCAGATATTTGTTACTATGGGAAGTATTTTTTATATATTTCATTATTAATTAATCAATAAAATCATAAATAATAGTAAACAGTAATATAAATGCATGAAACTTCATATATCATGTTTAATCAGTATACATGTCATCCCAGAATTTTCTCAGAATTTATTGAATGCAACAAGTATTTTATGTGAATTATTGCCCTACTTTATTGAAATAATTATGATAATTCAATAAAAATAAGTTATTTTCTGAAAATTTCCAGAACTTCTTATTTTATTGATGGTATTCTGAGAAAAATCAGGTTTATGAAAAAAAATGAGTTTTAGATATTTTGGTGGATTTAATTTGTTTCTTGTATGAATTTGAAACTTTTAACAACATACCTTGATGAATGCTTCAAGAGGGATGAAGATTTGAGTATAATAGATTGTTCTTGGATGGAATATGAGTATTCTTGGAGGAAATTTCGAGATTGAGAGTGAGAGAAAGAATAGAGAAGATTTAAGTGGTGAAGAGAATAATATGTTGGGAGAAAAAGGAAAGGAAAGTGGATGAGAGGTGTGAGTGGGAGACCATGGGAATAATCTTTTTGCTTTTGGTGGTCTTCATAATTTCCCACTAACACAAGCATCTTTTACATAATTAATATATGAGTTTTATAAAATTTAAAGTAAAGTTTATAAAAAATAGAGTTTTATAAAATTTAATGTAAAGTTTATAAAAATGGAGTTTTATAAAAGATAGGTTATTATTTGATTATAACAATCTACTTTGATTTGAAGTTTAACTAGAGAATTCAAGTTTGATTCTTTTAATTTAATTAGAGAATTATACTTTGATTTTATTTTAATATGGTATCATAATTTATTTTGATTATAGTTATAACGTTGTACAATACTATGTTGCTATTAACGTCAAGTTATATCGTATTGCATGGGTTTTGATCCTATTAGCGTCAAGTAATCTTGAGTAGGGTTTATTAAATTTCCAATTGGGTTGGGTTGACCCGAATCCATTTTAGGCGGATGTCACAGTCTCCCCTACTTTAGGAAATTTCGTCCCGAAATTTAAGAAGAGAGTACCTTAAGAGAAAAGTTGTGGGTATTTGGTACGCATATGATCCTCACGCTCCCATGTATACTCAGGTCCACGTGCCGACTGCCACCTGACCTTAACCAGGGGAATGCGACTTCTTTTGAGTTGCTTTTCCTTTCGGTCGGCAATTTCCAAGGGTTTCTCGGTAAATTGCATTGTCTCGTCGATTTGGATATCCTCGAGAGGAACATGAAGGTTCTCGTCTGCTAAACACTTCTTGAGGTTGGCTATATGAAATACTGGGTGAACTTTCTTAAGCTCTGTTGGTAGATCCAACTCGTAGGCTACTGGTCCGATCCTTTTTATGATCTTAAACGGGCCTACGTAGCGTGGTGCCAATTTACCCTTGCGTCCAAATCGAACCACACCTTTCCATGGGGACACTTTTAACATGACCATGTCACCTACGGTAAATTCAAGCGGTTTGCGTCGCTTGTCGGCATAACTCTTTTGTCGGCTATGAGATGCGAGAAGGTTATCGCGAATCTGAGTGATTTTGTCGGTTGTTTCCTGGATAAGCTCAGGACCAACGATTGGAGAATCCACTGTTGCGCGAATCACGTGGGACTCACCGATTTCATGCCAGCAAATAGGAGATCGGCATTTACGGCCATACAATGCCTCAAATGGTGGCATCTTGATGCTAGAATGATAACTGTTATTATAGGAGAATTCCACCAACGGTAAATGAGAGTCCCAGTTTCCTCCGAAATCCAAGACACACGCCCTCAACATATCTTCGAGTGTTTGAATTGTCCTCTCAGATTGACCATCGGTCTGAGGATGATAGGCGGTACTGAGATCGAGGCGGGTTCCCATGGCTGTTTGAAGTGATTGCCAAAACCGAGAGAGAAATCTCCCATCACGATCTGAAATGATGCTGAGAGGAATGCCATGCCGACTAACTATCTCGTTGATGTAAATCCGAGCAAGTTTTTCGACTTTGAAATTTTCCCGGATGGGAAGGAAATGAGCGGATTTGGTCAAACGGTCAATGATTATCCAAATGCTGTCGTGTCCTTTTGTGGTACGGGGAAGTTTGGTTACGAAATCCATGGCGATTGCTTCCCATTTCCACCTGGGGATTTCTGGTTGGACCAATAGTCCAGAGGGTCGTTGATGTTCTACTTTGACCCTGGAACATGTAAGACATTTGGCCACGAATAAAGCAATATCCTTTTTCATTCCCGACCACCAATAATTGGTTCTCAGGCCATGATACATCTTGTCAGTGCCCGGATGAATGGAATATCGGGTTTTATGAATTTCTTCCATCAGGAATATGCGAAGATTGTCACGATCTGGGATCCAGATGCGATCTTGATAATAGAAAATACCATCAGATTTGGTTTCCAACTCCCCATCAATTCCCGTGGGCATGTCATTTTCAGTAATTGCCGAGTGTTGGGCTCCTCGAATTCGGTCGCTGAGATTGGACAAGATAGGAGAACATATTAGATGAAATGCATGGGCATGTTCTTTTCGGCTTAACGCGTCGGCTACGATGTTTGCCTTGCCCGGATGATAACGTATTTCACACTCGTAATCATTTAGGAGTTCGACCCATCGTCTTTGCCTCATATTGAGTTCCTTTTGATTCAGAATATGTTGCAAGCTCTTGTGATCGGTGAAAATTACGCATTTAGTGCCGTAAAGGTAATGCCTCCAAATTTTAAGAGCGAAAATCACGGCACCGAGCTCCAAATCATGAGTCGTATAATTCCTTTCGTGGATTTTGAGTTGTCGTGATGCGTAAGCTATAACCTTTCCCCTTTGCATCAAAACACAACCTAGACCGAGATTGGAGGCATCGCAGAATACCACGAAATCTTCGGATCCTTCAGGGAGTGTAAGAATCGGAGCGTCACACAAACTTTGTTTAAGGGTTTGGAAAGCGTATTCCTGCTTGGGTCCCCAATCAAATGGTGTACCCTTGCAAGTGAGAGAAGTAAGCGGTAAAGCAATCTTTGAGAAATTTGAAATGAAACGCCGGTAATAGCCGGCTAAACCAAGGAAGGACCGAATTTCCTTGGGGGTACGGGGGGCTTTCCAATTCTGGACTGATTCAACTTTTGCGGGATCGACTAAAATACCCTTGTCACTTACAATATGACCAAGGAATTGTACCTCATTTAACCAAAACTCACATTTCGAAAATTTGGCGTAGAGCCGATTTCCTTGCAACGTTTGGAGAGTTAGGCGAAGGTGTCTTTCATGCTCTGCCCTTGTCTTGGAGTAAATGAGGATGTCATCAATAAAGACGATAACAAAATGGTCGAGATAAGGTTTAAATACCCGATTCATCAAGTCCATGAATACGGCAGGGGCATTTGTTAGGCCGAAAGGCATAACGGTGAACTCGTAATGACCATAGCGGGTTCGGAAAGCGGTTTTGGGGATGTCTTCTTCCCGTACTCGAAGTTGGTGATAACCTGAGCGAAGGTCAATTTTTGAGAAGCATGAAGCTCCTTGAAGCTGATCAAAAAGGTCGTCGATCCGAGGTAACGGATATCGGTTCTTGATGGTTAATTTATTTAACTCCCGATAATCGATACACATACGAAACGAACCATCTTTCTTTTTGATGAAGAGAACCGGGGCTCCCCAGGGTGAAGTACTAGGGCGGATAAATCCCTTATCGGTTAGTTCTTGGAGCTGACTTGCCAATTCTTGCATCTCGGTTGGAGCCAACCGATATGGAGACTTGGCTATGGGAGTAGCCTCAGGAACAAGTTCGATGCGGAACTCTAGCTCACGTACTGGAGGGAGTCCAGATACATCATCAGGAAAGACGTCGGGAAAGTCTCGTACTATCGGAATATCTTCGATCTTCTTTTCTTTGACCTTTGTTTCCACCACATGGGCTAAGAAAGCCATATATTCTTTTCGTAGATATGATCGAGCTTGAGTACATGACATAAGACTAAGCTTTTTCGAATGAGTCTCGCCATAAATACGAAGACTTTGACCGTCGGCGAGAGGAATACGAATGAACTTATCATAACATACTATTTCAGCATGGTTTTGGGATAGCCAATCCATTCCTACGATGATGTCGAAGCTACCAAGTTCCATAGGAACTAAATTGACAGAAAATTTATGACCGGAAAAATCGAAAGTGCAATCTTGGATGACTGCATTGAGTGAAACGTATTTTCCATCGGCGACTTCTACGGTAAAGTACTCATTAAGAATCGTGCGAGGTGTGTGAAGTATGGGCTCAAATTCCAAAGACACAAAACTTTTATCGGCACCTGAATCAAAAAGTACTGACGCGTAGCAGTTATTTATGAGAAACGTACCATTTACGACCTTGTTATCGGTCTTTGCTTGGGTTGCGGTAATGACAAAGGCTCGGCCTTTGGGAGCTGGAACCTGCATTGTTGGATTTGCCTGGGCTTGGGTGTTGATGATATTGACTAGCCTAGGACACGCGTTTTTGAAATGGGTGGGGTCACCACAGTTGAAGCATGTTCCAGTTGGATATCGGGTTTGTGTTTGCTGATTTGAGGGTAGATAGAGTGGTCGCTGAGTTTTTGGTGCACGACATATGTCCGCCAAGTGGCCATAGCGACCACAATTCGTACAGAGGCGACACGGGCTAGTGGTCATATGGTGATAGTTACAGTGGTTACAGAGGGGGTGAGGTCCGGTATACGACTTTTTATTTGGTTGGGCTGGTGGGGTGACTTGGGTGATAGGAGTAGCAGGGGTAATAATAGCATGGTTGTGGTGATGGCTTTTCCGCTTCTTTTTGTCATGTCGGTGGGAGGACTCGGCCTTGACAATTTGGGGGGTCTCAGGGGTCGACTTTTCAGTTGACACCTTTGAACCCTTGCGTGGGAGGACACCATCGTTCACATTGTCCTCGTTGAGTTGACCTGCTATTTCAATGGCAGATTCTAGGGTAGATGGCCTGCTGCTGGTCACCGAATCACGGATCTGGCGTGGTAACCCTTTGATGTAGCGGCGTATTGCAGTTTTCATAGGTTGAACCATGTGAGGTAGGAGTCTCGAGAGATCATGGAATCTATTGGTGTAGGTCGCGTTGTCGCCTCCCTCCTGTTTCAGATTCCAGAATTCATCCTCGAGAGTTTGCAATTCGCTGTCAGGGCAGAACTTCTCCATCATGCGTTCTTTTAGTTTTGACCAGGTCATTCCCAAGGCAACAGCCTCTCCCTTTGCCCGTTTTTCTAGGTTCCACCATGTGAGAGCATGACCTAGGAGGCACCCTGTAGCATGACGGACCATCAGGTCCTCAGGACACTCGCTATGGATGAAAGTACTCTCCATTTCTTCAATCCATGTGAGGAGTGCGGTGGCACCATCGGTGCCTTTGAAGTAAGGCGGATTGCAGTTACGAAAGTGCTTGAACGAGCAACGAGGAGTTGTTGCTGGAGCTTGTGGCTGAAGAGAATGAAGTTGGGTTGCAATTGTTGGGATGACGTTTGCTACCTCCTTGGCGACCAGGGCAGCTAGCCTTCTGTTGTTGCGAGCAGCGTATGGGGGTCGTAATGCCATCTACGAGAAACACGCATAT
The DNA here is from genome assembly GCF_052849685.1 of Lactuca virosa. Classification (NCBI taxonomy): domain Eukaryota; kingdom Viridiplantae; phylum Streptophyta; class Magnoliopsida; order Asterales; family Asteraceae; genus Lactuca; species Lactuca virosa. Next base: position 100,978,991 of record NC_136429.1, read on the forward strand.
GGACTTGTGAGTTATTTGTAAATTGATTATGGAAATAAAGTTTTTAGACATTGTTGGGTAAAATAATTGTAAAACACTTGTTGGGCCATGGTTAGGAGTGTTGGGCACTTTTTGGGCTTTCCATGGTTACTAAATGTGAAACATGTAGCACTTGCGTGGGCCCCCACAAAACTAAGTTTTCACATTTCTTTCCCACTTCTAGTCCCATTAGGGAACTTAATAGTCCAATGAGTTGGCCATTTTGGAGTGTATCCTTTCGGATACGTTTGATAAGGTCGGGTATTTTGATGGCTCAAAAGTAATGTGAATGACGCGCTTTGGCCTATAGGTTTGGGAACTCTCGCCTTTGGTCCCCAGATAAGCAAACTGGTCCCTCGGTTGATTGGGATGTATACGAATGCTTACCTAGTCAGGACTTTCAGGCTACCGGCACCTCCCCCTTCCAGTTACTACGCGTCCATTACTATGATCCTACCCAACTAGAGTGGATGACTTTGAATTTCCTATGAGCTCTAAGGAATACATATATGTATATACATTTTGTTAAACAACTTGAGTATGTGTGTGATTTTCAAAGAAAGTGGAGAATATTCACAAGTGTATGCACACATATAAGTGTCAGGAGTAATACGTATGCACATAAGGGAGCAATTAACACACAAAGGTATTCCTAGGATTTTCTAAGTGCGAATTGCATACAGTTGTGTGTGCATTTTATAAACTAGCATACGAGAGGACCCTAGAGGCTATAGACTAGGTCAAGGCAATTAACCTAATTCCCTATAGTCAAGGGCTTTGATACCAATCTGTCACATCCCGATCCTTGTCGGAATCGATCAAGGCGTGATATATTGTTCAAAGTCTCATGACAACTATGTTATAATATGATTAGATTCAATTAAGTACTAAGTATGCAAACAAGATCCACAACATACAAATACATATCCAAATACGAACAACATTTATTACATCAAATTTAAATTGTCTTGTGGATTTCTAAGGCGCAACCTATTTTTCATCATTCTTCATTCTTCAAATCTGCACCATGGGTAAAAACAGGTCAACTACGAGAGTTGGTGAGTAATCAAATTTTAGTAGAGAAAATTGTGAAGTTGAAACATTTATAATTTGAAATTTGTTTTCTTTTGAAGTCGCCAAATAATTGTATTTGAGATAAATGTTTATAAATCAAAAATTGATTAACAATTGATAACAACAATAATAAGTCCTCACCCTATATGTATATATATATATATATGTATATATATAAATATATATAGGATGGAGCATCTAATCATCATACACACTCAACCACGTGTGATCAATCACCTTAGCGTCCCAAGGCGGGGTGGTCAACCCAATAGCGCTATTATTGTCCATGACGTACCTCAAGAATACGGGCATAGTCATGGAGATTAGACTAAAAATGGTAATGCACTACAAGTACATGTAGCGTAAACAAACAATAGTTATACAATTAATGATTCACGTATAAATGTCCCAACAATGTCTCAATTGTGTTAAAACAATAAAATGAAGTTGGAATATATTAGAACCACATGATACACCCCAAAAGTATTGAAAATTATAAAGTATGGGGTAGATTACTCACTTTAGTCCCAAAACGAAATGCGTGTGTCGTACGATAGACGATTCGGGTCAAAATGGCGTAGAACCTAATATAATTAATAGTTTTGGTTTAGGAACTGCTAAACAAGAATGAAGTATTAATACAAATAATTAGACACGTATTCTTATATTAGATGAATTAACAATAATTCATTTTGATTATAATATTAAGGTATTTATTTGTTAAATGAATTTTAAATTGAATTACTTACTTTGCATAATTAATTTATATTTTCAATTTAGGCTAGATTTTAATAATTTCTTATTAAAATAATAACTTGCCTAATTATAATTATTTATAGATTTTAACAATTATTTATATGAAATAATCATTAAAATGCATTTTTACATGCTTAAATACTTAGGAAAATAGTTTTAAATAGTAAACAGTATTGAAAAATTATGAAATTATTAGGAAATCATTATTTCATACAATATGAATTACTGTAAAATTTGTATATTTTTCTGAACTGTTTTAGTATTTATTTAATATTTTAATGATTAAACAACAAAAAATTCGGGAAAAATAGTAAATGATTCTCAAAAAATCTGTAAAATTAACCATAGTTTTATAACATGATGTAGAGTCCAGTGTATGAGTTTCAGATATTTGTTACTATGGGAAGTATTTTTTATATATTTCATTATTAATTAATCAATAAAATCATAAATAATAGTAAACAGTAATATAAATGCATGAAACTTCATATATCATGTTTAATCAGTATACATGTCATCCCAGAATTTTCTCAGAATTTATTGAATGCAACAAGTATTTTATGTGAATTATTGCCCTACTTTATTGAAATAATTATGATAATTCAATAAAAATAAGTTATTTTCTGAAAATTTCCAGAACTTCTTATTTTATTGATGGTATTCTGAGAAAAATCAGGTTTATGAAAAAAAATGAGTTTTAGATATTTTGGTGGATTTAATTTGTTTCTTGTATGAATTTGAAACTTTTAACAACATACCTTGATGAATGCTTCAAGAGGGATGAAGATTTGAGTATAATAGATTGTTCTTGGATGGAATATGAGTATTCTTGGAGGAAATTTCGAGATTGAGAGTGAGAGAAAGAATAGAGAAGATTTAAGTGGTGAAGAGAATAATATGTTGGGAGAAAAAGGAAAGGAAAGTGGATGAGAGGTGTGAGTGGGAGACCATGGGAATAATCTTTTTGCTTTTGGTGGTCTTCATAATTTCCCACTAACACAAGCATCTTTTACATAATTAATATATGAGTTTTATAAAATTTAAAGTAAAGTTTATAAAAAATAGAGTTTTATAAAATTTAATGTAAAGTTTATAAAAATGGAGTTTTATAAAAGATAGGTTATTATTTGATTATAACAATCTACTTTGATTTGAAGTTTAACTAGAGAATTCAAGTTTGATTCTTTTAATTTAATTAGAGCATTATACTTTGATTTTATTTTAATATGGTATCATAATTTATTTTGATTATAGTTATAACGTTGTACAATACTATGTTGCTATTAACGTCAAGTTATATCGTATTGCATGGGTTTTGATCCTATTAGCGTCAAGTAATCTTGAGTAGGGTTTATTAAATTTCCAATTGGGTTGGGTTGACCCGAATCCATTTTAGGCGGATGTCACAGTCTCCCCTACTTTAGGAAATTTCGTCCCGAAATTTAAGAAGAGAGTACCTTAAGAGAAAAGTTGTGGGTATTTGGTACGCATATGATCCTCACGCTCCCATGTATACTCAGGTCCACGTGCCGACTGCCACCTGACCTTAACCAGGGGAATGCGACTTCTTTTGAGTTGCTTTTCCTTTCGGTCGGCAATTTCCAAGGGTTTCTCGGTAAATTGCATTGTCTCGTCGATTTGGATATCCTCGAGAGGAACATGAAGGTTCTCGTCTGCTAAACACTTCTTGAGGTTGGCTATATGAAATACTGGGTGAACTTTCTTAAGCTCTGTTGGTAGATCCAACTCGTAGGCTACTGGTCCGATCCTTTTTATGATCTTAAACGGGCCTACGTAGCGTGGTGCCAATTTACCCTTGCGTCCAAATCGAACCACACCTTTCCATGGGGACACTTTTAACATGACCATGTCACCTACGGTAAATTCAAGCGGTTTGCGTCGCTTGTCGGCATAACTCTTTTGTCGGCTACGAGATGCGAGAAGGTTATCGCGAATCTGAGTGATTTTGTCGGTTGTTTCCTGGATAAGCTCAGGACCAACGATTGGAGAATCCACTGTTGCGCGAATCACGTGGGACTCACCGATTTCATGCCAGCAAATAGGAGATCGGCATTTACGGCCATACAATGCCTCAAATGGTGGCATCTTGATGCTAGAATGATAACTGTTATTATAGGAGAATTCCACCAACGGTAAATGAGAGTCCCAGTTTCCTCCGAAATCCAAGACACACGCCCTCAACATATCTTCGAGTGTTTGAATTGTCCTCTCAGATTGACCATCGGTCTGAGGATGATAGGCGGTACTGAGATCGAGGCGGGTTCCCATGGCTGTTTGAAGTGATTGCCAAAACCGAGAGAGAAATCTCCCATCACGATCTGAAATGATGCTGAGAGGAATGCCATGCCGACTAACTATCTCGTTGATGTAAATCCGAGCAAGTTTTTCGACTTTGAAATTTTCCCGGATGGGAAGGAAATGAGCGGATTTGGTCAAACGGTCAATGATTATCCAAATGCTGTCGTGTCCTTTTGTGGTACGGGGAAGTTTGGTTACGAAATCCATGGCGATTGCTTCCCATTTCCACCTGGGGATTTCTGGTTGGACCAATAGTCCAGAGGGTCGTTGATGTTCTACTTTGACCCTGGAACATGTAAGACATTTGGCCACGAATAAAGCAATATCCTTTTTCATTCCCGACCACCAATAATTGGTTCTCAGGCCATGATACATCTTGTCAGTGCCCGGATGAATGGAATATCGGGTTTTATGAATTTCTTCCATCAGGAATATGCGAAGATTGTCACGATCTGGGATCCAGATGCGATCTTGATAATAGAAAATACCATCAGATTTGGTTTCCAACTCCCCATCAATTCCCGTGGGCATGTCATTTTCAGTAATTGCCGAGTGTTGGGCTCCTCGAATTCGGTCGCTGAGATTGGACAAGATAGGAGAACATATTAGATGAAATGCATGGGCATGTTCTTTTCGGCTTAACGCGTCGGCTACGATGTTTGCCTTGCCCGGATGATAGCGTATTTCACACTCGTAATCATTTAGGAGTTCGACCCATCGTCTTTGCCTCATATTGAGTTCCTTTTGATTCAGAATATGTTGCAAGCTCTTGTGATCGGTGAAAATTACGCATTTAGTGCCGTAAAGGTAATGCCTCCAAATTTTAAGAGCGAAAATCACGGCACCGAGCTCCAAATCATGAGTCGTATAATTCCTTTCGTGGATTTTGAGTTGTCGTGATGCGTAAGCTATAACCTTTCCCCTTTGCATCAAAACACAACCTAGACCGAGATTGGAGGCATCGCAGAATACCACGAAATCTTCGGATCCTTCAGGGAGTGTAAGAATCGGAGCGTCACACAAACTTTGTTTAAGGGTTTGGAAAGCGTATTCTTGCTTGGGTCCCCAATCAAATGGTGTACCCTTGCAAGTGAGAGAAGTAAGCGGTAAAGCAATCTTTGAGAAATTTGAAATGAAACGCCGGTAATAGCCGGCTAAACCAAGGAAGGACCGAATTTCCTTGGGGGTACGGGGGGCTTTCCAATTCTGGACTGATTCAACTTTTGCGGGATCGACTAAAATACCCTTGTCACTTACAATATGACCAAGGAATTGTACCTCATTTAACCAAAACTCACATTTCGAAAATTTGGCGTAGAGCCGATTTCCTTGCAACGTTTGGAGAGTTAGGCGAAGGTGTCTTTCATGCTCTGCCCTTGTCTTGGAGTAAATGAGGATGTCATCAATAAAGACGATAACAAAATGGTCGAGATAAGGTTTAAATACCCGATTCATCAAGTCCATGAATACGGCAGGGGCATTTGTTAGGCCGAAAGGCATAACGGTGAACTCGTAATGACCATAGCGGGTTCGGAAAGCGGTTTTGGGGATGTCTTCTTCCCGTACTCGAAGTTGGTGATAACCTGAGCGAAGGTCAATTTTTGAGAAGCATGAAGCTCCTTGAAGCTGATCAAAAAGGTCGTCGATCCGAGGTAACGGATATCGGTTCTTGATGGTTAATTTATTTAACTCCCGATAATCGATACACATACGAAACGAACCATCTTTCTTTTTGATGAAGAGAACCGGGGCTCCCCAGGGTGAAGTACTAGGGCGGATAAATCCCTTATCGGTTAGTTCTTGGAGCTGACTTGCCAATTCTTGCATCTCGGTTGGAGCCAACCGATATGGAGACTTGGCTATGGGAGTAGCCTCAGGAACAAGTTCGATGCGGAACTCTAGCTCACGTACTGGAGGGAGTCCAGATACATCATCAGGAAAGACGTCGGGAAAGTCTCGTACTATCGGAATATCTTCGATCTTCTTTTCTTTGACCTTTGTTTCCACCACATGGGCTAAGAAAGCCATATATTCTTTTCGTAGATATGATCGAGCTTGAGTACATGACATAAGACTAAGCTTTTTCGAATGAGTCTCGCCATAAATACGAAGACTTTGACCGTCGGCGAGAGGAATACGAATGAACTTATCATAACATACTATTTCAGCATGGTTTTGGGATAGCCAATCCATTCCTACGATGATGTCGAAGCTACCAAGTTCCATAGGAACTAAATTGACAGAAAATTTATGACCGGAAAAATCGAAAGTGCAATCTTGGATGACTGCATTGAGTGAAACGTATTTTCCATCGGCGACTTCTACGGTAAAGTACTCATTAAGAATCGTGCGAGGTGTGTGAAGTATGGGCTCAAATTCCAAAGACACAAAACTTTTATCGGCACCTGAATCAAAAAGTACTGACGCGTAGCAGTTATTTATGAGAAACGTACCATTTACGACCTTGTTATCGGTCTTTGCTTGGGTTGCGGTAATGACAAAGGCTCGGCCTTTGGGAGCTGGAACCTGCATTGTTGGATTTGCCTGGGCTTGGGTGTTGATGATATTGACTAGCCTAGGACACGCGTTTTTGAAATGGGTGGGGTCACCACAGTTGAAGCATGTTCCAGTTGGATATCGGGTTTGTGTTTGCTGATTTGAGGGTAGATAGAGTGGTCGCTGAGTTTTTGGTGCACGACATATGTCCGCCAAGTGGCCATAGCGACCACAATTCGTACAGAGGCGACACGGGCTAGTGGTCATATGGTGATAGTTACAGTGGTTACAGAGGGGGTGAGGTCCGGTATACGACTTTTTATTTGGTTGGGCTGGTGGGGTGACTTGGGTGATAGGAGTAGCAGGGGTAATAATAGCATGGTTGTGGTGATGGCTTTTCCGCTTCTTTTTGTCATGTCGGTGGGAGGACTCGGCCTTGACAATTTGGGGGGTCTCAGGGGTCGACTTTTCAGTTGACACCTTTGAACCCTTGCGTGGGAGGACACCATCGTTCACATTGTCCTCGTTGAGTTGACCTGCTATTTCAATGGCAGATTCTAGGGTAGATGGCCTGCTGCTGGTCACCGAATCACGGATCTGGCGTGGTAACCCTTTGATGTAGCGGCGTATTGCAGTTTTCATAGGTTGAACCATGTGAGGTAGGAGTCTCGAGAGATCATGGAATCTATTGGTGTAGGTCGCGTTGTCGCCTCCCTCCTGTTTCAGATTCCAGAATTCATCCTCGAGAGTTTGCAATTCGCTGTCAGGGCAGAACTTCTCCATCATGCGTTCTTTTAGTTTTGACCAGGTCATTCCCAAGGCAACAGCCTCTCCCTTTGCCCGTTTTTCTAGGTTCCACCATGTGAGAGCATGACCTAGGAGGCACCCTGTAGCATGACGGACCATCAGGTCCTCAGGACACTCGCTATGGATGAAAGTACTCTCCATTTCTTCAATCCATGTGAGGAGTGCGGTGGCACCATCGGTGCCTTTGAAGTAAGGCGGATTGCAGTTACGAAAGTGCTTGAACGAGCAACGAGGAGTTGTTGCTGGAGCTTGTGGCTGAAGAGAATGAAGTTGGGTTGCAATTGTTGGGATGACGTTTGCTACCTCCTTGGCGACCAGGGCAGCTAGCCTTCTGTTGTTGCGAGCAGCGTATGGGGGTCGTAATGCCATCTACGAGAAACACGCATATGGACTTGTGAGTTATTTGTAAATTGATTATGGAAATAAAGTTTTTAGACATTGTTGGGTAAAATAATTGTAAAACACTTGTTGGGCCATGGTTAGGAGTGTTGGGCACTTTTTGGGCTTTCCATGGTTACTAAATGTGAAACATGTAGCACTTGCGTGGGCCCCCACAAAACTAAGTTTTCACATTTCTTTCCCACTTCTAGTCCCATTAGGGAACTTAATAGTCCAATGAGTTGGCCATTTTGGAGTGTATCCTTTCGGATACGTTTGATAAGGTCGGGTATTTTGATGGCTCAAAAGTAATGTGAATGACGCGCTTTGGCCTATAGGTTTGGGAACTCTCGCCTTTGGTCCCCAGATAAGCAAACTGGTCCCTCGGTTGATTGGGATGTATACGAATGCTTACCTAGTCAGGACTTTCAGGCTACCGGCACCTCCCCCTTCCAGTTACTACGCGTCCATTACTATGATCCTACCCAACTAGAGTGGATGACTTTGAATTTCCTATGAGCTCTAAGGAATACATATATGTATATACATTTTGTTAAACAACTTGAGTATGTGTGTGATTTTCAAAGAAAGTGGAGAATATTCACAAGTGTATGCACACATATAAGTGTCAGGAGTAATACGTATGCACATAAGGGAGCAATTAACACACAAAGGTATTCCTAGGATTTTCTAAGTGCGAATTGCATACAGTTGTGTGTGCATTTTATAAACTAGCATACGAGAGGACCCTAGAGGCTATAGACTAGGTCAAGGCAATTAACCTAATTCCCTATAGTCAAGGGCTTTGATACCAATCTGTCACATCCCGATCCTTGTCGGAATCGATCAAGGCGTGATATATTGTTCAAAGTCTCATGACAACTATGTTATAATATGATTAGATTCAATTAAGTACTAAGTATGCAAACAAGATCCACAACATACAAATACATATCCAAATACGAACAACATTTATTACATCAAATTTAAATTGTCTTGTGGATTTCTAAGGCGCAACCTATTTTTCATCATTCTTCATTCTTCAAATCTGCACCATGGGTAAAAACAGGTCAACTACGAGAGTTGGTGAGTAATCAAATTTTAGTAGAGAAAATTGTGAAGTTGAAACATTTATAATTTGAAATTTGTTTTCTTTTGAAGTCGCCAAATAATTGTATTTGAGATAAATGTTTATAAATCAAAAATTGATTAACAATTGATAACAACAATAATAAGTCCTCACCCTATATGTATATATATATATATATGTATATATATAAATATATATAGGATGGAGCATCTAATCATCATACACACTCAACCACGTGTGATCAATCACCTTAGCGTCCCAAGGCGGGGTGGTCAACCCAATAGCGCTATTATTGTCCATGACGTACCTCAAGAATACGGGCATAGTCATGGAGATTAGACTAAAAATGGTAATGCACTACAAGTACATGTAGCGTAAACAAACAATAGTTATACAATTAATGATTCACGTATAAATGTCCCAACAATGTCTCAATTGTGTTAAAACAATAAAATGAAGTTGGAATATATTAGAACCACATGATACACCCCAAAAGTATTGAAAATTATAAAGTATGGGGTAGATTACTCACTTTAGTCCCAAAACGAAATGCGTGTGTCGTACGATAGACGATTCGGGTCAAAATGGCGTAGAACCTAATATAATTAATAGTTTTGGTTTAGGAACTGCTAAACAAGAATGAAGTATTAATACAAATAATTAGACACGTATTCTTATATTAGATGAATTAACAATAATTCATTTTGATTATAATATTAAGGTATTTATTTGTTAAATGAATTTTAAATTGAATTACTTACTTTGCATAATTAATTTATATTTTCAATTTAGGCTAGATTTTAATAATTTCTTATTAAAATAATAACTTGCCTAATTATAATTATTTATAGATTTTAACAATTATTTATATGAAATAATCATTAAAATGCATTTTTACATGCTTAAATACTTAGGAAAATAGTTTTAAATAGTAAACAGTATTGAAAAATTATGAAATTATTAGGAAATCATTATTTCATACAATATGAATTACTGTAAAATTTGTATATTTTTCTGAACTGTTTTAGTATTTATTTAATATTTTAATGATTAAACAACAAAAAATTCGGGAAAAATAGTAAATGATTCTCAAAAAATCTGTAAAATTAACCATAGTTTTATAACATGATGTAGAGTCCAGTGTATAAGTTTCAGATATTTGTTACTATGGGAAGTATTTTTTATATATTTCATTATTAATTAATCAATAAAATCATAAATAATAGTAAACAGTAATATAAATGCATGAAACTTCATATATCATGTTTAATCAGTATACATGTCATCCCAGAATTTTCTCAGAATTTATTGAATGCAACAAGTATTTTATGTGAATTATTGCCCTACTTTATTGAAATAATTATGATAATTCAATAAAAATAAGTTATTTTCTGAAAATTTCCAGAACTTCTTATTTTATTGATGGTATTCTGAGAAAAATCAGGTTTATGAAAAAAAATGAGTTTTAGATATTTTGGTGGATTTAATTTGTTTCTTGTATGAATTTGAAACTTTTAACAACATACCTTGATGAATGCTTCAAGAGGGATGAAGATTTGAGTATAATAGATTGTTCTTGGATGGAATATGAGTATTCTTGGAGGAAATTTCGAGATTGAGAGTGAGAGAAAGAATAGAGAAGATTTAAGTGGTGAAGAGAATAATATGTTGGGAGAAAAAGGAAAGGAAAGTGGATGAGAGGTGTGAGTGGGAGACCATGGGAATAATCTTTTTGCTTTTGGTGGTCTTCATAATTTCCCACTAACACAAGCATCTTTTACATAATTAATATATGAGTTTTATAAAATTTAAAGTAAAGTTTATAAAAAATAGAGTTTTATAAAATTTAATGTAAAGTTTATAAAAATGGAGTTTTATAAAAGATAGGTTATTATTTGATTATAACAATCTACTTTGATTTGAAGTTTAACTAGAGAATTCAAGTTTGATTCTTTTAATTTAATTAGAGCATTATACTTTGATTTTATTTTAATATGGTATCATAATTTATTTTGATTATAGTTATAACGTTGTACAATACTATGTTGCTATTAACGTCAAGTTATATCGTATTGCATGGGTTTTGATCCTATTAGCGTCAAGTAATCTTGAGTAGGGTTTATTAAATTTCCAATTGGGTTGGGTTGACCCGAATCCATTTTAGGCGGATGTCACACTTAATAAAATCAATTTTATACATTTACATAACATATATTTAGATATACATTACACATATCACTTTGGTCGTAACTTACATGTTTAGATATGACAAATCGAGTTCTAAACATTTCCAATCACTTTGGTTGTGAAATACTTCAATAAATTAGGCTAATTGGTTATCAATTATAGCAACCTACTTTGTGATTTTAACTTTATTGCATAATGTTGTTATATATAATATAGAGAAATTTGCAAATATAGCCAAAATTGTTAGCAAATATAGCCAAAATTGTTAATTGTTTTTCTAAAAATAGCCAAAAATAAGCAAATTACACAAAATAACCACTAAAATCGCAGGTCATTAGGGTCATCTATGACATCGGAAGTCCATCTGGGAACATACAAGTCATTAATACACGACATGCACATAAAAGACTTGTACATTCGCAGATGGACTTCCATCTACTATTTGACCATGTCCATCTGCGAAATTGGAAAAGCCAAGTATAAATACCATTTTTTTTTGTGGAAAACCCTAATTTTTTCCATCTTCCAACTTAGGAGGTTGGAGTTCGTCTATATATTCTTAGCATCATGTTAATTAGAGATGTAATAAACCATTTAAAACTAAAACCGGTCATTGGTCATACTGAAACCGATCTAAAAAATGGTTGAATTGATTAGAACTAATCGTTTCCGTTGATGTCTCATTCACGGTGAGTCATAACCTTAGAGCAGTCCTCTAGTCTTCATATATTAATGCTTGTACTTTAAAGACTAAAATTAGTTTAAAATTGGACGGAAAATATCTTAAATCGAATTATTTTATTATTATATATTTTAAAACTATTAACTAAGAACCCTAATTTTAATATCTTTACATTATGTGGCAATCAGAGTGGCGGAGAGTGTTTCCAAGTTGGAAGATGGAAAAATCAACACCACGAAGGTTTTGATACGTTTTCCATCCTTCTTTAATAAGAGGTTTTGAGAGAGTTTTTCCAAGTTGGAAGATGGAAAAATGAGGGTTTTCTAAAAAGAAAATGGTATTTATACTTGGCTTTTTGATGGACCCTGATCAAATAGCATATGGAAGTTCATCTAAGAATATACAAGTCTTTTATGCGCAGGTCGTGTATTAATGACTTGAACGTTTGTAGATGGACTTCCGATTTCATAATGATCTACGATTTTAGTAGTTATGTTTATGTAATTTGCTAACTTTTGGCTATTTTTAGAAAAGTAATTAGAAATTTTGGCTACATTTGCAAATCTCTATAATATATCCCTTTATTAAGAATTAACGATTTTCTAACCAATATACAAATTCACAATAATTTTTACCAGTATTTTCAAACCCTAGCCAACAGTTAGATACTTTATCATTTTGATTAAGATTTGGTTTAATCTTTTCAGATATTCATTATCTACTAACATATACACCATCTTTTATCAACAAATCTTTGAAATACATTAACATTTCATACTATCACCAAATGTCATAAACCTAAATTAATTTCAATTAGAATCGAATCGAGGAGATATCGAGTTAGATGTAAATTCACCAATTAAAAGAATCGAATTAAATTAATAATATTGAATAACACCACCAAAAAATATCCATAGCTATTTCAGATTTTCTTGTATTGTACATTTACACTCCAACATTATTGTAAATAGTCAAATGAAAAGCAACAAACATCACATCTACAAATCTATACACCTTCAACAATAATATTACAAAATCAAATAATCGGGCATCCATCAACCACAATGCCTTTAGCAGCAGGACAAGAAGCCAAAGAACAACCATCCGGTTTACTTCCCCACCAATTTAAACTAACTCCCTCCATATCCAAACTAACATACAACAACACCCCCATAAACGCCAATCCTGCATCTAAAGCCCCTGACAACACATAATTATGTCGGCCCCACCAGTTATGATGGTATCTATACGCAACAAATCCCGATAAAAAACCAATAATAATCCAACTGTTATAGTTCACAGAAGTGGCAGGAGGCATGTTGATTGTTGCACCTAATAAAACTGGTGTTGTGATGAGTTTAATCCAGTTTTGAGTAGGAAAAGCCTTGTGTAAGAGCCAAACTAGAATAGGAGCAATTGCTCCTGCTAAAAAGAACCAGTTTATGGAGTTGTAGTAGCCAAGATTACCAAAGATTCTTTGGGGACCGATTAGACCCCATATGACTGACGCATCGTAGAAGACATGGTCACCCGGGCAGGTCCATGGGCTGCCCGGGGGCAGCAAGGCTCTTTCACATATGTTTGGGACTGTGTCCATTAGCCACCATGCGGTTCCTAAGTGCACCAGTGCTGATATCAGTGTCCCGCATATCTAATCACATGATTAAAAGTGTAGATTTAGCAGTAGAGTAGTGGGTGTGTGTTAGCTGTTCTAAATAAAAAATAATAATTAATAAATAAATTGGTGAGGGGAAGGAACCTGAGCCATGAACATTGATCTTGGAGGGATCTTCATGTAATGTCCGAGTTTGAAGTCATGTAAAAACGCGATCCCTTGTTTCACACTAATGTATCCATAAACCTTAAAACACATGTTGGCCACAGGGTATCCTGGGTACAAGTATCCTATGATGTACTCCGTAATCACATTCAACCCCGGTGTCTGTTTAATAAACACCAAATTACCAAAATACCCATGTTACACCTCAAAATATATGATACCGATGTTAAACATCATAAGTTCATAACATAGGTTACAAGGTTCAATTCTTATGCGAGCCACCTAGTGGGCCAGTGTGTACCTGATTTACATCTCTAGATAATGTTTTTGCAGTGTGGGCCAGCTCAGGGGTTATTAAAAAAAAAGATAACTCTTTTGAAGAAATATTATTAATTTATTATAGTATAGAATCCAAGATACCTGGTTTGTTGTGGCAGTGATGACACCTATAGGAAGTGTGAAAAAAAACGAGAGTCCACATGCCAACAAGAACGCCCACCATGGTAATTGAAGTTGAGTTTTATAATATTCACATACGAATAATGTTGCTACAATATTTGTCAACAGAATACAAGTGAACCACCACTGTGGCACTTGTTTATATCGTCTCATAAGCCTACTATGCACGTCCATATTCTTTTCTTGAAATGCCGACTTACTTAGATCCCATATTTCTCTACACCAACATAAAAACATTACATAAAACATTGTTCTTCACACTCTAAAAAGATTAAAAAGGGACAAAAGGATTCAAACCTGCCATGAAACACCAACACATGAACCACAGTAGCAGTGAGACACGCGAAGCTAACAGCATAAGCCATGGCGAAGAAGATGCTAAGATAAATTTGACCTTCTTGCTCATAAGCAACTGAGTCAAAGTGGAAATTTGAGTCAATAATGGCTGAGGTGTTGTAGGGTTGACCGGTTGAGGTGAAGAGGTCATCTGAGAAAATTGGGAACCGTTTTGCTTCATAGACATTGAACCAGTATGCAAGAGGGGTTATGACATAGGTGACTAGACCATAGCCAACAGCAATGTTGGCAGTGGCAAACCATGGGCTAGCCAGTGGGCTACCGAGGTAAGAGGAGATACTGGACCAGTCGAACCCGATGGCACCCACACCAAGCCCATGGAGGCCCGACCCGATTTGTTGGGCTAATACGGATTTTGGGTAGATCCAACATATCCATGAAAGGGAGGAAAGCATTGGGAAAAGGTATCCTGGGAGGACATAGTAAGCAAAACTGCAAATGAAGGCAATTAGGAAAAACTCATTGCGAGTTAACCCGCCCTTTGGCCTCTTCTCTCTCTCATGTAACGCCCTACAAAATTAAAATAACAATCAATGTTATGTTGTTAGATATCATATCATATATGTAGTTCTTGATTTTCTCTCCAAAAGAATTGTTTAAGAGAGAGTGATTTTCATTCATGATACACAGTTATACACTATCATAAATGCACTACAGTAAACATATTTTTTTTATCTCTTTTTCTTTTCAGGTATGGTCAACCATGGTTTATACATGTAGGCTTTCAAGAATTTATAGAGTAAATTTCAAGATTCTAATTAAGCACAAAAGATTGGAACTTTAGAAGTATCTGTGATTTATTCTCTTGGAATCTGTAAAAAGTGTTCAGAATTGAATGAATAGTTCCATTTTGCAAGGTGTACCTGAAGAGGGAAACTTGGACAAGATTTTGAGGCCACCACATGGAGGCCGGCTCCACCAAATACCGACGGAAGATCCCGGCCCAACCAAACCCCAATACCTGCGTCGTCACCACCACAATCAACGACACCCAAAAAGTCAACGTCTTGCCGTAAAATATTTTCACGGCGCTCACAATATGAATCGCGTAAGGATTTCCGGCGCCGGAGTTGGCGAAGATCGTGATCAACACATGTTCTTTCACATTGAAAGGTCCGGGGTTGAGTGAGAATTCGTACTTCTTTCCCTGGAAGAAAACCCTATCAGTAATGGTCGCCGCCATGAGGTGGCCAAGAGGGACGACGGCGATCTGAGCTGAAATCGAGGTTATCGAGAGAGGCTCACGGCGATACCAGAAGAATTGATTGAGGAAAGAAAGTAGCACGCAGGCGACTGTCCCGAGCGTCCACATCCTGAACGTAACCACCGGTAAACTCGGGTCGTCTGTCACCGGAACCGTGAGAGCAACTTGCTCTATCGGCGAGTTCTCCTCCGGCGCGGCGGAGGTGGAGGTGGATCCATCTATTTGGGTGTTCTTCAAAACTGCACATTTACAAATTAATTCGGAGAAAAATCAAACAGAATCGCCAGAACTGGTCATTGGGTATCTGTGATTGATGAAGTTGAGTTAAAATTTGAGTGAATTTGCTTACGAAGTGGAGATGTGATTTCATCTTCTTCTACAAAGTCTTTCATCGTCTCCCTCTCCTCCACTTCACTGGAGAAGGGAGTATATGATGTTTAATGAAGTGGATGACTGAGCTTCGATGAATCTGAGAATCTTTGGTGATAAACGTCCAATTTGAAGTCATCGCTGACGAATTTGTAAAGAAGAAGGTGATTGGTGATAATTATTTTGTTTTAAATATTAGGGATGACATAAGTCATAAGCACTTGTAGGATGTGGCTTTCACGACCAGATACAATATGCACGTCGGCTTTATTCTCTTAAATTTTCTATATAGTACCTTATAAAAATAAACCTAGTCATTTTTGGAAACTAATATTCAGAGTTTTTGAAAGTTGTCAACTAATTGGTTTTATGTTTTAAAACATAACCAATTTATTTTTCTATATAGATACTGCTATCTAAGGTTGAATAGTTCATCATCTTTTAAATTTTGCATTTTTAACCCAAATTGTAAACTTTATTTCACATTTGGTCTGAATTTAAAATTTTATTAAAGATTAACCCCAAATTTAGTTTGTTTTTAAAAATTTACTTTTCTACAACTTTTTAAGACTTTTTTATAATGATTTATAAGACTTTTTTCTTAAACATTTTTCCAATTAAAAAAATTACAATATTTTCTTAATTTTTCTTTTCAACTTTTGCATGGCTCATATATATGAGCAAGCCATTTTTTCTCAGTGATTGTGTGACACTTGGATTTTATGAAATAAAAAATATTATTTAAAGTTAGAAGAAAAATAAAACAAAGTTTTTTCACATTGATCGTTGTTTTATTATTTTCTCTGACTTTAAATCATTTTTTGATACCACATTATCAAGTTATATGAATGTTCAAATTTGGTTTTAAGGAATTAGAATAGTTTTGTTTAAATTTATTTACTTTTGTAACAAATAGAGTAAAAAATGACGCAAATGTTTTTTTGTGTTAACCTGTACACGAGACAAGTTGTTTGTGAAGCATTTCGTCAATTTTTTTGTGAGAACCTGCACACACACACAACGCACACATAGGAGACCTGTCGCTTAGATAGGTATTTATTAAAATTTAAAAAATAAATATAAAAGAGAAACGACGACAACTCTATGTCGATGAAAACTTGCCCTAGACAAAGTGGGCTATAACCGGGGGATTTTGTCTAGACAAACGTTATCAATGCGACAAATCGCCTCTAAAAGCTATTTAAGAGACATTTGAACCTATACATAAGAAAAATGTTTCTTGTAGTGATAAGTGAATTTTTTTTCAAATATTAAAAGATTAGAAAAATTATTACTTGAGAAGTATTCGGGTTGGAGTTAAAGAGATATTCACACGAATAACAGTTTAGAGTTTTGTTCAGACAAGTTCAATGTGTATTTTCAAAATGAAGGAATTACTTGTCATCACGTAGTGACTCACGCTCCAATAAACGGCATGGTCGAAAGGATGAATAACATAACTATAGAGAAAGTATGGTTTGTGCTCTTGACCACAAGCTTCCAAAGTAATTTTGGGTAGAGGCAGCTTCAAGTACTTGCTATGTTATCAATCAATTCCCTTTACAAGGAATTGATAAGGAGATTCACATTGAGTCGTGGTCTATAAATGCATTATCCACTATTAAAGTTGAGTATATATCTATAACAGAAACCGTTAAAGAAGCTATTTGGTTGAAGTGTTTAATTAGATAACTTAGTGACACGTTGAAGGCCAATATTGTGTACTGCAACAATCTGAGGGATTTTTTCTGACCAATGATCAAATGTTTCACGATCGAATGAAAACATATTGATCTATGTTATCACTTTATAAGAGAGATCGTTGCTAGAGGTGTTTTCATTGTAAGCAAGTTCAGTACCAATGAAAATCATACATATATTCTTACCAAACACATTATGATAGCCAATTTTAACTTATATTTGAACTTAGTGGGTGCACGTAAATGCAATTAAGTTGTGAGGATCTTGGTGGGGAATGCAATTTACATTTGAGAATATTTTTGTTATAATTTCTCATTTGAGGTTATATGGAGAATTGAGAATTTAGAGTTGTTCTGTGGTTTTCAATTTGTTGATGTTTCTGACTTTGGGACTTTGAGGTACAAATTGTTGAAATATGCCTCCAAAAGTCTATGTTGTGTTCTCAAATTGAATGAAATATGCCTCCAAAAGTCTATGTTGTGTTCTCAACTTGGATGTAGTAGGGTTGTAAACAAAAGAACTGAACAGTAACGAACTGTTCGTAAACCGTTCGGCGGAAAGTTTATTTTTGTTCGTTTATTTAATAAATGAGTGAACATTAATACAAATTCTCGTTCGTTTAGTTAAACGAACGAACATGAACAATGGTCTCGTTCGTTCAATTATGGTTGTGAACGTTCGTTTATGTTCATTCATATAAGTTCCTTTTACATTCATATATGTTTAATTATGTTTGATTACATTACTATATTATATGTTCAATTATGTTTGTTTATCTTTTTTCATTTATGTTAGTTTATGTTCGTTTAGCATGTTCACGAACAAACATGAACAATTTAATTTGTTAAATGAACGAACATGAACAAGAAAACTCGTACGTTTATCCGTTCGTATTCATTCATTAGTTCAACTAACTTAAACGAACGAACATGAACAAGTCCTCGTTCGTGTTTGTTCGGTTTGTTCACAGCCCTAGATGTCAGCATTAGAACCATCAGCTCCAGACTTCTCAGCTTTAGACCTAGCAGCTTGGAAGATTACTTGAATTGTCCATTATTATGGTTAACTCTCCCTATTCTTTAGGCGTAAGTTTCTGATTAATTAATGAATTGTTGCCTAGGATATACTCTTATTTCTATCAATACCATAGTTAAGTTGATCTTGTTATTATAAATGTAAGGTTAGGTCTCTTGTATTCAATGTGCAGAAAATAATGACTTTCACAACATTGTAATCACATATCGACATAGTGAATTGGTTGTCATCCCATACCCGTGATTTTTCCCGGAGTGGTTTCCGCATAAAATCCCGATGTTTCTTTTTCTTTCGTCTTATTTGTTTTGGTTACTTTATATTGTTGAATTGTCAACAATCCATATTCTGTTTGAAACATTATCATACTACTTCGATTGAGTATGTTCCTGGTGGTATTTGACTTTATAGTCTTTGGGATTGTTCTTAATCATAACCAGATAATTGTGGTCGTATCTCCAACAAGCATAAAAAAATAACGGCATCAACATCAAAAAGGCAATGGCATAATATATGTTTTATAGCAATGTACTTTTGCAGTTCTCCTAAAATAGTAGTATAGTTTGCCAATTGAAACTTTCTATAATTACTTTTATAATATATTGGGATAACCACAAAAAATGAATACGTGAACTATAAGGAAATAACTCGACTTTTATCTTTTTATCCAAATGACTAGAAATTTTAAAAAATAGTATTTTGACTTTCTATAATATAATATATATTTTTTTCTAAGTTGCAATAAATATCAACAATTCTTTATTTCTTGAATTCGAAATGTTTACTATCATTGTTTTTTTTCAAATAAATGACACTTTTATGCCATTGTATCGTAATCGAATTTGTTTTTTCTATGATTCTTCAACATTTTTTTTAAATCGGTACAAATCAAAATATTTTCTCGAACTTAACTTTAAAGATGTAATGTAAAAAAAAAAATCAAAGGGATAAAATAGTTTTGTTTTAAGTTTGATGTGGATCAAGTTCACAACCAAACAAGGTCAAAAGTACAAAATCCCCAATTTTAAAACTTCATGGACGATACCCACAAAATCAACAAAGCATAGGGATCATTTTTGTAATTTTCTCTCTACAACTTATAACATTTTAAAGAATATCAAAAAACAGGTACATGTATAAAAATATCCACAATTTTATCAAAATTATAGGTTTATTTATATAACGTTTGAAAGAATATCTCCCATAAACTAGTACATGTATAAAAATATCCATAAATTTATCAAAATTATAGGTTCATAACTCTTAAATCCATGGATGGGAAGAACTAGAAACCAACAATCACCACAATTTGAGGTCGATCAGGTTGAGTTGGGTTGTGTCACATCCGACATTTAATTTAAATACATAACACCTTTTAACCTCTATTTTCCTTTACATCTTTCTCTCTCTCCTATATACAACGGCAATCGTTACAACGATCATCTAAATTTATGTGATCGGATCAGACAAAAGAAAACTTCTATCATCATCCAATCTTGGATCTCTTTTCTCACATTTCTCTGCATCACCTAATCTTCCCCATCTTCTCCATGAACACAGTTGCGATCTCCCTTTAAAGAAATGGGGGCGTTTCATGCAGATGATGATTACGATTACTTGTTCAAGGTTGTTTTGATCGGGGATTCAGGTGTTGGGAAAACCAATCTTTTATCACGATTCTCCAAGAATGAATTCAGCCTTGAATCCAAATCAACCATCGGGGTTGAATTCGCCACCCGTAGCATCAACGTTGATGACAAGATCATCAAAGCCCAAATATGGGACACCGCGGGTCAAGAAAGGTATTTTCATCATTAATTTTTGGAATTCCTAGATCTAACACCACCTTGATTGTATCTGTTAGTGTCTCACATCAGCCAGACACAGTCTCATATATATACATATCTGACCGTATATGTATATATCAAATAGGTATCGGGCCATAACTAGCGCGTATTATCGAGGAGCGGTAGGTGCATTGATCGTATACGACATCACACGTAGTATAACATTTGAAAATGTTCAAAGATGGTTGAAGGAGCTTCGAGATCACACGGATCAAAACATTGTGATCATGCTTGTGGGGAACAAAGCGGATCTACGTCATTTACGTGTGGTTCAAATGGATGATGCAAAGGCATTTGCAGAAAGAGAGAATAACTTTTTCATGGAAACATCGGCTCTTGAATCGTTAAATGTCGAGAATGCTTTCACCGAAGTGTTGACTCAGATTTATCATGTGGTGAGCAAGAAAGCACTTGATATTGGTAATGATCCCATGGTTGTACCCAAGGGACAAACGATTAATGTTGGAGGTAAAGATGATGTATCTGCTGTTAAGAAAGCGGGGTGTTGCTCTAATTGATGTTTTAGGTTGAATAATATATATATGTTTTGTGTAGTGTTAAGGATTTCTTGGTGAAGAATATGTAAAATATTTCAAGGTTTAATTTAATTTGTTTATGCTATATTTTCATATATGTTTATGTGGTGTTAAATAGATCTTAACTGGTTTGAGACATGAGACATTTGCAATCTCTGGATCACTTACAAAACTAACAAAGAGTCATTAATCTTGAAAAACATATGTTATAATTTTTTTATACAAGATCTCTTAATGACTATAAAGATGTATCATAAAATAATTTATTCATGTAACCCAAACATATAAGACAACTGTAGATAAAGTTAAACTGATTCAATAAATAGCCTATTTTCTGTTACTTTTTAAATACATAAAACTGCTGCGGAATAACATATCATCTCAAAATTTTCACTTGAGATAACATATTAGTGTTTTTTCTATTTAAATCACTATACGTGTAAATAAACAATATTTGAGGACAAAAGTAATCGGCTGAGACATTTGCCATTCATCCTTGTTGACTTGGCTCTCTTGTTAATTTGTCATAATCGTGTGATTGATATGGCGTTTTATAATAAAATCGAGAGATTCCAACAATAATGAAAAAGTGAATGTCAAAAATTGTTCAAGAGTGAGCGGAGGAAATGGATCAAATAAAGATGTAGGTGAAAAGGAAAGACTAGCATATGTTTAAGCATATAAAGGTGGTAGCAGAAACTTGCATTTTTTATTAGACTGAAAGAAAGGTAAGTGTTTGGAAAAATAGTTGTAACATTTTGAAATATCCAAAATTGTATAAAATAAAATAAGAATAAAAACTCAAACTATAAAAACTCAAACAGGTATGCGATTTTTAATACTACATTGTATTTTTGTTATAACAAAAAAAGTTTTTATTCAAACGACTATTTAAAGTAGATTTTGGAGTTGCCAAACAAACCTAGATGACTAAGCTTTTCGTGTCCATTTGTATGATGACATTGACAAATATTAAACAACCTCATACACAAGAACAAAAAGGCTATGCCATTTTATTTTATGTTAACGTATGTCTAATATTGCAACAACAATAATACTCAAACTTCATAAGGGTGATCGGAATCGCTCGGGAAGAGGTGTTTTGGGTTGGCGGTAGTGCCAATACCGTCGGAAACCTCATTCCGTGAACGTTTAGCGGGTTGATGGGTTCTTTTGTTGGCCTTCTGTGCGGGTTAAACAACCCGCAACTTCCCTCTTTCACTACAATCTTTCTCTTTATATATATATATATATATATATATATATATATATATATATATATATATATATATTAAAAAATGTTATGTTTTATTTTATTTTTAATTTTCAAATTTAATTAATAACTAATAGTGATGTGATAATTGGGTTGGGAAAGTTGTTATTTTCATGTATTGTGTGTTGAAAAAGATGGAAGAAATAGGAGAGAAAAAAAGCTGACGTAGAACTGATGTGACAGTGAATTAAATATATTGGAAAAGATCCACTCGATCTCCATAACAACTCGACGAGAGAATGTAACATGTAGATAACATTTTAAAAATACTTGAAGGTACGGAGACTATTTTCATTGATGATCTCCCAGAAAAATTCATTCTCACACCATATGATCTTTTATATATGATACAAACAATATATATAAAAATAAAACAGGGACAAGGGTAAGCATATTAACAATATGATTACAAATAAATAATGATCTTTTATCATATACTAATTTGAATATATTTTTTTGTTCGTTTGTTAATTCTTAATATCAAATTATATGTAACATCCCAAGTTCGGAAGCAAGAAGTTGAAGGGTGCTAAGTGAAAATAAAGGAAGGGACTCGGCGAGTAGGTCTCTTGACTCGCCGAGTCGAAGCGGGTGCGTGACACGGGGTTAAGTGGCCTGACTCGGCGAGTCGGCGGCTGGACTCGACGAGTCAGTGCTGGTCGAGGAAAAACCCTAATCTTCGGGGTTGCACCCTATTTAAAGGACTTAATGTCCTCCCCTCAGCTCCCTTAGCCCCCTTTGAGACCCAGAAACCCTAGAATCGTGAGTGAGAGCCATTGGAAGCAAATTGGAGCATTGTTAAGTGTTTTGTGAAGAGATCTTGAAGATCAAGAAGCTTGGATCAAGGAGATTTGTGGAGATTCAGATTACTCTTCAGCAGGAGGTCGTTTTGGAGGTAATGAATCGTTATCCTTGGCTTTCCCCTTTCTAGATCCATTTTCATGGAAGTTTTAGGGCTTGTTTGGAGATGATATGATGAGATCTTGGTGTATAAGTTAGATCTGGAGTTAAAACTCCAGATCTGGGCTCTATTTGGATCAAAGATGCAGAAAGCCATTTTGGTTGCTATGCAAAAGCCTTTCCCCAAGAGTTAAGTCCCTTTCTAGCTTGGTTTTTGGTATTATGGGGCAAGAAGCACGTAAAGGTAGCAACTTTATGTTGCTAATGGACTCTAGAGACCCCGATCTATTGTTTGGAGCAAAGGAGCAGCTCTGTGTCTCGAGATTTTGGGAATGCACGTATGGACTCGACGAGTCTGGGAGATGACTCGGCGAGTCGGGCTAGAGATCAGACTTTGAGTCACGTAGTAACTCGGCGAGTCGCATGGGTGACTCGGCGAGTCTTATGATGATGAGCTTGGACTCGACGAGTTGGAAGAACAACTCGGCGAGTCTATTGAAGATTGTCGTGGACTCGGCGAGTCTGTTCTTGGACTCGGCGAGTCTGGTCGCAGAACCCCTAACCCCTTTTGGTTAAGACGCAGATCAGTGAGTCGAGGGGTGACTCAGTGAGTTGGACAGGATGGGACTCGGAGATCGCTGGACTCGACGAGTCTTGGGGTGACTCGGCGAGTAGACTCGGGTTATGGGAATTTCTGAGTATAGGGACTCGACGAGTCGACGGGTCGACTCGGCGAGTAGAGTCAGTCAGGGAGGTTGACTTTGGCTGAGGACTTTGACTTTGACCAAGAGTTGACCAGTTTGACTTCCAAGGGTATTTTGGTGATTTTGGTATTTATGGAATTGATTCTTTGGTAGTGTTCGGTGGTGGAGTTCGTGTCGGT
Organism: Lactuca virosa; assembly: GCF_052849685.1. Classification (NCBI taxonomy): domain Eukaryota; kingdom Viridiplantae; phylum Streptophyta; class Magnoliopsida; order Asterales; family Asteraceae; genus Lactuca; species Lactuca virosa. Next base: position 101,003,139 of record NC_136429.1, read on the forward strand.
GATCGGAGCAGCTGATCTTATCCTTTCAGTCGGCAATTGCGAGGTGAGTTATCCTCTCTATATCGACAGGGTCTACGGCACCAAGGCCGACCCTTTATCGGATGGAAATCCGGGTATTGTTTGTTATGTTATTGTTTTGCTAGATCTGCATCCTGGTATTTAGGATGATGTTATGTTAGTGACCTGGTTAAGGTCGGTACCCAGGATATAGGGTAATGTTATGCTAGTGACCGGTTAGGTCGGAATCCTGGTTAGGATGTTGATATGCTATGTGATCTGTTAGACTGTTTGTCTGGTTGAGGATTGTTATGTGATTGATTGTTTTATGTGCACATGGTTGTTTGACGGGGGTTGGGTTGAGGCGGGTCCTGCTTTGTGCTGAAGGCCAACATACCCAGGGCGGACCGGATATTCCGAAGGCCCAGCGAGCGGTCCGGATAGGCTGAAGGCCCCAAAAGGGCGGACCAGACGTGCTGAGGCTCGGGGAGTGGACCAGGCCGACTGAAGGCCCGGTGCGGGCGGATCAGTCATATTGTAGACTCAGAGAGTGGACCAGGTGGATTGAAGGCCCGGTGCGGGCAGACCAATCACACTGTAGACTCGACGTACATGGCTAGACTCGGAGGGTGGACCAGGTGGACTGAAGGTCCGGTGCGGGCGGACCAGTCACATAGTAGACCCGATGTGCATGGTTGTTCTATTTATGATATGTTATGAGTGTGATATGTGTGGTTGGTATTTTGGGGGTAACTCACTAAGCTTTCGGGCTTACAGTTTCAGTGTATTGTTTCAGGTACTTCAGGAGATCGTGGCAAGGCGAAGGCGTGATCGTACCGCTCCTCATGTTTTATGATTTATATGATATGGTTCCGGGGGATACTCTGATGTTTAAACTATTTTGAAAACGAGTTGTATGAACGTAATGGTTTTTGAATGATTAAAATGTTTTAATTTGGCTCAAATTTTATGGGTGTTACAAGTTGGTATCAGAGCCTTGGTTTGAGTGAATTGGAGGAACATTCGTGTGAATCCAGTCTCAAATCAAGGAGGGATTTTTAAAATGGTTTTCAAAAGGTTTTCGAAATAAGTAAAGGAGGATGCAGAGGGTACGATCAGCCAGAGCCAGTAAGTAGACCCCAAAATACCATACATGTTATTTGATTATGTGATATGTTAGAACGGCATGTTAGTACTAGGCTAGGGATCTTCAGGAATTGCATGATAGAATTGCCTGATTATGTGATGCCTATTAGCCTAGGGTTTTCCTTATTTGAGATATGCAGCTTTTCCTCTAGGAGTGAGGATTGAGCGGGTGTGTGTATATGGTTAGAGTGTTGTGATGATACTTGAGACAAATATGGGTAGGTGTGGAAGGTAGTATGGGCCCGTACTACTGAAAGCACAGGACCCATACACGTATCAAGGAAGTCACAACTCTCTAGGGTATCGGTTATGAGATAGTCCCCGGGTGATTATGAGATGTGTCTAAGGGTCTCGTTGGTGTATTGCAGTATGGCGATTACGAGGCGTTTCAGGGCAGGATCCGATTCTGGATCAGGATCGGGAGAGGGTGGTCAGGATGGGTCAGTACCACCCGAGGTCATTGGTCAGATGAGCACGGACGAGTTGGATGCCAGGATTCGTGAGATCCTGCATGATGAGGTTGCTGCTATGTTCCGGGCCGAGTTGTCGGAAATGTTTGGGTCGATCAAGACTGACAAGGTCCTTAGTTCCGAGTATGGTTGTAGGCTTGGGTTATGTATGTGGAGGTATTCCAACCTGGGGTATTCCATCATGAGGATTCGTTCCAGGTTGCTAGTTGTCAGGGTTATCGCCAATCTTGGGCGAAGGAAGATGAATTAGTGTCTTGGCGGAGCTTAGTGGGTGTTGTGGTATCCAGTTTTCGCAGGTTGCGAATGAATGCGTAAGACGGAAGTAAGGTAGTGTCTTCAGGTGGCACTTAGTTGATGAGTGTTGTCATCAGAGAAAAGAAGCCGATGGCCGGCTTGAAGCAGTTGATCAGGACCCTGCAAGGGAAGAGATGGATTTTAGGGATTCGATAGCAGTGATTGAAGGAATCTGGGTCGGTTTGAGATCAGTGGATGCATTGTGGGAGTATCATCCGGAAGTTCGTGTTGCCGTAGGCTTCGAGGACGAAGCCTAATTTAAGTGGGGGAGAATTGTAACATCCCAAGTTCGGAAGCAAGAAGTTGAAGGGTGCTAAGTGAAAATAAAGGAAGGGACTCGGCGAGTAGGTCTCTTGACTCGCCGAGTCGAAGCGGGTGCGTGGCACGGGGTTAAGTGGCCTGACTCGGCGAGTCGGCGGCTGGACTCGACGCGTCAGTGCTGGGCGAGGAAAAACCCTAATCTTCGGGGTTGCACCCTATTTAAAGGACTTAATGTCCTCCCCTCAGCTGCCTTAGCCCCCTTTGAGACCCAGAAACCCTAGAATCATGAGTGAGAGCCACTGGAAGCAAATTGGAGCATTGTTAAGTGTTTTGTGAAGAGATCTTGAAGATCAAGAAGCTTGGATCAAGGAGATTTGTGGAGATTCAGATTACTCTTCAGCAGGAGGTCGTTTTGGAGGTAATGAATCGTTATCCTTGGCTTTCCCCTTTCTAGATCCATTTTCATGGAAGTTTTAGGGCTTGTTTGGAGATGATATGATGAGATCTTGGTGTATAAGTTAGATCTGGAGTTAAAACTCCAGATCTGGGCTCTATTTGGATCAAAGATGCAGAAAGCCCTTTTGGTTGCTATGCAAAAGCCTTTCCCCAAGAGTTAAGTCCCTTTCTAGCTTGGTTTTTGGTATTATGGGGCAAGAAGCACGTAAAGGTAGCAACTTTATGTTGCTAATGGACTCTAGAGACCCCGATCTATTGTTTGGAGCAAAGGAGCAGCTCTGTGTCTCGAGATTTTGGGAATGCACGTATGGACTCGACGAGTCTGGGAGATGACTCGGCGAGTCGGGCTAGAGATCAGACTTTGAGTCACGTAGTAACTCGGCGAGTCGCATGGGTGACTCGGCGAGTCTTATGATGATGAGCTTGGACTCGACGAGTTGGAAGAACAACTCGGCGAGTCTATTGAAGATTGTCGTGGACTCGGCGAGTCTGTTCTTGGACTCGGCGAGTCTGGTCGCAGAACCCCTAACCCCTTTTGGTTAAGACGCAGATCAGTGAGTCGAGGGGTGACTCAGTGAGTTGGACAGGATGGGACTCGGAGATCGCTGGACTCGACGAGTCTTGGGGTGACTCGGCGAGTAGACTCGGGTTATGGGAATTTCTGAGTATAGGGACTCGACGAGTCGACGGGTCGACTCGGCGATTAGAGTCAGTCAGGGAGGTTGACTTTGGCTGAGGACTTTGACTTTGACCAAGAGTTGACCAGTTTGACTTCCAAGGGTATTTTGGTGATTTTGGTGTTTATGGAATTGATTCTTTGGTAGTGTTCGGTGGTGGAGTTCATGTCGGTGATCGGAGCAGCTGATCTTATCCTTTCAGTCGGCAATTGCGAGGTGAGTTATCCTCTCTATATCGACAGGGTCTACGACACCAAGGCCGACCCTTTATCGGATGGAAATCCGGGTATTGTTTGTTATGTTATTGTTTTGCTAGATCTGCATCCTGGTATTTAGGATGATGTTATGTTAGTGACCTGGTTAAGGTCGGTACCCAGGATATAGGGTAATGTTATGCTAGTGACCGGTTAGGTCGGAATCCTGGTTAGGATGTTGATATGCTATGTGATCTGTTAGACTGTTTGTCTGGTTGAGGATTGTTATGTGATTGATTGTTTTATGTGCACATGGTTGTTTGACGGGGGTTGGGTTGAGGCGGGTCCTGCTTTGTGCTGAAGGCCAACATACCCAGGGCGGACCGGATATTCCGAAGGCCCAGCGAGCGGTCCGGATAGGCTGAAGGCCCCAAGAGGGCGGACCAGACGTGTCGAGGCTCGGGGAGTGGACCAGGCCGACTGAAGGCCCGGTGCGGGCGGACCAGTCATACTGTAGACTCAGAGAGTAGACCAGGTGGATTAAAGGCCCGGTGCGGGCGGACCAATCACACTGTAGACTCGACGTACATGGCTAGACTCGGAGGGTGGACCAGGTGGACTGAAGGCCCGGTGCGGGCGGACCAGTCACACAGTAGACCCGATGTGCATGGTTGTTCTATTTATGATATGTTATGAGTGTGATATGTGTGGTTGGTATTTTGGGGGTAACTCACTAAGCTTTCGGGCTTACAGTTTCAGTGTATTGTTTCAGGTACTTCAGGAGATCGTGGCAAGGCGAAGGCGTGATCGTACCGCTCCTCATGTTTTATGATTTATATGATATGGTTCTGGGGGGATACTCTGATGTTTAAACTATTTTGAAAACGAGTTGTATGAACGTAATGGTTTTTGAATGATTAAAATATTTTAATTTGGCTCAAATTTTATGGGTGTTACATTATATATTAGATTATTTAACATACCATCAACGCCTTAAAGAAAATGAAATAAGATTGTTTAACCAAAATGTTATTTCATTATATTTATATGATAATAATAGAATATCAATGAGATAACATTGCAGACGAAATGTTAGGGACGGAAACCCTAATCGCTAATTTCAAAAAGGACTTGCAGTGCAAGCGTATGGTGCAAATGTAATAGTGGTTGTCGATATTGTTTACGGTAAATCTAGCGGGGCTGGTGGTTTGAATTGAGATTAGGTTTTGGATGTCGCAGTTGTCGTATGCCTTCTTCGTTACTTCTGCAACATTATGAAATCCATTAACAAAATTAAAGACAAGAGTGTCATCGATTTTGAAGGTATGGTTTAGTGACCACATAACATAGAGACCGTCATTTTGTGGCACTGCCCAACCAAAGGAATCACCAACGACGTGCTCTGTTGCCACCGAGTGATTGAACTCCATGAATACGACTAACATGACTATAATTAGAAACAAACTTGGCTTTAGGTTTGTCATTCTTGATTAATTATGTGTCTTGTAAAGGGAAGCTTTTCTTCTTATGCCATGAGAGAATAAGTTTTGGTTGTATTTATAGGAAATTATAGTTGTAGATGTTTATTGCATAAATGAATGGTAATTATTAATTAATTTTAGGTATTCATATACTAGTTTACAATTGTAGATATTTATTGCTGACATTAAGGGTTATTAATTCTAAGTATTCAAAATGTGATTTCGACATGAATGAAATATTTATCATTTTAGACTATGATTGATTAAGATGGTATATTCTTATATGGCCAATTACTAATATATCAAATAAGAAAATGATTTCTATTTTTTTGAAAAAACTTTAGTAAAATAAAAAATCACCTATTTTAACAAATCCAATTTTGTAAAATATCATTGATTCATTGGCTTTATAAAATTAAATTACGATATGATTAGTCTCCACTAATTTTGTTATGGCTCAAATAGAAGAAAAACCAGTCGTCTTTCACTTTAACTGAAAAATACAAAACATTATCTCTCTATTTAATGCAAATTTTCATTTAATGATGAAAAAAAGAGTTATTCATTAAAAAATTAAAATGAACATAATCCTCCATCACCTATACCCTCCAGAAAATATCATAAAAATAAAATAACAGCCTAACTCACTAAAAACAACTCATAAATTTACATTTTATTTTTCGTAACAAATATAACTTTTGAAATATATTAAAATTCCTGGTCATGAGAATACAACTGCTTAATACGTAAGGTCATTAGTTGGAGAGCGTGGGTTCAAACCTCACTAGTATCTCTCTCTTTTTTTTTTTCTTTTTGCAAAACATGACTTTATATGGATTCAAACCCACACCATCCAACATATAAACCCTCATTAACCAATTGTGCTAAATCCATCTTCAAATAAAATATAATAACCACAAAATTTATAGGTGTGGGGAAAAATATGTCTATGTATCTCTTTAGCAAGTTTGATGATCATTTTGTTATATATTCTAAAAGAACGGTCGCATACAATAACGGACGAAAATACTATGTAGATCACTTACAAAAACTAACAAAGAGTCATTGATCTTGAAAAAAATATGTTATATTTTTTTTATACAAGATGTCTATACGACCAATGTTTTAAAAACCGGTTTTTTAGTTGAACCGGTATGGTGACCGATTCCCGGTTCAACCGGTTTAACCGGTTCGACCGCCGGGTGAACCGGTTTCTATACTTTTCATGTTTTTTTTTTCTATTTTCCTATACATACATACATATAGAAATTATGAATTTGATGTTTACAAGTTCAAACATTAAAAGTACACATAAAAATAAGTTGTAGATGAATCCAAATACATTAAAATAACACATAACCATAAGTTTTAGTGTTTTACATCAATCCATATACGTCAAAAAGAAAATAAAGTATAATACCGTAACGAAATATAGTTTTTGATGAATACAAACACATCAAATGAATTTATAACATTTACCATATGTTTTTATTTATAAAAAACTAAATAGATTTGAAAAAAATCATCAAAGTTTATTATGTAAATGGTTCTTTTTCATGTGTTTTTATTCGGTTTAACTGGTTCAACCGGTTTATTTTGACCGGTTCAACCGGTTTTTTCTAAAAACTGGCCGGTTCAATCCGGTTCAGAAATCAATGTAAAACCGGTGATAGTTGAACCGCTCCCTCTCCCGGTTCCCGGTCCAACTGGTTTGACCGACCGGTTCAAACCGGTTTTTAAAACATTGTATACGACTATACGGATGTATCATAAAAGAATTTGTTCATGTGACCCCAAACATATAAAACAAACATATAAAGTTGAATTGGTTCAATAAATTAAACTATTTTATGTTACTTTTTGAACATATAAAACTACTACATAATGACATGTCATCTCATAATTTTCATTTTAGATAACATATTCTTGTTTTTTCTATTTAAATCACTATACATGTAAATAAACAACATTCGAGGACAATGGCAATCAGCTAAGACATTTGCCATTCATCCTTGTTTTGTTGACGTGGCTCTCTTGTTATTTTGTCATCAACATGTGGTTTATGTGGTGTTTTATAATAAAATCGAGAGATTCAAACAATAGTGAATGACTGTCAAAAATTGATCAGAGTCATGGAGGAAATGGGTCAAGTAAAGATGTAGATGAAGAGGAAAATCTAGGGATATATTTGAGCGTTTTCGGGTGGCAGTCGGAAACTGGAAGCTATATTTTTATTAGGCTTTTATAACACTAAATGGTATAACTTTTATGTGTGCACACCTGGATCGCCCGGGTATCTTGGCCTACAGCACAAATCAGGACCACCTCAACCCACCTATACAACGATTAGAGGAAATCCTCAATGTACAACCTAAAACCCTCGAGTTGACCAAAAGTCAACTTGGTCAAAGGTCAACGGTCAAAGTCAACAGCCAAAAGTCAACACAGTTGGCCACCATGTCGTGGTCAAGCTTATGCCACGCCGTGACATTCTCATGACAAAACAGTCGCGAAGAACCTTTCCGCTACGTCGTGGGATCTGTTCTGGACCTCTTAATATTAAGCCCTTAATTCATTAAGCCTCATAATCATCCTTTCTAGAAGGATTCTATGTACCCATAACCATCATAAAAACCCTTGCTTTATGAACATGCATGTCAAATGCATGTCATACATTTAAGTTAGGTCAAACTAAGAAGAAAGATGTCAAAACCTTACACATGGAACAAAAACTTCATGGGACTTCAGCTCTAGAACATATAGTCACATAGAGACCTCAAGGACCTATAAACTTGCCAACTTTATGGAATCCATCCACTCAAATTAACACACATGAATAATAAGACTCAAAATCTAGATCTAGAAGACTTGAGACAAAAAGATATAAACATGTGGACTTATAAAGGTCCAAGATATGCACAAGAAGGTGGTGAAGAACTTTGCTTGCTGAATCCTTGCACTTATAGCCCATTCTTTATTTTCAATACCACAAACACCACCAAAGAGCTTCAAGATGTCAACAATGAAGGCTAAAGTTTGTTTCTGGATTTGAGAGGGTGGTGGAGGCTGAGGGTGAGCAAACCCTAGCCATCACAACCTTTAAATAGGGCTCTACGCCCAAAAATTAGGGTTTTGCACCCCAGACATCGCCACGTCGTTGTACATTAAAATTACATGCTTCATATAAGATTTGACCACGTCGTGGTGCTTCCTCCACCATGTCGTGGTCACCAAAAGATTCCACATTTTAAAGGTATAATAATGATACAATTTCGAAGGTATAATAATGATACAATCTTACAGTCAACTTCGTATAATATGTCACTTGCAACCCCTGTATTTTGTAAAATGATATTTTTCATCCATTTACTTTTTAAAATATCACATTCACCCCTTCCCACAACAATGTACAGATAAAACTGAAAGAATACAAGGATACGTACCCGCAACATCGCTTGCTGGAGTCCTGAATTCTCCTGTCTGACACTGCTGGAGTCCTGACTTCTCCTGTCTGACACTGCAGGCGACTTCACTGCTCCTCCCCTCCTCCTTGGACAGTCGGCCTTCTTGTGGCCCACCTGATCGCAGTGAAAACATAATGGGCTTGCCCCCTGAGAACAATCTCTGCTGACATGACCAACCCTGCCACACTTGTAGCAGCCTAAACCCTTGGAACGATAAACTCCCTTGTGCACTTTCACGCGCGTGCTGTACTGACTCCGGCCCTGCTGGCCTTTCACCCGATGATCAGAAGTCTTGGGTCTCTTCTCGATACCCTGTACTATACGCACCTGGCACGACCCTCTCTTCCCAAGGTGCTCCAAATCGATCTCGCATCCTCAGACTCTGGAAGTCATATCCTTCAGGGTCTGACACCCTGTCACGCTCACTAGCTAACTTACCAACGGCTGAACTGCAACAACTAGAACATCCTATGCCCCAAACCAGGTCACAAACTCATCCCAAGACATATTCTCCAATTCAAAAGTGTAATAGATCGCTCAATTAATTCCCAGCAGCTCCTTGCCGCCCGATACAGGAGATCCAAGGCGAACTGAACCTTGGACACACTCTCGGGAACCAGAACCACCTCCCTGACTCAGACGAGAGCTGCGGAATAGGGACAAATCCATTACTTTGAGATTATCCAGCCTGTGCCACATGTGACTTAGCATATTCACTTAATAGCTAGCTCACATTGCTAAGAGTCCCTCAAAGCACAAAGCAAGAGTGTGTCCAGACACACCCGAGAGTGTGTCCAAGTCCCTCAAACCAGGGCTCTGATACCAACTTGTAACATCCCAAAATTTAAGACCAAAAATTTCATTTTTAATTTAATAATTATAAAACGATTTGTCTGAAAACATCCATAATATCAACTCCTATCAAAACCAATGTATCAATAGTCAAAACATGTCATGATAAAACAACATCAGAGTATAACTCCCAAAGATCTCATGTGCAGAAATCATGGTGTGATGCGCTGCAAACATGTCGGCTCCTTTCCTTTCGAAGAAGAAGTACCTGAAACCAAAACTGAAAACCGTAAGCACAAAGCTTAGTGAGTTCCCCCATCATACCACATACCATACAATAACATACTGCCTAGCATATCCGGGTGCTGGCCTACCCCTTCAGTCTCTTTCAACCGGTAACCGCCTAGCATATCAGGGAGCTGGCCTACCCCTTCGGTATCTTTCAACTGGTATCTGCCTAGCATATCTGGGTGCTGGCCTACCCCCTTTCGGTCTCTTCCAACCGGTAACGGGGACTATTTCACCCCTACTAATACCACATATCATCCTAGTACCTAAACATATAAGTCACATACTGCCTAACATATATGGATGATGGCCTACCCCTTCGGTCCTTTCGACTGGTAACGGGGTCTATCCTACCCCTCCTACCACTATCACATAATATCATAGCATACTAGCACATCAAGCATAACAGATAGTAGCATACCAGACAATTATCACAAAGACAATCATCTATACTGTAATCAACTACTAGTGGGTTGGCATTGGTGTCTTCGACCCACTTCTACTGGAAGGTAACTCACCTCACACTGCTGAAGCTCACTGCAGGAAATCCTTAGCTGCTGTCCTGGCAACTCCTTGGGCTATCAATACCAAAATATCACCCAATTAGCAATTGGGTTCCAAACCATGATCCATAATCCTTACTTGGGGTGAAATGACCGTTTCACCCCCGACCCATCAAGGCCCAAATTATAAAATCCATGAAAGTCCATCAATGGCCCAATTTTCCAACTTGGGCCTAAACCCTTACATGAAACCACCCTTTAGAACCCATTATGTACTTCATAACCCTACAGGAGTCAACCTTGGGCAAATTCAAGTCAAGGTCAAAGTCAACATCCAAGTCAAAGTCAAAGTTAACGCTCCGAGTTGACTCAACTCGTCGAGTTTTCCTTCAACTCGTCGAGTTCCCATAAACTATAGAATCATGATACCACGAATCAACTCGTCGAGTTCTCCCTTAACTCGTTGAGTTATTTCGTTTTCAACAGAATCGGGACATACTCACGTCAACTCGCCGAGTTCCTTTGTGAACTCGTCGAGTTCTTCAGTCTGTTAACCATTCTTAATGCATTAAGCCATTTCCCTTGAATCCAACTGCTCCAAACCTCAGGTCCTTTCCATTATGATGTCTAGAAGGGTAAAGTTTCCAACTTTCCCCCAAGAACCATCTACTAAGCTTAAAACTTAAACCCTAGTTTCTTTAAAGGCAGTCTTGATCCATTAAACCCCCTAAACTCCTACTACAATCCACCAACATATAGATCTGATGTCCCAAGGTGGAAAAATTATGTAAAGTTTCCAACTTTACGTTCATGCATGCTAGAAACACCCTCAAATGTCCATTTTTGGCTTCACAATGGACATATTGCATGAATCGGACATGGAGGCCATTAAAGTTTGCAACTTTAAGCCTCAATGGGCCATATAGGGTTCAGATCTATCCCATTAACCCCTGGAAACCTCTTCTTTTCGGACCATTTGATCAAAGCCCCAAAACTCAAACTAAAACTTCAAGAAAAGAGATCTAGTAAGCTATAGGTCAAGGTGACGACTTTATACCTAAAAGATGCAGCTCTTGATGAAGGGTTTCTGGATCTAGAGTCACTCCTCCAAGCTAGGTGCTTCCTTCTTCAAGTCTCCTTCAATAATCACCAACAAATACTCCTTATGAACTCACAACACTCAAAAATGGCCTTAGGGTCTCGAGGTTAGGGTTTTGGACGATGGAGGCTGGAAATGAGGCCAACCCTAGAGGTTAAGTTGTTTAAATAGGGTGTAAAACCCCGAATTTAGGGTTTCTCAAACCGCGACCAACTCCTCGAGTTGATCTTCGAAAATTCATGTGACTCATAATTCCTACACGTCGAGTTTATGCCTTAAACTCGACGAGTTGACCTTTAAAAATGAGGTTTTATTTTCCATAATTAGCCTTCTAGATTTCCAGTGTTACAACTCTCCCCCACTTAAATTAGATTTCGTACTCGAAATCGCTCCTTATTGACACCCATATCAAAGCAATCAATCCTGATGACCATGATCGGAATTTCTGCGCATATGATGGCCTTCCCAAGGCCACCAAAACCCAAACGAAACTCCTACCCCGAAATAACACCCGAACCTTCAGCCCTTGCAAACCATCTCTACCTCCTGAGACCTGAATCTGCAATATCCTGACTCCTCAACAGCTCGACCGTGTCGAACCAACTTTCTGATATTATTTAATCCCACTACAAGTGACTTATCACTTCCCAATCAATCAGTTACTTCGTCTATACTTGTAAACCTAAAACACTAATACCGCCCGAGACACCGAAACTGCCTGAAACAGTATGTTGCATCCTGGTTGCTTTCGAAAATCCACTGAGACCTCCCTGGTCTCAATTCGTTTTACAGTCATCTGAAATGCCAGGTTCCGGCCCGATTGTGGAGCCAAAAGACTCCCACACAGTTGCCCCACACGACTTCCGAACGAAATCCTCGACTGTCAATAGGTTTCATCAGTTATCTTGACACTATGGCTCTAACTGTTGGGTTTTGAGCATTCTAACACTTCTAAGGTGTAAATGCAACCCTAAATACCTTGGATCTATGTTTTCTCTATTATACATGCAAACTTGAACTTTCTAAGGTATTACCCTAACTAGCATACAAAACATTGATACTTGGGTAATAAAACAAGTTAGATAACATACCTTTTCTTTTAGTTGGAAGCCTTGGACCTTTAAGAACTTAGTGCCCCAAGTGTTGCACCTCAAATGGAATCACACAACACTACCAACAATTGGAATAACTTGAGAGAAAAACACTTGCACTCATAAAATTGGCTTGCCCTCTTGTCTTGTCCCTTTAAAAGGTGTCATTTCATGAGCTATGAGGCTTCTTATATAGTGTGCACATTAGGGTTACACCATGTAACTCATGACTTTCCACATTCCTCATGATCCATGGGTTTTAACCTCCATGGAGTATCCATGGGTCACCATATGGGTTTAGCCCAACATGAAGAACTATGGATCATAAGTCCACTTTATAAGAATGAATGGTTTACCAAATCAATCCCCATTTATTTAATTAGTCTCTTTTGATCACAAAATTAATTCCAAACTAATTCTTGATCAATACTAATTAAATAATATGATTTCATATTAATATATTAGAACTTATAATATATATTAATAAATCATAAGTATCCTCTTCTCACAAAAGTCTATCCAAATTGTTCCAATGCCATGCAACCCAAATGGACCATGCTACTCCCGAGTCAAGTACATACCAATAATAGTTATGGGCTTAGCCACCTAATCCAACACTAACGACCTCCTGATCCAACCGATCGGGTCCATACGTCAAATCCTGACATCACCAAATCCAAGGCTAAAAGTGATTGCTACATGACCAAGGGTAGCCTTATATCACAAACGACCTTAAACGATCCATCGCTTCCTTGATCCCATGACTGCAGTGGTGTTCCTACGGTCTTATCATTGGCTCAACCAGGTCTAATTCATCTGGAGAAATCTGTAAACCAATATGTGGATTTGCCACGCCCTCACTGCTGCACTCGAACTGGTGGGTACTACTGTTCCTTCCACGACCTAACAACACTCCCATGCTATCTACCAACCTAGTGAATGCTACGGCTACACCCGCAGTCTTACAACACTCTAGTACTATCTGCTAACCTTGTGAATGCTACGACTACACCCGCAGACTTACAACACCCTAGCACTATTTGCCAACCTTGTGAATGCTACGGCTACACCCGCAGACTTACAACACTCTAGCACTATTTGCCAACCTTGTGAATGCTACGGCTACACCCGCAGACTTACAACACTCTAGCACTATCTGCCAACCTTGTGAATGCTACGGCTACACCCGCAGACTTACAACACTCTAGCACTATCTGCCAACCTTGTGAATGCTACGGCTACACCCGCAGACTTACAACACTCTAGCATTATCTTCCAACCTTGTGAATGTTACGACTACACCCGCAGACTTACAACACTCTAGCAATATCTGCCAACCTTCTGAATGATACGACTACACACGCAGACTTACAACACTTTGGCACTATATGCCAACCTTGGTCCTACCGTCAATCCAACTATACCCATCCTAGGTCGAACACGCACTCAACCTAACACTCAACTGAACTTGAGTCCTAACTGGACCTCTAACCTGGTCCCCGAAACCTGCTATCCGATGCCAATGAAAGGCGTGAACCAAATGTTGGAATGTTTTCCGAACTCTCAACTCACACAATCCACAACCTAGATGGTCACTCGACTACCTTCCTCCCTGATGGGGATGCGAAACTCATCCTAGTTTCATACCTATATTTTCTCCTGAATACCTGGTCGATTCTCCCCCACTTAGATTCGACTAACTCTTCACGGCATGTGAGAATTGGAGGATTCCCAATCCTTCTTACTTTCTAATAATCCACTGTTGACAACCTGTGCTTACCCATGCTAGCGATCAATTACCAATCAAACCCTAAGATCGTCCATCCTCTGAAATCTTGAAGTGTACTCTTGAAATCTGGTCCAGTCCGATACCTCAATCCATCTCCCATGCTGGCGACCGGAGGCCTTAATCTTTACCCTGGCTGACGGATCCTCGTTCCCACTTCCATTCTCGCAGCACCACTAAACTCTAACCGAACACAACCGATGCGAAAATACAATTCTCTTGAACATCCAACAACCAAACACATATGCGTCTAACACCCGTATCCTCCTGCTACCACTCCTCTCCTAGTGTTGGTAGTGCTAGAACCCAGAAGTTCTCCCATAGGCCACTGCCGATCATACCAGAACAGATGATGAAACCACTATATCCCATCGATACGGGTGGACTAGCTCGATGAAGCTAACCACAGGCCTTCCATATAATACCCCTGACCGATCTCTACTACGAACCGAGAGAACGCTGAACACCCCAATCCAGCAAAAGGAAACGATCTTTTACTAACTACTTAGTAATTCACGATATGCAAATGGCATGTGACAATATTTGAAGATATAACCCAACCCGCTACAATATTCCAAACCAAAGCAAAATTCCCACAACATTGTATAGATAAAACTGAAAGAATGCAAGGATACGTACACGCAACATCGCCTATAGGAGTCCTGACTTCTCCTGTCTGACACTGCAGGGCCTGACTTCTATCTGTTGGGGCTCCTGTCCCGCCCTCTCGACCATCGAAGATTTGCAAAATAGCCAGAGCAGGCGCCTTCACTGCTCCTCCCCTCCTCCTCGGACAGTCGGCCTTCTTGTGGCCCACCTGATCACAGTGAAAACATAATGGGTTTGCCCTCTGAGAACAATCTTTGCTGACATGACCAACCCCGCCACACTTGTAGCAGCCTAAACTCTTGGATCGACAAACTCCCTTGTGCACTTTCCTGCACGTGTTGCACTGACTTCGACCCTGCTGGCCTTTCACCCGATGATCAGAAGTCTTGGGTCTCTTCCCAGGACCCTCTACTATACGCACCTGGCACAACCCTCTCTTCCCAAGGTGCTCCAAATCGATCTCGCATCCTTGGACTCCGGAAGTCATATCCTTCAGGGTCTGACACCCTGTCACGCTCATTAGCTCACTTACCAACGGCTGAACTGCAACAGCTGGAACATCCTCTGCCCCAAACAGGGTCACAAACTCCTCCGAAGACATAGTCTCCAATTCAAAAAGCTCAATAGATCGCGCAATCAATTCCCAGCAGCTCCTTGCCACCCGATACCGGAGATCCAAGGAGAACCGAACATTGGCTCCTATAGGGTAGGGACTAGTGTGGAAAACACCTTCCATCTCCTCAATCCAACACGAAATCAAAATTGTAACACCCGAAATCTAGAAAGCCGATTAAGGAAAGAAAAACATTCAATTAGAAATTCAACTCGTCAAGTCCATAAGGAAGAACTCAATGTGTTGGAAATCAAGGTCGTGTGTTTTTGGAAAACCAACTCGACGAGTTGGACGGAACCAACTCGACGAGTTGGACTGGGTTTGGGAAACCCTAAAATCGGTACTTTACACCCTATTTAAACAACTTAAGCGCTAGGGTTTGGCTTCATTTCCAGCCTCCATCATTCAAAACCCTAACCTCGAGACCCTAAGGCCATTTTTGAGTGTTGTGAGTTCATAAGGAGTATTTTTTGGTGATTCTTGAAGGAGACTTGAAGAGGGAAGCACCTAGCTTGGAGGAGTGACTCTAGATCCAGAAACCCTTCATCAAGAACTGCATCTTTGAGGTATAAAGTCGTCACCTTGACCTATAACTTACTAGATCTCTTTTCTTGAAGTTTTAGCTTGAGTTTTGGGGCTTTGATCAAATGGTCCAAAGAGAAGATGTTTCCAGGGGTTATTAGGATAGATATGACCCCTATATGGCCTATTGAGGCTTAAAGTTGCAAACTTTAATGGCCTCCATGTCCCATTCATTCAATATGTCCATTGTGAAGCCAAAAATGGACATTTGAGGATGTTTCTAGCATGCATGAACATAAAGTTGGAAACTTTATGTGATTTTTCCACCTTGGGACATCAGATATGTATGTTGGTGGGTTGTAGTAGGAGTTTAGGGGCTTAATGGATCAAAACCACCTTTAAAGAAACTAGGATTTGAGTTTTAAGCTTAGTAGATGGTTCTTGAGGGTAAAGTTGGAAACTTTACCCTTCTAGACATCATAATGGAAAGGACTTGAGGTTTGGAGCTATTGGATTCGAGAGAAATGGCTTAATGCATTAAGCATGGTTAACAGACTGAAGAACTCAACGATTTCAGAAAGGAACTCGGTGAGTTAAAGCGAGTATGTCCCGAGTTAAGGTAGAACTTGACGAGTTGATTCATGGTACCACGATTCTGTGGTTTATGGGAACTCGCCGAGTTGAAGGACAACTCGACGAGTTGAGTCAACTCGGAGAGTTGACTTTGACCTGGATGTTAACTTTGACCTTGACTTGACTTTGACCAAGGTTGACCCTTAGGGGTTATGAAGTACAAAATGGGTTCTAAAGGGTAGTCGCATGTAAGGGTTTGGGCCCAATTTGGAAAATTGAGCCATTAATGGGCTTTCATGTATTTTTATAGTATGAACGTTGATGGGTCGAGGGTGAAATGGTCATTTCACCCCAAGTATGGATTATGATCATGGGTTGGGACCCAATTGCTAATTGGGTGATATTTTTGGTATTGATAGCTTGAGGAGTTGCCAGGGCCGCAGCTAAGGATTTCTTGCGATGAGCTTCAGCAGTGTGAGGTGAGTTACCTTCCAGTAGAAGTGGGTCGAAGGCACCAATACCGACCCACTAGTAGTTGATTATAGTTGAGATGATTGTCTTTGTGATAATTGTCTGGTATGTCACTATCTATGATGCTTTATGTTCTAGTATGCTATGATATTATGTGATAATGGTAGGATGGGTAGGTTAGACCCCGTAGCTGGTTGAGATAAACCGAAGGGTAGGTCGGGCACCCAGATATGCCTGACAGTATGTTATGCTATGTTATTATGTGGTAGTGGTAGGGGTGAAATAGTCCCCGTAACCGGTTGGAATAAACCGGAGGGTAGGTCGGGCACCCATATATGCCTGTCAGGGTAGGTCGAGCACCCAGGTTTGCTTGACAGGGTAGGTCGGGCACCCATATATGCCTGACAGGGGTAGGTCGGGCACCCCGGTATGCCTGTCATGGGTAGGTTGAGCACCCAGATATGCTCAGTAGGGTAGGCCGGGCACCCAGATATGCCTGGCAGTATGTTTGTTTTATGGTATGCAGTATGATGGGGGAACTCACTAAGCTTCGTGCTTACGGTTTTCAGTTTTGGTTTCAGGTACTTCTTCTTCAAAAGGAAAGGAGTCGGCATGATCGCAGCGCATCACACCATGATTTCCGCACATGAGATCTTTGGGAGTTATACTCTGATGTTGTTTTATCATGACACGTTTTGATTATTGATACATTGGTTTTGATATGAGTTGATACTATGGATGTTTTCAGACAAATGGTTTTATAAATATTTAATTTGAAATTGAAAATTTTGGTCTTATATTTTGGGATGTTACAAAAATCTTGGCAATCCTTCCCCCGGCTGGCTAACCACCTAAGCCGAGACCTAATCCTGAACCAAAACCGCCTCCTTGAGTTCTCATCCCCAAACTGAAAAACCACAAAACCACTAATCAAAACATACTCAAGGATTCTCCTCCCCGAAGCTTCTCAGATTCTCCAAGACTCTCACCAATTCGAGTATGGATCATGTGCTTTCAGTAGTGTGGGCCCAAGTAAAGCTTTTCATCTTATGCTATTAAAGAATAAGTTTTTGGTGTATTTATAGAAAAGTTGGAGTTGTGGATGTTTATTGTCGAAATTAATGTTAATTAAATTTAGGTATTCACATAGTTACATTTGTATATATTTATTGAGGCATTAATGGTTATTAACTCTAAGTATTCACACGTGATTTCGACATGAACAAGAAAAATTTGGTATACGATTGATTACATGTGTAAAGATGGAATACTTTTATATATCCAACTAGGCGAATACCCGCGCGTTGCGCAGAATAAAACAATATATTTGAAATCTTTACAGATATATGTTTTTTAAATATATCAATGACGTTTTTGTTAGTTCTTGTATAATAAATCTTGTATTAAGTTGGTATAAACGTAGTTCATTTTGAATTATATGATAATGTAGACATCTTTTAAAACTATATAATCCAAATTGTTTCAAGGACCTCTACCCGCAGGTTACTCATGAATAAAATTAAATATAATATATGGTTTAATGATATTTATAGTTGTTGTTATGATTAATTAATTTTAAAAAGTTTATTTGCTTAATATTTTAATTTCTATCACTATAATCATTTAATATATCAAAGATTGTTTTTTATTCTCCCCCACTTAGATTCGACTAAGTCTTCACGGCATGTGAGAATTGAAGGATTCCCAATCCTTCTTACTTTCTAATAATCCACTGTTGACAACCTGTGCTTACCCATGCTAGCGATCAATTACCAATAAAACCCTAAGATCGTCCATCCTCTGAAATCTTGAAGAGTACTCTTGAAATCTGGTCCAGTCCGATACCTCAATCCATCTCCCATGCTGGCGACCAGAGGCCTTAACCTTTACCCTAGCTGACGGATCCTTATTCCCACTTCCATTCTCGCAGCACCACTGAACTCTAACCGAACACAACCCATGCAAAAATACAATTCCCTTGAACATCCAATAACAAAACACCTATGCGTCTAACACCCGTATCTTCCTGCTACCACTCCTCTCCTAGTGTTAGTAGTGCTAGTACCCAGAAGTTCTCCCATAGACCACTGTCGATCATACCAGAACATATGATGAAACCACTATATCCCATCGATACGGGTGGACTAGCTCGATGAAGCTAACCACATGCCTTCCACATAATACCCCTGACCGATCTCTACTACGAACTGAGAGAACGATGAACACCCCGATCCAGCAAAAGGGAAACGACCTTTTACTAACTACTTAGTAATTCACGGTATGCAAATGACATATGACAATATTTGAAGATATAACCCAACAGGAGCAAAGAAATAAACCAGGGATACACTTACCCAACCCGGTAAAATATTCCAAACCAAAGCAAAATTCCCACAACAATGTACAGATAAAACTGAAAGAATGCAAGGATACGTACCCGCAACATCGGCTGTTGGAGTCTTGACTTCTCTTGTCTGACACTGTTGGAGTCCTGACTTCTCCTGTCTGACACTACAGGCGCCTTCACTGCTCCTCCCCTCCTCCTTGGACAATCGGCCTTCTTGTGGCCCACCTGATTGCAGTGAAAACATAATGGGATTTCCCCCTGAGAACAATCTCTACTGACATGGCCAACCCCGCCACACTTGTAGCAGCCTAAACCCTTGGAACGGCAAACTCCCTTGTGCACTTTCACGCGCGTGCTGTACTGACTCTGGCCCTGCTGGCCTTTCACCCGATAATCAGAAGTCTTGGGTCTCTTCTCGAGACCCTGTACTATACGCACATGGCACGAACCTCTCTTCCCAAGGTGCTCCAAATCGATCTCGCATCCTCAGACTCTGGAAGTCATATCCTTCAAGGTCTGACACCCTGTCACGCTCACTAGCTCACTTACCAACGGTTGAACTGCAACAGCTGCAACATCTTCTTCCCCAAACCAGGTCATAAACTCATCCCAAGACATATTCTCCAATTCAG
Source organism: Lactuca virosa (assembly GCF_052849685.1). NCBI lineage: Eukaryota > Viridiplantae > Streptophyta > Magnoliopsida > Asterales > Asteraceae > Lactuca > Lactuca virosa. The sequence continues at coordinate 101,022,905 of NC_136429.1, forward strand.
AAAGTGTAATAGATCGCACAATTAATTCCCAGCAGCTCCTATGGGGTAGGGACTAGTGTGGAAAACACCTTCCATATCCTCAATCCACCACGAACTCAAAATATTGGCAGTCCTTCCCCCGACTGGCTCACCACCTGAGTCGAGACCCAATCCTGAACCAGAACCACCTCCCTGAGTGCTCATCCCCAAACTGAAAAACCACAAAACCATTGATCAAAACATACTCAAGGATTCTCCTCCCCGAAGCTTCTCAGATTCTCCAAGACTCTCACCAATTCGATTATGGATCATGTACTTTCAGTAATACGGGCCTAATACTACCTACCACACCTATCCATACTTTCCTCAGCAATCCTCCTGAATCCTCCAAGTCACTTCCTCAAACTGATGCACCCAAGTCTCGCTAAACCTCACTACTAACCCACTGAAGCATATCCTAGGCTTTCCTAGGTTCCTGAATCTACCCAGTCCTCAGCTGCTGAAAGATTCCAAGCAATGTCAACTAGCTACCTCATGAATATAGTCACATGCAACGGAGATTAGATAATCCTCCGAGTAAAAGACTAGATCCTATAATGGTTGGACTCAGACGAGAGATGCGGAATAGGGCCAAATCCATTACTCTGAGATTATCCAGCCTGTGCCACATGTGACTTAGCATATTCACTTAATAGCTAGCTCACATTGCTAAGAGTCCCTCAAAGCACAAAGCAAGCAACATTCAGATAACGGAAAAACTAACCAACATACTCCAATCAAGCCATTCTATCCTCTTATCAGGAATCTGTATTATCAAACAATTCTAAGGCTCATACAGTCAGGCATAACCTAAATAGGTCATCCTATCACTGACTGATCAGTACTAACATGTAGGTCTACAAGCTCATATAGTAGCCATACAAGGCATCCTTCCTAGATCCTTAGCCATAATCTAGCAAGCAGTTCACATATTCACAATTCATATCATAACATAACATGTATCTTGGGGAAAACTTACTTAAGCTCGGCCGATTGCACGCATCACACTCCTTGTTCTTTATTAAAACAAAACCGCTAAATGTTAAATTTTAGAAAAATTATTTATTTATTTATTTTTTTTTTGTAAAAATCTCTCAAACCCTAGATTTGAGTCCAGACACACCCGAGAGTGTGTCCAAATCCCTCAAACCAGGGCTCTGATACCAACTTGTAACATCCCAAAATTTAAGACCAAAAATTTCATTTTTAATTTAATAATTATAAAACCATTTGTCTGAAAACATCCATAATATCAACTCATATCAAAACCAATGTATCAATAGTCAAAACATGTCATGATAAAACAACATCAGAGTATAACTCCCAAAGATCTCATGTGCGGAAATCATGGTGTGTTACGCTGCAAACATGCCGGCTCCTTTCCTTTCAAAGAAGAAGTACCTGAAACCAAAACTGAAAACCGTAAGCACAAAGCTTTGTGAGTTCCCCCTTCAGTCTCTTTCAACCGGTAACCGCCTAGCATATGAGGGTGCTGGCCTACCCCTTCGGTATCTTTCAAATGGTAACTGCCTGGCATATCTGGGTGTTGGCCTACCCCTTCGGTCTCTTCCAACCGGTAACAGGGACTATTTCACCCCTACTACTACCACATATCATCCTAGTACCTAAACACATAAGTCACATATTGCCTAGCATATATGGATGATGGCCTACCCCTTCAGTCCTTTCGACTGGTAACGGGGTCTATCCCACCCCTCCTACCACTATCACATAATATCATAGCATACTAGCACATAAAGCATAACATATAGTGGCATACCAGACAATTATCACAAAGACAATCATCTATACTATAATCAACTACTAGTGGGTCGGCATTGGTGCCTTCGACCCACTTCTACTGGAAGATAAATCACCTCACACTGCTAAAGCTCACTGCAGGAAATCCTTAGTTGTTGTCCTGGCAACTCCTGGGGCTATCAATACCAAAATATCACCCAATTAGCAATTGGGTTCCAAACCATGATCCATAATCCTTACTTTCGGTGAAATGACCGCTTCACCCCCGACCCATCAAGGCCCAAATTATAAAATCCATGAAAGTCCATCAATGGCCCAATTTTCCAACTTGGGCCTAAACCCTTACATGAAACCACCCTTAGAACCCATTTTGTACTTCATAACCCTACAGGGGTTAACCTTGGGCAAAGTCAAGTCAAGGTCAAAGTCAACATCCAAGTCAAAGTCAAAGTCAACGCTCCGAGTTGACTCAACTCGTCGAGTTTTCCTTTAACTCGTCGAGTTCCCATAGACCATAGAATCGTGATACCACGAATCAACTCGTCGAGTTCTCCCTTAACTCGTTGAGTTATTTCCTTTTCAACAGAATCGGGACATACTCACATCAACTCGCCGAGTTCTTTTGTGAACTCGTCGAGTTCTTCGGTCTGTTAACCATTCTTAATGCATTAAGCCATTTCCCTCGAATCCAACAGCTCCAAACCTCAGGTCCTTTCCATTATGATGTGTAGAAGGGTAAAGTTTCCAACTTTCCCCCCAAGAACCATCTACTAAGCTTAAAACTCAAACCCTAGTTTCTTTAAAGGAGGTCTTGATCCATTAAACCCCCTAAACTCCTACTACAATCCACCAACATACAGATCTGATGTCCCAAGGTGGAAAAATTACGTAAAGTTTCCAACTTTACGTTCATGCATGCTAGAAACACCCTCAAATGTCCATTTTTGGCTTCACAATGGACATATTGCATGAATGGGACATGGAGGCCATTAAAGTTTGCAACTTTAAGCCTCAATGGGCCATATAGGGGTCAGATCTATCCCATTAACCCCTGGAAACCTCTTCTCTTCGGACCATTTGATTAAAGCCCCAAAACTCAAGCTAAAACTTCAAGAAAAGAGATCTAGTAAGCTATAGGTCAAGGTGACGACTTTAGGGTTTTGGACGATGGAGGCTGGAAATGAGGCCAAACCGTAGAGCTTAAGTTGTTTAAATAGGGTGTAAAACCCTGAATTTAGGGTTTCTCAAACCGCGACCAACTCGTCGAGTTGATCTTCAAAAATTCGCGTGACTCATAATTCCTACACGTCGAGTTTATGCCTTAAAATCGACAAGTTAAACTTCAAAAATGAGGTTTCATTTTCCATAATTAGCCTTCTAGATTCTGGGTGATAAAACTCTCCCCCACTTAAATTAGATTTCGTCCTTGAAATCGCTCCTTATTGACACCCATATCAAAGCAATCAATCCTGATGACCATGATCGGAATTTTGGTGCATATTATGGCCTTCCCAAGGATACCGAAACCCAAACGAAACTCCTACCCTGAAATAACACCCGAACCTTCAGCCCTTGCAAACCGTCTCTACCTCCTGAGACCTGAATCTGCAATATCATGACTCCTCAACAGCTCGACCGTGCTGAACCAACTCTCTGTCAATCTCTCAACTGATAGAAAAACAATCATAACCCTTCCAACTCTGATCATACATCGACTTATCCCGATTTACTAAAACAATCCTTAGAGTAATTCTTCAAGCTTGGTGAAGAACGACTCCTCGATCTCTCAAATAAAACCAATCCTACTTCACCTGGAATCCGGAACTTAAGGTCCCAGTGGTCTGACCCCCTGTCAGACCCCTCACATCGAACTGTCACCACTCACACTGTTGCTATCAAAGTCACTGCCCATAAACGACTACAAAAGACTTATACTCGACAGAAGGCTCAGATAATCCTTCGAGTAGCAGATTCATCCCTGCAGCGGTTAGACTCAGACGAGAGTTGCACAACAGGGTCATATCAACTACTCTGAGATTATTTAATCCCACTGCGAGTGACTTATCACTTCCCAATCAATCAGTTACTCTGTCCGTACCTGCAAACTTAAAACACTAATACCGCCCGAGACACCGAAACTACCCGAAACACTGAACTGCCTGAAACATTGAACTGTCTGAAACAGTATGCTGCATCCTGGCTGCTTTCCAAAATCCACTGAGACCTCCCTGGTCTCAATTCGTTTTCCAGTCATATGAAATGTCGGGTTACACATGAATAAAATTAAATATAATATATGGTTTAATGTTGTTTATAGTTGTTATTGTTAATTAATTTTTAAAAAATTATTTGCTTAATGTTTTAATTTCTATCATTATAATTATTTAAAACATCAAACATTGTTTTTTGATTTTAAATGCAACAATATAATCATTTATATAGAGTTATATTTAACTATTGTTATTGTAAGTTATTTTAAGCTACTTATTTGAAAACTTTTAACGATTATAAAATATCTTTAGGAAATATTTTAGTTAAATTAAGATTACAATTTAGTTTTTGCATTTATCACTATAATTTATCACTTTTAACTATTTACAAAATATTCTTTGGTTTTTTAAGTGGAACTGAAATTTATATTTAAGTTGACACTGTAATGTTCTATTTAAATTAACAATTTAAGTATTTTGTCCAAACTGTTCAAAAGTTGTAGCTTTAAAATGATAATGGTTTACATACAACAGCATTTTAAATCTAATAAATTAAGTATAATATATTAAAAGTTAAAGACATAACTTTATAAGTAGAAGTAAATATATTATTTTAAAATTGAAATTTTGTTTATTTATGATTACACTTTACGTTTGATATCTATTTAACCTTATTAACCAACTTATAATCATTATTAGAAAGACACTACAATTTATCATTTTTAACTATTTATAAAATATTTTTTGGTTTGTTTAAGTTAAACTAAAGTTTATATTTAAGTTGACCAGGTAATGTTGTATTTAAATTAATAATTTAAGTATTTTATACAAATTGTTTCAAAATTGTATCTTTAAAATGGTAATGGTTTACATCCAACAATATATTAAAACTAATCAATTAAGTATAATATGTTAAAAGTTAAAAAAACATAACTTTATAAATAGAAGTAAAGATATTATTTTAATATTGAAATTTAGTTTATATATGATTACACTTTAGTTTTGATATTTATTGAACCTTATTAACCAACTTATAATAATAATTATTTATTAGAAAGAAATTGAAAAGTCATGGGAGATTCAAATGAATGCAGTGAAAAGAAAAATGCTTCCTTTATAAGTATACTAGACGAATTCTCGCGCGTTGCGTGGCTCAAGTTAAAAATATATGGTTAAAATATTGAAAAATATATGTTTATAATGGTTATGTTATTGACATTAACTTTGACATAATATTTTTACACTAATATATATATATATATATATATATATATATATATATATATATATATATATATATATATAATCTCAACTATTTTGAACAATAATATTCATTGACATCAACCCACCTTCCTCATTAATAGAATTTAATATAATTATCTATTTAGTATTATTTTTAACAATTGTTCTGATTGATTAATTTAAATTTTTATTTATGCAATTATTTTCTAATTTCATTAATGACTTTCATTTAAAATACAATTTATTCGTACCTAACGTTATGTAATTTATAATTTGATGTTATTATCACTTAAAATTATTGTTCATTAATTTTAAACCAGTTATTATTATTAATAAGTTAAAGAAGACTTTTATGAAACATTTAACACTATTATTCAAATATGGAACACATACTAAATAATAAAGTAATAAGATTGATAATTTGCATTCCAAAAGAGACTTGCATGTATAATATGACATATCCATGATTTTTATAATTTGATTTTATTAGTTATTATTATTGTTCGTTAATTTTAAAACCACTTATTATTATTAATAAGTGAAAGAAAACTTTTAAAAAGCACTTATTATTATATTTGAAATGTTAAGCATATACTAAAATATAAAGTGATAAGATAGACAATTTGCATTTTAAAAGAGAGACTTACATGGACAATATGGATAATATGACATATCCGTGATTTTTAATTAATTATTGCTTTAAAGCAACACAAACATACAAACATATATACAATATTTAATTAAATATTATCTATATCACATTCCATAACATATGATCGATAACATGAATCTAATCTAATTTACATTAAAATTTCAACCACAACATACAATGATTGTCTTAAAAGAATACTTAAACCAAGAAAAATTAAAAACAAATAATAATTAGTATATAACAAACTTACAAATTAAAAACTTTAACATAATAACATGGCTCGAAAAATGATCCAAAGCCCTCAAACCAACATAAAAACATTTAGACTTGTTTCCTTTGTGAATTTTGTATGTGATTAGTATTTGTGTGTCTACTCAAAGAGATTGACCTTTTATAGTAGACTATCCATTAGTTTCTTACTAAACATATTATATAAGTTATAAAACCTTTGAATGGTTAATCATTATTAAGAGACTCTTGAGTGATATTCATTCAAATAGGAGGTTTCAAATGAATATGATTTGAGTAAAAATGCCTCATGGGAGTTTCAAATGAATGTGGTGAAAGAAAAAATGCTTCATTTATAAGTATACTAGACGAATCCTCGCGCGTTGCGCAAGAATATATATTTATATAGTTTTTTTAACGGCAAACATGCGCATCCACACAATTATTTAATCCTTCTCCTAATTCTATTAATTGTGATTTAATATTTATAAATGAAAAAAACAATGTTATTAAATTTATATAAAACATATATTGATTTCTATATATAACGAATAATCAATAGTATAAAAAATAAATATGTGATGATTTTATTGACCATTTTAAGGTTTGTAAATTGTCTATAAATTGTATGTTAATTTATGTATTTAATGAATGACAAATATATGAATAACATAAATACTACAACTTTAATAACATAAAAACACTACAATGTCTACTATAACATTTGTAACAAAAAAAACCTTATTAAACATTGATAAATCATACAAAAAATATATAGGAGACACATATTATATATATATATATATATATATATATATATATATATATATACATACACACACACATACATACATACACGTTATTAAAATAATCATATTGTTATTATTAAGTTTGAAATAATTATATTTATACGAAGTTGATATAAAAACTCATTATAACATGTTTTATGCCTTTAAGGCATACAACAAAAAATTATTAATAACATTAAACTAATTATGAAAGAATATATTTATTGTTCCAAGAAAAATCTGCATAGTAATAACCATGATACGGCAAAACACTCTTATTTTTCAACTCTTCTTATTTTAATTAAAAATATCTTAAAACACATGTTTGTTTGTGAGAAAACTTATTTATATATTACTAATACATATACAATGTATATAAATGAGAGGAAAATAAAAAGTCACTACCAATTACTAACCATAAGTTACAAAAACTTTTGAGTTGTAGTGATTAATAACTTTATATTTGAAATCATAAGTATACACAAATTAGAAAACTCTTTTGTTATTGTGAAAATTTCAAATGAATTTGATTTAAGTAAATTTCCAACGTTAGGCATAATAGAATTATATATATAAATTTCCAAAGTAAATTTCTACTTTGAAACAAAATGTTAGTAGTAAAGCAAACATATAGTTAACATATTAGTTTTATTAAACATTATAGTTTAATTTTTAAGTCATTTTGATATATACAATTATTTGATAATTTTATAAACTGTTTAAAATTGTGTAAATTATATATCAAATGAATGATAATATAACGGGTAACAAAACGTATGAACAAAAATATGAACTGCAACTTTTAGTAACATAAAAATAGAAAAACATCTATTATAACATTTGTATTAAAAAAGATATATATACAACGAATAATAAAAAATATGAAAAATAAACACTATAACTTTTAATAACATAAAAACACTAAAACATCTATTATATCATTTATTTTAACTCTTCATATTTAAATCACAAATCTTTTCAAATACATTAATGCTTTTAATGAGCAAAACTTTACAACCTTATAAAAGAAAGGAAAATAAAAAGTTATTAGTGATTACTAATTAATAATCATAAGTTAAAAACTCTTGAGTTGTAACTAATAAATATACATAAATTAGAAAACTCTTGAGTTGTAGTGTGAGTTTCAAATGAATGCGGTACTTGGAAATGTATATTTATTATTATTATTATTATTATTATTATTATTATTATTATTATTATATTCGTCTAAATAATTGGTTTTGATGCATCATTTTAATCCCTGTAATTATTAAACATAAAGATATTTAATTATAAATTTATAACATACATTGGTGCATATATATGTTAAACAAATCACATATAATATATATATTTTCATAAATGTCATATGTAATTCTTGTCGTAGTAATATGGATAAATTACTTTCATATGAAAAACATATAATGATAAGTCTATCATAATTACATATCAAATGTTCAAAATTATGTTATCTTTTAAATATTGTCTTTTAAATATGTTGTGTAGGATAGCCCAACAAAAAAATAATAGAAAATAAACATAATCAAAATAGAAAAACTACAATCAAATAAATAAGAGCATTGGGTGGTTGAATATATAAATCAAAAGAAAAAACTAACATTCGTCAATTTTTCTCAAACAAAAAAACCTATATTCATTTTATGAATCTTCTTTCTTCATTTAACACCATTCAACCATAAAAACTTGATGACAATTCTTCACTAACCTGCAATCAAAATATTTTTCTTGAAAAAGAAGAATCAGAAAGACATTCCAAGCAAAACATTGATGTTTGGAGAGTCACATTCAAGATTGAGTAATACACACAAATCATATATTAAGATTAAATGAGAAACTGAATATAAAGAAAGAATAGAAAAGCTTCATTTGTTTTGGTTGAAAGAAAAAATCATATTACAATTACCATCGATGCGACATAACCCATTTCTTCAAATCATCATATTTGGATCGTGAATGCTTCAACTATATGAAAACTTTTGAATCACAATATCTTCAAATCCTTCTTACATGTAAGATTTTATATAACACAAAAGACACAAAAGATTGACCTTTTTATAGTAAACTTTTCACTAAATGCTAATTAAACATAATATAAGTTATAAAACTTTTGAATGTTAAATCATAATTAAGAAAACTTTTGAGTTGCATTAGTTAAAAAAAGGGATTTCAAATGAATGTGGTTTGGGGAAGTTAAAAAAGGGGGGGGGGGGTTTCAAATGCATGAGATTCAAGAAAAAATGCAAGCTTTATAAGTATGTATGATACTAGGCGAATACCCGCGCGTTGCGCCGAAACACCTATATAGTTGAAGTCTTTACAAATATATGTTTTTTTTAAATATAATAATAACTTTGTTGTTAAATTTGATATAATAATTTGTATACTAAATTGATATAATATATTGATTATTTTGAATATATGATAATATATACATCTATTATAACTGCAAAATCTCAATCGTTTGAATAACTTCTACCCGCGAGCTACACATGAATAAAAATAAATATAATATATGGTTTAATGTTATTTATAGTTGTTGTTATTGTTAATTAATTTTTTAAAATTTATTTGCTTAATGTTATAATTTATATCATTATAATTATTTAAAACATCAAACATTGTTTTTTGATTTTAAAGGTAGCAATATAATCATTTATATAGAGTTATTTTTAACTATTTTTATTGTAAGTTATTTTAAGCTGCTTATTTGAAAACTTTTAACAATTATAAAAATATATTTAGGAAATATTTTTGTTAAATTGAGATTACAATTTAGTTTTTGCATTTATCACTTTTAACTATTTGCAAAATATTCTTTGGTTTTTTAAGTGGAACTGAAATTTATATTTAAGTTGACACTGTAATGTTATATTTAAATTAACAATTTAAGTACTTTGTCCAAACTGTTCAAAAATTGTAGCTTTAAACTGATAATGGTTTACATACAACAATATTTTAAATCTAATAAATTAAGTATAATATGTTAAAAGTTAAAGACATAACTTTATAAGTAGAAGTAAATATATTATTTTAAAAATGAAATTTAGTTTATTTATGATTAGACTTTAGGTTTGATATTTATTTAACCTTATTAACCAACTTTTAATGATTATTAGAAAGACACTACACTTTATCACTTCTAACTATTTACAAAATATTTTTTGGGTTGTTTAAGTTAAACTAAAATTTATATTTAAGTTAACCCTGTAATGTTATATTTAAATTAATAATTTAAGTATTTTATACAAATTGTTCCAAAATTGTATCTTTAAAATGATAATAGTTTACATCCAACAATGTATTAAAACTAATAAATTAAGTATAATATGTTAAAAGTTAAAAAACGTAACTTTATAAGTAGAAGAAAAGATATTATTTTAATATTGAAATTTAGTTTATATATGATTACACTTTAGGTTTGTTATTTATTTAACCTTATTAACCAACTTATATTTATTATTAAAAAGAAATTGAAAAGTCATGGGAGTTTCAAATGAATGTGGTGAAAGGAAAAATGCATGGGAGTTTCAAATTAATGTAGTGAAAGGAAAAATGCTTTCTTTATAAGTATAGATAGATAGATAGATAGATAGATATAGATATAGATTACTAAATTATTAAATAAAAGTTGTATTATTATGAGATAATATTAAAAAAAAAAAAAAAACTAGCTATTGTAAAATATAAAACCTCTTATTTTGACAAAATTGATTTTGTAAAATATCATTGGCTTTATAAAATTAAATTGCGTTATTGTTATTCTCCACTAATTCTGTTACGGCTCAAAAAAAAATAACAATAATCCTTCACTTGAACCGAAAAATACATATATTAGACAATTATCTGTTTGCTAAACAACAAATTTTCATTTAATTTAATTATGTAAAAAAGATTTATTCACTAAAACATTAATGTAACGTCCCAAAAATAAGACAAAAAAATTCATTTTTAAATTAATAAAACGGTAATCCCAAAGACAACATCATGGAATCCAAGGGGGAACAAATTGTATCAATACATCACAAATATCAGAGTAAATCACAAAATGCAGAAAATAGTGGTGTGTGCACTGCAATCATCCCGGGTTCTTCCCTTCAAACCAGAAGTACCTGAAACTTAAACTGAAAATCGTAAACACAGAGCTTAGTGAGTTTCAAAAATACCACATACCATACATAATAAACATATATTGGGCCCCCGTCTCACATCGGGCCTCGCCCGACATCGAGTCTCACTTGGCCTCGGACCCCGCCCGACATCTAGCCCCGCTCGGATTACAGATCTATTATTCATTAGGCCCTGCCTGACATCGGGCCCCGCCCGGTACACATAATAAACATATAAACATATAATCATGCTAATACATGCGATAATCACAAAGACAATAGCATACAATACAGTCATCGGGCCTCGCCCGGTATCGAGCATTGCTCGGTATACATACCAGCACATAACACATGCAAGAGTCACGCAGACATCTAGCATCCTATCATAATAATTATGGACCGACATTAGTGCCTTCGACATACTAAGCACAATGAGGAAACTCACCTCAGACTGCTGAATCTCATAGATAAATCTATGGCTGCTGGTCAGCTAGAATCCCCGCCCTATCAATTACACAATAAAATGCAATTAATAACTGGATCCCGACTCACACTAAGAGTCCAAACTAGGGTAAAAGACCCTTTTACCCTTTACTGAACTTGGCCCAAGTCTAAGGCCCAAACCAACTATCCAAAAGGCCCAAATTCCAATATGATCACCCAAAGCCCAAAATATGGCACAATCTTCCAACTTGGGCCCAAATCCCTTCGTGGTCCTTTCACCAAACGAGTTCAACAAAATAGCATCAACCCAAAAATAGAATTCTGATGGCCCAACAAAGCCCTAGACTCCTAAGGTCCAATGGGACCAATATCGAAAACCCAAACTTCCAAAGCCCACTGATGAGTACGATGGGCGTACTCAGCTCGTACGCTTAGTGTACACGCTTTGGGGATAGTACGCGCAACGTACCAGCTTGTACGCCCAGTGTACTCCCCAGTTAGCCATCCCATATCATTAAGCACTTAATCCGCTTAGCCCTTACTTCATACTCACATATCTGACTTCCTTAAGGTGGCTTATCACGGAAAGTTGGAAACTTTACGTGCATGCATGGCTTAATAGGGTTCTAATAGGGGTGAGCAAAAACCGAATCGAGAAATTAAAAACCAACAAAACCTCAACAAACCGTAACCGAAAAACCAAAACCGATGCAAAAACCGAGGATGCGGATTTTATTTTCACAAAAACTGAAGTTATTGGTGCGGTGCGGTTTTTATCTAGAAACCGGTCCACCAAAACCGAACCGCACCGAAGGCGTATAAACAATAAATCACTAATTTATACAGTATTATATACTTATTATTTAAAAGACTAATATCTACTATACGTTGAATTTGACGGTACTTAGGTTTAGTGACTAAGTTTTAATAGATATGCATGTGAGTATGTATAATGCATGTGAGAATCTATCTTTAATTTCTCATAAGTCATAACATTATTTAATTTTGTGGCTTTTTGTTTCTGTAACCATATGTGGGCAGTAGGTACAAATGGAATAGAAAAAATGAGTTTGGGGTGAAAATTAATCAACGTACAAAAAATGAAAATCAAACAAGTATCAAAATAGTCAACAGGAACAACACAAAATTAAATGAACGTTAAAATTTTTCACAGTTCAAAATAAAACCATCCCAGTGAATATAAAAAATCGCACCATATGCTTTACTCGGTTTAAAACCAACACCGAACCGATACAAACCGAAACCGCATTTAAAAACCATAAAATCGAGCCATTAAAAAATCGCACCCAATGGTTTTCAAAATGCAAAAGCCGCACCATGTGGTTTGCGGTTCGGTTTGACCCTAAACCCGCACCAAACCGCACCATGCTCACCCCTAGGTTCTAAAGCTCAAAAGAACTTAACAAAGGGTCTTAACACCTGCATGAGTCCATAAACACCTCCAAGCTTGCATTTTTATGGACAAAGGGACCAAAAGAACCCTAGATCTACCATTAATCACTTCTGGAGTGAATCAAGAGGCTCAACAATCACTCTAAGAACTCAAAAAGGCATAAAATTGCACATAACTAGATCTAGCATCATAGATTAGCAAGATGGAAGCTTTTTACCTCAAAAGGATGGCAAATGATGAACTAATCCCATATCCTCAAGCTACAAGCACAACTGCAAATGGTCCACTTCTTCTTCTCCTTCACAAAGCACCAACAAACACACTTTATGGATCAAAACTCTCAAGAACTCACTAAGGTTTATATTTCTGGACAAGGGAGGGTAGAGGTTGGCTAAACATGACCAAAAGAGGCTATCATAAGGTTTAAATAGGGTGCAACACCCTAGAAAATAGGGTTTCATAATCCACACGTACGTCATGCGTACTCCACGTACGCCCAACATACATGGGTTAAATCCGCGATCCAGCATGCACTAGTATGCCCAGCGTACTCCAACTTTCCTAAAGTTGAAAAATCTGCCCACTGGGGACCAATTCTGGAAAACATTAACACACCAAGGGGTCTAAACTGAAAAGTACTTTGAATCGAGTGTTACAACTCTCCTCCACTTAAATTAGATTTCGTCCTCGAAATCATTCCTTACTATCCCAGGCACGCTAGACAGCCTGAGCAATTCAACCACAACCCCGATGCGGACCTAGAAAGCAACCCCGGGCATACAACAACCTTCCAAAAATGCAACCGAACCCAACCTTAGTAGGGTTCCCAAATTCTGACGATGAACAGATTCTTAGACAACTTAAATTAACCCTTGAAGAATTACCATTTCTACTCTACCCGAAATATGAAATCCTAAACTTGTCTGACTCCCCGACAGACGGCCCATACTAAACCACTGCTAAATAAACCCCACTTTGAATTCCAAACTGACTACCCAACTTCTGATTACTTGATGTTCCCACTGGAAAACAGAATCACAGATCATGCACTACTGTCGGAAACTTTTCACTTGGCAAAAGGGAGTAGATAATCCTTCGAGTAGAAGACTCATCTTGAAGATAACGAATCCATGAACATATTGCACCACAAGAGACAAGCTGAGAGTTAAACCTTCTGTTGAGAGAAAAACTTGAGAAACACACTTGAACAAACATTAGAACAAGTTTATATTGCGGAAATTAAAGTTAATCTCAAAGGATCATAAATCTCAACAATAATATAGATAGAGTTAGATAGTTAGATGATTAGTTGTGGAAATATAAGGAAATATAAAAGACAGCAAGTATTATATCAAGTATACACTTAAGTTGATTCTTAACAAGGAATCCAATCAGACCAAGTTAGTAAGTGAGATCAAACTTAGTGATTAAGTCTAGAAAAGACTTGCTCCGAAGAGAGATTACAAGGAGTTATGATTATATTTGGGTGATAAGATAGTAGAGAGAAAGATGAGTGATAAGATTCAAGATACGTAAGAGATGTATTTTCATTGAGAAGTGGAGAACTCTATTTATAGAGTCTCTAAGATTACATAGTCTTATATGTTAAAGAGTTGCCACACAGGGCACTTTGGACAAAAGAAAGTACTTAAACAAAAGACATATTTAAGACTGAATCTAAGAAAATGATGACGATGACTGCGGTTGCTGATTTTAACTGCGGGGAGAGAATGACTGCGGTTGCTGAAGCAACTTCGGATCTCTTTTTAGTTTAAGAGGGTCACTTTAATGTTTCAACAATTTCCCCCTAAGTGACCTCTTCAACTTTTCTTTCAAGTGTTGAGCTTAAGGAACTTGATAAGAATCCACCAGAACTTCCTGACTTCCTTAAGCCATGGAATCCTCCTTGATATCTCAAACTTCACTTCAGCAGTCGTATGTTTGGATTTGTTGACTGCAGCCTGAATAACCTCCAACTGCTTCCGGGTCATACGATTCATGGCAGTCATCAGGATGAAGTATTTAGTTTCATCATTTAATCGTTTGAAGATGACTCCAAGATCTGGAAAGTTTGTTGCTCCAAGAGATCTTTCTTGAAAGCCTTCAGTCAGGACCGGAGCTGGTTCAAGAGGAGGAAGGTTGAATTTCTGAGCAAGGGCAGGGTGGATATCAGCATTGATCTTTGCAAAGTCATACACAGTCTCTTTGAGAAAGGTACATGCCCTTTCATAAGCGATCTTCATCCTTGGGTGCTTTTCAGACTTATTCTGAAATACCTTTGCAATCAGGAAGATTTCTTCCGGGTTCATGCAAGGGAAGTCAGCTTGGGTTCGTACATAGTCTGAGCTTCTTCTGGTAAGCGTGTACTGGATGAATTCTGCCTTCATGAACTTTCGAGGCTTGTAATTCTTGACTGCGGAGGGTCTGTCATTCGACCAGATTTTCTCTATAGACGACCTATGTTTGGCATGAAAGCTGTTGAGCCTCTCAAATTCTAAGGGTAACATCTTATAATCGGGGATACTACGGTCAAAGGGTTCAAACACAGTGAAGTATTTTGCGTTGGGAGAGATAGGAATGTCCCAATAACCGTCAGTAGGAGGTTCTGCGTATGTGAGGTAGGGCTTGTAATCGTCATCCTGTAATCTTCTATGCGGATTGACCCATGAGTTGATGAGGGATTCATCCATTGTAATATCAACTCCATTTTCCCTCCAGATCATCTCAACGAATTTAGCTGATCTCCAGTCAGCTTTCTTTTGTTTGGTTGCGGGGGAGTCGTTTGAGTGATCTGATGACATGTGGGAAGCTAAGTTCTTGAAATGAGGGGGAGTCTCGGGTCTTTCAGGAGAAGAATGAAGTTTTTGAGTTGGTGAATGTGGTGGGGATTGAAGTGGAGTTTGAATTGGTGGTTGTTGCGGTGGAGATTGATTACTTGGACTCTTGTGAAGAGAAGGTTGCGGAGAAGGTTGAGGAGTGGGAACTTTTTCATTAATGACGGGAGAGGAATGCTGATGAGAAATTTGATCCGAGCTTTGGTCTTCACTTCCCCCTCTTGAGGGAGGAGCCACTGGTACTTCCTCAAGCCATTGCTTAAGTCCATCAATTTTACCAGATACTTGGTCAAACTGAGCTTTTAGAGCATCAGCAAGTTGTTTGTTGGTTGGACTTGCGGGGTTGAAGAGCAACCGGTGAATCTCCTTGGTGAGTTGCAGGATTTCGGGACCGTGAAAGTTTGAAGATAGTGACCTGCGGAGATTGTTGATTGTTGACTGTAGAACAGAGATTGCGGATTCATACGCATTGTGCGTTTCTTCAACAACTTTCTGAGACTGTGCAGACTGATCCTTGATGATGGTCTGAAGATCCGATTTGATGGAGGATACTTCAGAAATGAGTTTTTCAGCAGTGGAGATGAAATGTTGATGATCAGCTTTGCGGGTATTTTCTAGGGCTCAGATCCCCATTTCCACTTTAAGGGAGATGCGTTCTGCAGCAAGACGCTCTCTGGTTTCCAGTCTTTCGATGCGGTCGATAAGAGACTGCGGACCAGGCAAGTCCTCAGATTGCGGTTGGGAAGATTTGACAACAGCGAGAATCTGATCTACTTTATTTTGTAGAGACAGAAACTCTTTACGAGAGACAACTTGCTTCTTTTTCTTCTTTTTGCTCTTGGGCTTGGAAGTGGAATGTTGAGATCCGCTTGACTCTTCCTCTTCATCAAAAATCATCATGACATCATCAGTTGGGTCCGGTTGATTGACTTCATTTAAATCGACGTCATCGAAGCCAAAGGTTGGAGATGAACTGACTTCGATGGCAGTTCCATCCTCTTGAGAGTTGTTATCAGCAGTGGTTGGAGGGGGCTTGGATGTACCTGCACCAACTGGATTGGCCTGAGCTTTGCGGATTGTCTCAGCCATTTCTTCGATCCAGTCCTGGACCTTGAGGATTGTGGCAACCGTATTGGCATTGTTGATGGCATCGGCCTAGTATTTGGCTACGGTTTCGATTTCCTGCAGCTTCTGTTGAAGTTGCTTAATCTGTTGATCCTTTCTGGCTTGAAATGCCCTACGGAAAGTAGCATACTTCTGTTGAAGTTGCTTAATTTGTTGATCCTTTTTGGCTACGGATTCGGAGACTGGATTGTAATGCCTCCAAGAATCATTCGATTCATCACCGTCAAATCCTTGAAAACGCACCGAGGTGTCCCTCAGGTTCACAGATCCTTGTACGTTTGTGCTCACTGTGCCTAAACCACCTAAAAAAGATGTAAGCAGAGTAGGATTTCCGGAGTGTCCTTGGTCTCCTTGACCCGTGGTCAAGTGTGGCCTCGACTCCGTTTTGGCATGAGCTGAAAAATCGCCCTGCGGTTGTATAGGTGTATTAAGTGTTTGGATTACAGAGTCTAAGATGTAGCGCAACTCCGATTCTTGAAAGAAATGAAGTTTGGAAGCCCTGGAGACCTTAGGGCTAGAGGAACTAATTAGATTCTCTTGGGATCTAGTTGGGGGTGAGTCTCCACGTTGAGATGAAACGAGCACACTTGCTGTGTTCGAGGAGCTAGAGAGGGTAGTAGCGAATGGGTCTGCGGGGACCCCAAGGACTACCAGAGTCTTTTGAGAGACTTCGGTATTGGTCCGGTCACGCATTTGGCTAGTGGATTTGGTTTTCCTTTTCTTGAGAATGGCAATAGGAGCGGAGTCGGGATCATAATCGTCGGAAGATTGATTGGATTGAGAGTTACTTTCTGATGACACAACTTGTTGGATTTTTCGTTTCTTTGAGGGTTCTGCTTCCTTGGGAGCTTTGGCTTTCTTGGATGCTTTGTGTTTCCTGCGGGTTTTACCCGTTGAATGTGTTCTTCCTTTGCTGCGGGGGCCTTTCTTGGGAGAGACTAGCTGTTTGAGTCTTGAAGCATTGGATAGAGTAGTAGAAGATGGGACCGCGGATCGCTCTGGTTGATTGGGTGCGGTTGAGGCTAATATGTTTTGACTTGGGAGAGGCGGGGTAGAAAGGTATGGGTCAATACCTTCCGTAGCCTCGATGTGGTCCGTGACAATTTGGGTCTCAAGTCCCACCGTAGTCAGAATGTGGATGGGTAAACGTCTGATTGGTCCAAAAATAGACTGATCTTTAGAAGGAGTGTACCTTTTGAGATCGCGGGTGATGAAGAAGTTGATGTCGTTGCCCATACTGATCTTGGCGTCTGAATGCAGGTCTGAAATGCAGAGAGCCCAAAACCTTGCAAAGGTGAGCTCCATAGGGTTTTCTCTTGGACTTTCCTTAGGGATATACTGAAGGAAATCATCCCAAAGAATTTGACCGTAGAAAGGAAATCAAGAAGTTTGAGGCCCATGTTGTCTGTGCCTCCGGTTCGTCCAGACAAACTGCGGATCACAAAATGGCACACAAATTGCCATACCGCAGGCAGTTGATTCTTCTTGAACTCGCCAATGCCCTTGATCTGCTTCTGGTATCCCATTTGATACAGGGTGGAAGTGATGTCTATGACGCTGGGTGAGAAGAACTTTGTCGTGGGATGAACCAGTAAGTTGATTGAAGCAAGAAACTTGTTTTTGGTCAAGATGATCAAAGAATCATCGACTAAGTTCAGATGAACTTCTTGCAGATTGTTGAGGGGACGATGTGCAGAAAAGGCACATTTGAACAATATGGAGATGAGAACCACATCAGTGAAAGCGTCGAAAGTTCCAGACAGAGGATGATTGGATATGAACTTGATCATGAGGCAAATTGAGTCATTGTATGAAGAATGATCATCGAAGATTGCCCTAAAATTGCTAGATGCAATGGTAGGAGATTGGTTCCGAGTAGCAGAATCGGAACCAGTGGGTTGAACAGAGGCTGAGGCTTTTGATTGTTTCTTGGAGATTCCTGATTTCACCATTTTGAAAAATATTGAAGAACTTGCAGAAAAAGCTTGAGTTCCAAGGGGTAAGAAGATGAAGTTGTTCGCCTTGAAGGATCAGAGAGCGTAAAGCTTTCTTGGAGAAGAAAAAGGTTTTTATAGTGGCGGATTCCAAAAGTTAATTGTTTTTACCCTAAAAAGTGATTAAGGGTAAAAAGATAAAAAAAAATTATCAGCCACAAATTCGTTTTAACGAAAGGTTATATTTGATCATTTTTTTATTAACAAAAAGGGAGCATTTAATGAAGTGTCAGACTCAACACCCCATGTCTGCTGAACGTGTGGTGAGGGGTGAAAAATATGTTGAATAAAGGTGAAATTTGTAACGGATTTGACTTTTTGAAGTAAGTGGAAAAGACAGTTTAAGGAAAAGATTATCTAAAAGGATTTCTCTTATTGGAAACAGATTTATTTTGGCATCACACTTAAAATAGGTCTGACAGAAGGTTTATTTGAAAAGAGAAACTGAAACGATCATATGCGACAAAACGAATATTTTTGAGAATGTTTTTCTTATTTAATGAAGGGTCATTAAATAGTACACAATGTTTCATGAGATTATGAAGCAGTTGAAAGTTCAATCACTGAGATTGCGGTTTGAAACTTCATTGCGGATTGAGACCTCATTGCGGATTGGATGAAGACTTCATTGCGGATTGGATGAAGACTTCATTGCAGATGAGTGGTTAGACAACTGCAGTAGGAGAAACTGAGAAGAACACTTGAACACAATCAGAAATAACATTCAATAAGGACCCTTGAAATATAAGTATGATATATAGTTGCGGTATATACTGTATATTACGGTACAAAAGATGTACTGCAGTATACAAGATATGCCATAACTATGTAAGATAGATATATTTAGTTAGGACCGCAATGGTGACCAAGAGTGGTCTGCGGTACCTATCAATTCAAGAAGAATTGCGGATCCGGATTCATCATTCCTAACATTTGTAAGAAACTGTTGAGTTTTGTAGAGTCAAGTGCCTTTGTGAATACATCAGCAATCTCTTCATGAGCATGGACAAAAATTAGTTCAATGTTACCTTTCAGGATGTGGTCTTTAATGAAGTGATACCGTAGCTCAATATGCTTTGTTTTGGAGTGATGAATAGGATTATGAGAAATCGCTATGGCACTCTCTGAGTCACAGTAAATCGATATCCGCAACATCCTGTATCCGTAGTCCATAAGCTGCGTTTTCATCCACAAGACTTGTGAGCAACAACTGGCTGCTGCCACATATTCAGCTTCTGCGGTAGACAGTGAGACACAACTTTGTTTCCTTGATGACCAGCTAACGAGTCTTCCACCAAGAAATTGACATCCACCGGAAGTGCTTTTTCTGTCCAATCTACATCCAGCATGATCCGCATCAGTAAATGCTTGTAGGCTGAAGTCGTTCCCTACGGGGTACCAGAGACCTAGAGATTTGCTGCCCTTTAAGTATCTAAGAATATGCTTGGCTGCGGTCATGTGAGATACTTTCGGATCGTCTTGGTATCTTGCGCATACTCCTATTGCAAAAACAATGTCTGGTCGACTTGCAGTGAGGTACATCAATGATCCAATTATTCCTCTATAAGTCTTGTGATCCACTGATTCGCCGGAAGGATTAGCAGATATCTTATATCCGAAGGCCATGGGGACCTTAGCTGAAGAACAGTTGTCCATTGAGTATTTCTTCAGTAGTTCAGAGGTGTATTTCTCCTGATGGATGAATATCCATTGAGGGACTTGTTTCACTTGAAGTCCTAGAAAAAAGTTAATCTCTCTATTCATGCTCATTTGGAACTTGTTGGTCATGAGCTTAGCAAATTCATCCACCATCCCCTGATCAGTCGATCCGAAGATGATATCATCCACATATATTTGTACAAGCATAAGGTGATTACCATTTGCCTTTCTAAATAAGGTAGGATCGATCACTCCTCTTTTGTATCCGGACGAGACAAGAAATTTAGAGAGAGTCTCGTACCATGCTCTAGGTGCTTGTTTTAGACCGTATACTGCTTTTTCAAGCTTGTAGCAGTAATCTGGGAATTCAAGACATTTGATGTACCTTGATATTCTTATGACCATTTGATGTACCTTCATATTCTTGTGAGCAGCATACGCTAAGAAGATGTGTATGGCTTCCATTCTGGCTATTGGGGCGTATGTTTCATCATAATCAACACCTTCAAGTTGACTATACCCCTTAGCTACTAGTCTTGCTTTGTTTCGAACTACCGCACCGGATTCATCTAATTTGTTCTTGTACACCCATCTGGTACCAATAATAGTGTGACCTTTTGGCTTCGGAACGAGTTGCCACACTTTGTTTCTTTTAAACTCTTCCAGTTCTTCTTGCATTGCGGCTATCCAATCAGGCTCCATTAATGCTTCTTTGATGGTCCTGGGTTCGACCGAAGACATAAATGCTGCATAGTGACAGTGATCAGATAAGTCTTGTGAAGATCGAGTTTGGATGCCTGCTGATGGGTTTCCGATGATTTGACCTGGTGGGTGGTCCTTCGTCCATACGTGTAGACGGGGTTGCAGGTGGTCAGCGGCTGCGGTGGAAGGAATATCTATAATATCTAAAGATTATGCGGTTGGGGACGACAGTTCCCCCTGGACATGTGAGCAGCCCGCTGAATTGTCTTGAATTGGAAAGGTGGGATTGGAGTTTTCTTGGGCAGATGGTGAAGGTTCCCCCTGGATTGCAGATGGGAGTGTCCCTTGAACTTGAGAAGGTTCCCCCTGGATTGTTGGAAGTGTGATAATTCTCGAGTCTGTTCTAGTGTCGATGTTCTCTATGTCTTCATCATCTGAGTCAGAAGAGACATTCGATGGTAAGGATTCTCTGCGGATAGGAACTGGAATTACATCATCAAGTACTGGAACCTCGATGGTTGTCACTTGATCCGGAGTAGAGCTTTCCCCCTAAACCGGCGAGGTGGAAGTATTGAGTGATACTACATCGGATAGAGATGGACCAGATACGTCAGCATGCTGCTGTTGAGCTTCCGGGGACACAAGGACTTCAGATAACTTGGCTGTTTCTACGGGGTCGAAGAGATCATCATAGTTTACTTCAACTATGTTTAATGGACCTGAAGAGGCAGGAATATCACTTTCTAGGATTGCTTTGGTTTCGGTTGATGGAGCGGTGTTGCGGACGTAATAGTCATCGAACTTGACATCAAAGCTTTCGACTATTAGTCTTGTGCGTCTAATGAGAACCCTATAAGCAACTTTGTTTGTTGAGTAGCCAAGAAAGATGCCTTTATCATACTTCGGTGCGAACTTGTTAAGATGATCTCTGTTGTTGATCACAAAACATCTACACCCAAAGATATGGAAGAATCGGACATTTGGTTTGCGGTTGTAAAGGCCCTCATAAGGAGTTTTACCGAGACGCTTGCAGATGATGCTTCGGTTTTGAACAAAGCAAGTTGTGGCCACTGCTTTGGCCCAGAAGTAGAGAGGAAGATGTGCGAAGTTAAGCATAGATCTGGCTGCTTCTACCAGAGTTCGGTTTCTTCGCTCTACTACTCCATTTTGTTGCGGTGTGTAGGGAGCTGAGAAATTGTGAGTGATACCCTTTGAAACCAAGAAACTGTTTAAGAGATGGTTGGTAAACTCAGTTCCATTATCACTTCAGATGTGGCGTAGGATTGTTTTTTGTAGGATCCGAGAGGGGTTGATTTCATTAAGTTGACCAGGAAGTGGTGATTAAGGAAGATTGTTTTGTGTAGGATCCGAGAGGGGTTGATTTCAGGCAGCAAGTTCAGTTCAGACGCTTTACGACATCGAGGTGAGTTACCTTCCAGTAGCGGTGGGTCTACAGCCACAATGTCGGCCCACCAGTAGGAGTTGTATGTTAGATGATTTTCTTTTTGATATTCATCTAGGTGTGCTACTACCTGAGATGTTTATGTGCTAGTATGATATTTTTTATGTGGTAGTGGTAGTAGGAGGGGAATAGTCCCCAAGTTCGGTTGTTAGGACCGAGGGGTAGGTCGGACACCCCGGTATGTCTGACAGGGGTAGGTTGAGCACCCCGGTATGCTCAGTAGGGTAGGTCGGGCACCCAGATATGACTGACAGTATGTTATAGTATGGTATGTGGTATGATGGGGGAACTCACTAAGCTTCGTGCTTACAGTTTTCAGTTTTGTTTCAGGTACCTCTTCAGCAAAGGGGAAGGAGCCGGCACGGTAGCGACACATCACACGCACATCGGGATTCCGCATTTTGAGATCTATGGGATTGTACTCTGATTTTATTATTATCTGACGATATGTTTTCGAGACACGACATAATGGTTTTATGAATTAATATAAGATTAGCAATGTTTTGACAAATGGTTTTACATGTTACTTAATTAAAAATGAAATTTTTGGCCTTGAAAATTGGGATGTTACAGCCAATGGCTTGCGCTTACTAATACTAGTGTTCCATTACTAGCCAATCTCGATGATCCCACAACTTTTGAAATCCAGATGAATATTCCCCGAAATATTAGCGAATCCGATAACCCCAAATCGATTCCCATGATATAGCACCAATTCCTTAAGTCCCTTATGCTGGTGACAAAGACCATAACCCTTACTGTAAACTGGCGAATCTTCACTCCAACTCCCCATCCTTAGTAGAATCTCTGAATTCCGACCATCTCCAACCCTTGCGATAATAAAATTCCCTGGTACTTCCAAAAACCATACAAACTCATGTGGTTGCCACCTTCATCTTCTTGTTACCGCTCCTTTCCTAGAAACGATAGTGATTGGACCCAAAGGTCCTGCCACAGACGACTGCCAATCCCACCTGAAAAAATGTTATTACGCCCGAACTCCGACTTTACTGATGAACTAATCCTGTTGGTTCGACAATAGATCTCCGAGTCAATACCCATGAACTAAACCCATCAAAGGACCGGCACAATCACCCAAACAACTGAATCCCGCTTAGCAAGATATGACCCACTAAATACTCTTGGCATGAAAAATGGCATATAATAATTCTTGATGATATAACCCTGGAAAAACAGAGAACTAACTCGGAGATAATACTTACCCATATCCAACAAGATATCAAAGCAATATAAATACATATAATAATCAAGAGGAAAGCAAGGGATAATATACTTGAGATAGCATCTGATGAAATCCTGACCTCCCCTTCCTGCCGAGGAACCTGCGATGGGACATGAGTTGCCCCAACCACTGCGCGTGGCCAATGCGCCCTGATATGGCCAGGATGATGACAACGCTGACACAATTCTACCTCCAGGGTGCACTCTTGGCGGGGGTGGCCCTTCCATCCACACCTGCCGTATTTAGACTTTCCGCACACACGCTCATGTCCCCCTTCATCCTTCGTGCACACATCACGGACCCTCGGGTCTCTCACACTAGCCATGGCAACATCCAACTGTTCCGATCACCGAGTCGGACCATGAGTCCGCTTCCTCTTCCCCAGTCGCCTATCCGAACCTACCTCCTGCTCCTGAATTAACTCGACCATCCCATCAACCGCCTGAACAGCTAAGATCCGACCCTCGAACATGCCGTCCAATCTATCAACAACACGACCAATGATGTTGGGTAACTCCTCGCATCAAGTTCGCGAAACCTCTGTGGCAATCCAATCATGGGATTGATCCTCCTGAAAACACGATGCATAACCCACCTCCGATCCCATATGACAAGAGCTAGCAGTAGGATCCTCCTTCCCAAAGGATTCTAGAGCTCCACAAGTTTTGAGCCCCAGATGGGCCCCCAACTATCCAACTATAATATCGGTCTGAAAAGCCCCGAGACGACCATCCAAGAGTTCTGAAATCCCCTCCTTGACCGTACAAAAGATCACAAGAATCCACTCCAAAATACCACAAGTAATCCCCGACGAGATGAACTCCCGAATGCGCTCATCGATCGGGCCAGTACTTGCACCTGAGCCTGAATCTGAACCCAAACCTCATCACCATTCTAAAAACAACAATACAAATGATCAGAACATATCCAAGAATCCTCATCCCACAGGCTTCCTAGATTCTCCAAGACTCTCCCCGATTCGAGTATGGATCATGTGCTTTCAGTAGTATGGGCCCAATACTACATTCCACACCTATCCATACTTTCCTCAAGTATCATCCTGAATCCTTCATGTCACCTTCTCAACTGATACTCCCAATTCTCGCTAAACAGTGCAACTAAACCCACTGAATCACTTCCTAGGCTTTCCTAGGTTTCCGACCTCACCCTGCCATTAGCTGCTAAAGAACTCCCCAAAATGTCAGTTACCCACCTCATGAATATAATCACATGCAACAAAAGTTAGATAATCCTTCAAGTAAAAGACTCGTCCCTACAACGGTTAGACTCAAACGAGAGATGCGCAATAGGGTCAAATTCATCACTCTGAGATTATCCAACCTTTGTCACATGTGACTTGACATATTCACTTAATAGCTAACTCACATCACTTAAGAGTTCCACAAACCGTAAATCAACCAACATTCGTGCAGTAGCACTCCAATCCATAGAATAACTAAGAACATCCAAACTCACATACTACAACTCATGTTAGAAACTTCCACTCTCACTGTCGGTTTCCTTATGGATGCAAATCATACACAATATAGGATCAAATAGACTGTCAAATAAAAGACTCTACCCTAGGACCACAACCAAACGAGGAACAGTAAATAAGGCCAAACCAATCATTCTAGGGCTATATGATCCTAACCGTGTACAATTTCTAAAGCATACACTTAGCAATCCCTGATACCAATACATATTCCCAATCTAGCATCCCATGCTTCCTAGGCTACAAGGCATCACATATCAGGCCAATCTATTACTGACTGATCAGTAATAGCATGCAAGTCTACAAGATCATACAATAGGCATACTAAGGCATCTCTCCTAGCATTCTATCATGCAACACTAAGTAGATCCTCAGCCCTAACTAGCATACGATTCACAGATTCATAACTCAAATCAAATCAGATAACATGTATGAGTATTTTGGGAAAACTTACTTGAGCTCGGTCGATTACATGCACCACACCTTTTCTTGTATTAGAAAACCCTTTTTCTTTAAAACATTTTCTTTTTGAAATTTTTTACCAATTCCTCATTTTGAGTTCAAACACACCCAAGAGTATGTCTGAATCCGTTAAACTAAGGCTCTGATACCAACTTGTAACATCCAAAAAGTAAGAACAAAAATTGCATTTTTAAATTAATAAAATGGTGATCATAAAGACAACATCATGGAATCCAAGGTGGAACAAAGTGTATCAATACATCATAAATATCAGAGTAAATCACAAATGCAGAAAACGATGGTGTGTGCACTGCAATCATCCCAGGCTCTTCCCCTTCAAACCAGAAGTACCTGAAACTTAAACTGAAAACCGTAAGCATAAAACTTAGTGAGTTCCCCAAATACCATATACCATACATAATAAGCACATATTGGGCCCCCGTCCCACACCGGGCCTCGCCGGGCACCGAGACCCACTCGGCCTCGGGCCCCACCCGACATCGAGCCCCCGCTCGGATTATAGATATGTCATTCATTAGGGTCCGCCCGGTACACATAATAAACATATAAACATATAATCATGCTAATACATGCGATAATCACAAATACAATAAAATACAATACAGTCATCGGGCCTCGACCGATATCGAGCCTCGCTTGGTATACATACCAGCACATAACACATGCAAGAGTCACATAGACATCTAGCATCCTATAATAATAATCATGGGCCGGCATTCGTGCCTTCGACCCGCTAAACACAGTAAGAAAACTCACCTCAGACTGCTAAATCTCATAGATAAATCTCTAGCTGCTTGTGACATCCCCAATTTCACGGCCAGAAAATACCAATTTTTTTATGCTTTATTTGAAAATCAGAGTATCCTTTTGAAGAAATATGTTACGGAATTTGTTCCCAAAAATATGATAAAGATATTATCAAATCATTTCCGAAGAAATGTATTTTTAATTATATTAAAAACGTTGGGATGTCATTGTCAATACAGTACATAAGCATAAACAGAAATAGTACAAGACTTACAAATATCTATTATTCTGATGGCCTATAATCCATAGATCTCTCATCATATCAAAACTCCTGTGATCTTTTGCCACTACCTGTAATGCAAGAAACTGAGTGGGCCAGGCTTGGGAGCCTGGTGAGTGCATAGGGTTTACAACCCACAATAATTAATTTCTTTAATTTCGTCAAATCATTCAACCCGTTCCCATTATCCTCATTTTCTATCCCTAAAGCATCTAATTCAAGGGACCTAGCCTAAGGATCATCATCGGTAAGAAAATACTGCTTAGGGGATTCCTCAGCAATATATGTCAGTAAGGCAACCATGAGGGGGATGGAGTACACCGGTGAACACATCGTTCACAAACACCTAGAGGTTACGAGCTTGCTAGCGTTCCACTAGACTGTCTAGAATAGTCTATGGTTGTCATCTATACTCTGCTAGATGACTAAATCAACTTAAACATCGAGTCCTCTCATCATTTATTTCATCATCTATATCCTCTACCCATCTTTACCCATCATAATTATAGGTATAAAATACATATACAGTTTAAATCGAATAAAACATGTATATTTTGTTCATCCAACATAGATATCAAGAACACAAATAATATGCACACATAGCATGTAATTTATATTAAATACTTCATATCTATGTGTAAGATGAAAGTAACTATGCACTTACTTGTCAAGGTGACAACTCGTAATTCGGGCAACGCTTCATTTCTAACAATTTTATTTTCCTTCGTTGAAACCTAGTATCATTATTACTAGATTTTAGTCTAAAATTTATTGCGACTAATTATTAGTCTAGATCCATCATTAACTCAGAGTCTACGTCATGATCTATCAAGTAAGGATCATCCAGGTAGGACGGTTGGGAGACAGGACCATTTCGACATATAGCTTTTCCGAAATCCAACAACCAAACCCAACGTGACCATTCTAGACGCCTCTCCTGTAAGTAGTTCAATCAGTATAACGACTTTGAATCACTGATAAATCTTGTTTATAGGTTCATAATAATGATAATGAACTTAAACATAAGTTATACTTAAAGAAGGGTAAGCATAACTCACTTACAAGGAGGATTAGCTAGGAGTTGGGCTATGCAGGGGCAGAACTTCTGAGCCAAAATCTCTTCTTCTCGGAGTCTTCTGGCGCTCCGGGCTTCGCCTCTAACACTTGGGAAGTGTTAGCGAAGGGGAGGGGCTAAGGAGGGTATTTGAGAGAGAAATAATGGATTTGGTGTGAGTCTTTAATCAAATTTAGTCATGATTACATTATTTGCGTTCTAAAATTCGATTATGATTATGGCATCCCTTTTCATAATTCGAATTATGAGAACATGGCAAATAGAAATAGAAATATTATAGCAAAAGACTGGTCTAGTATCACGTCTTTATTTGAGACATCATGAATCGTGTCCCATATGATTTGGATATAGGATCGATTACATGTGTTATAATATTCATCCGTTCTAAATTTTCTAAATGCCTAGGGCATTAAGACGGAAAAGGACTAGAACTGGATATGACTTAAATGATTAAGCAATTGTCGAGGACAATCTGAGGTTTACCAAAGATTGGTTGCTCATGGACGGTTGGAAATATAATGTTAATTTTTGGAAAGATCATATTGACATATTCTGAAAAGCGGCAACTCTTGTTCAGAAGTGAGAGTCAAAATGGGAATATGGAAATTTTTCCATAAGTGGAAGTTATTCTTTAAATCTGTGTAAGATTAGAAAACTTAATGCAAGAAGGATGTTCAAAGGAATGTACTTTGAATTTGAGACTTCGTTTCCATGGAATTACTCTCCATTGGAATACTTTGTAATGTCTGTTGCCGAGTCTTTGTGACTTTTGTGCATAGTCATTACAAAAGGATCAATGCATATAAGTTTAGAATCTAACATATTTCAGTAAATGGCAAAGAATCTTGTATTCTTACATTTGCGATAAGGATTTGGAATTGTGAAATGAGTATCATTTGAAATGTTGTCAATTGATCTATTCCACAAACAAAGGACCATAGGTAAACATAGTGTGCATGCTTGGAGCATGGGACAACTATTGTTTTGATTCAAGTATAAAGTTGATTATTCGAAACATTATACAATGAATAATGAGTAATCAATATGGTGTTTAAATAAAAGGTGTTTTATTTACTCTCACAAGTATTGGGGCCATATAGGATTAGTATTATTCGTGTGTTTCACTTTGCATGTTTTGACTTCCCGAATAACTAGGTTATTCAAACCGTCCACAGTCGATCATACTTTGGAAGTAGGTATTGAGGCAAGACTATCATGAATGGGTCTGTAGTATGTCTAGATGTTTTAGACATAGATGTAGTATTCATGAGTGCTCCTGGAATAAGATTCGAGTATTGGATTAAACTCACGTTCATTTGAATCACTTCATGGATTTTATCACGAGTGATCATGATACGATAATATCTTATATTCTTCAAACCTAGAGATATGAGTTGTTGACTATGAGTTGGTTGTACATTGATTGTACAAAAACGCATCAGTAATTTGATGTTATAAAACGTGCCTTTGTGTATGATTCAACAAGTAGTTAGTACAGGCATATGAGTCGAAGTTTATCCATTCCTTTTACCCTTGGAGGGATAAAAGCGATATCTGTGGGCCCATCGATGATTTAGTGATGACAAACGTAAGTGCTCGGCCGGGCCTGGACTGATTTGATTTGTTCAATTAGTCGGTCGTCATAAATCGGAATTCAGGAAACAAAAGATGGACAGAGAGAATGATAATAATCCATGTCACAGTCCATATGATATCTAGAATGGAGGAATATATGATCCCTTATCTAATGGACATGTCATTGGCTAGGTCAGAGTTCGACAGCGGCTTTTAAGAACTACTATTGCTAGTCGGGTTTTGGAGTCGTACTTGCAATAATAGTTTTAGACTTATCAAAGTGGGAGACTGTTGGATTAGATATCTAAGCCCATAACTATTATTGGTATGTACTTGACCCGAGAGTAGCATGGTCCATTTGAGTTGCATATCATCAGGACAATTTGTTAGGTTGGACTCTTGAGAGAAGGTTATATATGATTTAATAATATATTATAATTTATAATATATTAATATGAAATCATATGTTTTAATTAGTATTGATCAAGAATTAATTTGGAATTAATTTAGTGATCAAAAGAGACTAATTAAATCTATGGGGACTAATTATGATAATTAGTTATATTCATATGTGTTGGGTCTATGATCCATGTTGGACTAAGTTTATGTATGGATACATAAAGAGTTGGGTCACATGAACCATGGATCATAAAACCCATGGGTATGGATTTGGGTTATACCCATGACCCTTGAAATTCTACATATAAATATGTGCTCTATAGCTAAAAAACGCTGACATGGATGTTCTTGGAGTTCGTGGGTGTTTTTGGGTGCATGGAATTCTCTCTCAAGTTCCACCTTTGTCCATGATGTGTTGTGACTTCATTTGAGGCTTCCACACTATTGGGGCTAAGCTCTTAAGGCCAAATACATCAAGACTTCAAGCTACATGATAAGGTATGTTACCCTAACTAGTATCTTGTATGGTATATGTCAATTGCATGCTAGTTATAGGCTTAATACCTTGGAAACACCTTTACATGTATAATTGTTGGGTTTTGAGCATTCTAACACTCCTATGGTGTACATGCAACCCTAAATACCTTGGATCTATGTTTTCTCTATTATACATGCAAATATCAATTTTCCAAGGTATTGGTCTAACTAACATATTATGAAGTACAAGTAATATAGAAACTAAGGTGTCCTTAGAGGATCAATTGTGATATGGTTTCATAATCACTAAGATAATCATAAAACAAGATACTCAAGTACTCTCCCATCTCTTCAAATTTGAGAAACTTTTATCTTCCTGCCTTATTTGATTCTTCTTATCCGTTCTGTCATACATTGAAACCT
This sequence comes from Lactuca virosa, assembly GCF_052849685.1. Taxonomy (NCBI): domain Eukaryota; kingdom Viridiplantae; phylum Streptophyta; class Magnoliopsida; order Asterales; family Asteraceae; genus Lactuca; species Lactuca virosa. The sequence goes on from NC_136429.1 coordinate 101,053,762, forward strand.
TTCTAATGTTTCAGAATTACACTTAAACTTGTAAGCATAACCATATTTACTAAACTTTAGTAAATCATGACGAATAGTCTTTGTGGTGGACCTGATCAGCGCACACCCAAGTGTACCCGATCCCTTTGTCCTTCACTTGACTCACATATACATGTGAACAAGGAATTAGTCTTAATTTCCCAAAGATGAAAAATTCTCATTCATCATACAATACAAGTTGCATGATGCCAAGTTTCTATCCAACTGAACCTTGGGTAATGAGAATCTTTCCTTATTTGGTAAATTATGACACTACCACAAATGAAAGAATCAAATCCAATTACCAATATTGCTTATCAATGGAAACATATAAACAACAATTTTTTCACAAATGCCATTGTAAGGATACTTAAAAAATAAATAAAAACAAAATTTCCTTTTATTTTAAAACTTGCGGAAAAAACTTATCCTTACAATGCAAATACATATGAAAACTTGTTGTTATCTATTCCTAGCAATATTTCATAACTCTTATGCAGCGGCTCAAAATTCTGGTCATCGAACCATGCGATCAGAATCAGCACACTCTTTCTTTAAGCTTCCTTTGATTCTTTCAAAACATCAAAATGCAATTACATTGCATTATGTGTTAAGAATCTCCAAACAGGATCTTAATAGAGTTAGATAATGGGCTTTACCTAAAGTAGAGTCAAACATTTGACTTTACTATCCTTATGGACTTTTAGGTAAATTCGGCAGCTTCGCAACTAATGCCCCTTCCTTTGGCAAAAGAAACATATAGACTCTTTGGAAATGGTACACGAGACTATCACAGACTTAGCCTTTCTCTTTACCATTGGGTCAAACGACTTGACCATGGCCGATCCCTTTCCATTGGGAAGAGAAAGTTTTTCTGGACTTCTAGTGTTATCATTGTTAATGTCCATGAAAGTTTGGGAAGTAGATCTTCCAATCTAATTTGCTTTACCAATGCTCCAAATCATTGCTGATTCAGCATCATCAAGCAAATAGGTAAGATCATTAAGGGTCATGTCGTGATCTGTCATCAGGGAGTGACTGAAGAACCAAGTCAACAGCCAGCTACCTCGAGACTTTGACAACCGACTCTCCCGGCTTGTCAATATGTGACTTAACCTCTAAGATGTAAGCACATATAGACTTTGCTTGCCAATAGGGATTGAGTGACTTAGAACTTATCAAGTCTTGAAACTTGTGGGATAGGGAGATTTATTGGAGGAGGTGGAGGAAGTGAAGCATGATTTCCAGTCCCATTCATGCACTACTAAGGGATTGATCTTTCACCTTGATTGCCATTTGGGATATCATCTTCATTAGGAAGCTTGTTCCTAAGGATTTGGGAAGACCATAGATGTCTTAACAAGACATCTATAATGGGAGAAATTCAATTTTAGTTGATTTAAAGTCCTTAATATGACACCCAATATGAAATATTATGGCTAGGACCCAACAACCTATTTATAACTGGAAGAGGGATGCCGTAATCCAAGTTATAAAATAGTTGAAGGTAGGTAAATGACGATTTACCAATTTCCACCATGAAAAACGAAATATAATTAAGTTTTAATTGGTTTTGAAACTCCTAGATCTTTTGAGATACATTGAACTTTCAATAGCATGTTTGAATCTCGATTGTGCCCTCTCAAGTTTATGACTGGGATGCTGAGGATCACAAACAAGGTGTGAATAACCATGAAAATATACTTGGTACCCTTAATATTTATCACCTAATCGATGTGCCGGTTAACCACACACGCTCCACCGATCTATGATAAACTTAAGTTACCCTTTGCCACTCTTACTAGTCCTTATTAGTGTGCCGGTTAACCACACACGCTCCACTAACGACTTGGTAAGGTACAAAGTGTAATTTCACGGGTTAGCACCTTTTCACATTTTCCTAAGTAACTAAGATTGGGAATTTATAAGTGTTTAGTTACTTAGTATTTATCATTATACTTTTAATGAAGGGAGAATTATAGTCCTTTCCTACCCGTTCGACTAACGACCCTCCACCAGTCAAGGAAGCGGTGGGTGAGAGTGGACACCCATTAAACTGTCATTTTATAGGCAATAACCTTATACCCCCCTTATAGACCGGCTTCGTGAATGAGGCCTACTAATGGTAAGATTGACTTTATCTTATACATATCTATATAATTAAAATAATAATAGTATAAGTGTTGAATTTGAAACCTTTTAAAATTCTAAGGTTCAATTTGGAATTAAAGTGTACATGAGGGGTAACTTTAAAAATTCCAAAACTTGAGGACAAGTTTTGAAACTATTCAAGACTTTTCATTTCATAATTTATGAGTTTAATGGTTCATTAAAATGAAGACTCTTCATTTTTATGTAACCTCTTATTCTTTAATAACACTTTTAAAGAAGTGACTCTTAAACATCCATAACTTTAGGACAAGTTATGGAGCCATCAAAACAATTTAATGAAAAAACTCTTCATTTTTTTGTGTAACCTATGGAACTTTTATGAGCTTTAAGATTCATAAATATGACCTTTTATGTAACTTTGATGACAAGTTACAAAAACACATTTTATGAACTTCTTTTAGATTAATATGGATTGAAAGCAACTAACAAATAATATTTTTCATCAATCTAAATTACTCATAAAACAATGCAACACAAAAAAACTTTTGGTAATCCATAATTTGAGGACAAATTATGGAGTCCATACAATTTCATTAAGATCAAGAATTATACTAACAAAACAATTTGTACATAATTCCTATGATCTAACAAAAAACTCACAAGCATGATCATTCATAATCAACAATTTTTCAAGAATTACATAAACATATATAAACTTGAAACTTTGATTATAGCATTGAAATTGGTTTAACATAATCATTACCACATTAAAAAACAGGTTTTATAAGTCCAAAACAGTCAAAGGTAATGATTCTAGACCAATTCCAGCACCAAAACTCGAATATATGATGTTTGGGGGTCCAACTCGTCGAGTGCATGAACGAACTCGGCGAGTTGGATGAGTTTTGCCTTGGACTCGTCGAGTCCCTTTATGGACTCGTCGATTCCCCTGTCCAGACAGCACAAAACTTCGTTTTTCGAGCCAATTTTGCAAGTATAAGTGAAAACAAGCCTAGGCTCTCATACCACTGTTGGGTTTTGAGCATTCTAACACTCCTATGGTGTACATGCAACCCTAAATACCTTGGATCTATGTTTTCTCTATTATACATGCAAATATCAATTTTCCAAGGTATTGGTCTAACTAGCATATTATGAAGTACAAGTAATATAGAAACTAGTAGAAATACATACCTCTTTGTTGGTGCTTGATTCCATGGAGCTCAAGAGCCTAGTGCCCCAAATGTGACACCTCAAATGGTTCACACAACATCATATGCACTTGGAATAACTTAGAGAGAAATCATCACTTCATGAAATCGGCTTGCCCTCTACATACACACATAGTGGCCGATTTTTGCACAAGAATATGATGCTTATGTAGTTGTTACAATTAGGGTAAAACCTAATTGTCATGGCTTTCCATTTCCTTGGATCCATGGGTCCAAATACATCATGGAGCATCCATGGAGTATCCTATGGGTTTTAGCCCAACTTGATAATCCATGGAGTCTTAGCCCACTATACAAGTATGGATGATTTACACAATCAACCCATATATTTAATTAGACTTCTTTTGATCACTTAATTAATTCTTGATCAATACTAATTAAATAATCTTATTAATATATTAGAACTTATAATATATTAATAAACCTTATGTGTTATTTCTCTCATTTTAGTCTATCCAAATGCATGATGCCATGCAACCCAAATGGACCATACCGGGTCGGGTCAAGTATATACCAATTATAGTTATGGACTTAGACACCAATCCAACAGTATAATTAGTGAAAACATAGATCCAAGGTATTTAGGGTTGTATGTGCACCATAGGATGTTGTAGTATACAAAAACCCAACAGTGGTATCAGAGCCATGGGTAGTTTTCAATTATACTTGATGCTACTTGTTTGGAAATGCCTTAAAAATCAATTTTCTGTTGTTCTAGACTGTGGACTCGCCGAGTCCACTGATGGACTCGCCGAGTCCAAGGCAAAAACTGACCAACTCGCCGAGTTTGTTCATACACTCGACGATTTGGTGCTCCAGAATGCAGATTTTCGAGGTTTTTGGCTAGAATTGGACTAGGATCATTACCCTAAGCTGTTTTTGAACTTATAAACATGTTTTTGATGTGGTAATGATCATACTAATCCCATTCAAAAGATAATTGTCAAAAGTTTCATGTTTTGTATTAGTTTAATGGTTAGGCTAATTACATGAAAATTGTTTGATTTGAATTGTCTTGTTCATATGAGTTTAATCTAGATCATAGTTTTTCTTGACATGTTTGTTAGTTTAATGGTGATCTTAATGATTTTTTAATGGACTTCATAACTTGTCCTCAAGTTATGGAATACCAAAAGTTTTTCCTTTTAAAAGAATCATTAAAGCCATAGGTTATAAACTTGAAGAGTCTTTTTCCCATAAATTGCTTTATGATCTCCATAACTTGTCCTCAAGTTATGGATTTTCAAAAGTTTCTTCATTAAAGTCTTTAAAACCTATATTAAACTCATATGTTATGGATTCCAAAAGTTTTAGAATTGTTCAAAACTTGCTCTCAAGTTTTGGAATTTATAAAGTTTCCCCCCATGAATACTTTAATTCCAAGTTAAACCCTTAGAATTTTAATAGTTTAAAATTCAACCCTTATACTATTATAATATTATAGGTTTAATATATATATATATATATATATATATATATATATATATATATATATATATATATAAGAGTAAGTCAGTCTTACCGTTAGTAGGCCTCATTAATGAAGCCGGTCTATAAGGGGGTATAAGGTTACTGCTTATAAAATGGCAGTTTAATGGGTGTCCACTCTCACCTACCGCTTCCGTGACTGGTGGAGGGTCGTTAGTCGAACGGGTAGGACAGGACATTAATTATCCCTTCATTAAAAGTATAATGATAAATACTAAGTAACTAAAATCTTATAAATTCCCAATCTTAGTTATTTAGGAAAATGTGAGTTTGGTGCTAACCCATGAAATTGCACTTTGCACCTTGTTAAGTCGTTAGTGTTGGATAAGGTGTCTAAGTCCATAACTATTTCTGGTATGTAGTTGACCCGACCCGGCATGGTCCATTTGGGTTGCATGGCACCATGCAATTGGATAAACTAAAATGAGAGAAATAACACTTATGGTTTATTAATATATTATAAGTTCTAATATATTAATAATATTATTTAATTAGTTTGATCAAGAATTAATTTAGAATTAATTAAGTGATCAAAAGATAACTAATTAAATATATGGGTAGATTATGTAAATCTTCCATATCTTATATAGTGGGCTAAGAGGCTCCATGGATTATCAAGTTGGGTTCCACCCATAGGATGCTCCATAGATGCTCCATGGGAGTTACAAACCCATGGGTCATGGAAATGAAGAGTCATGACACATTAGGGTTTACATGGTGTAACCCTAGATGTGTCAACACTATATAAGAAACCCATTCTCCACCAAAATAGGCTACACACTAAGAAACAAGAGGGCTAGAGCCGATTTTGCAAGTGTAAGATTCTCTCAAAGTTTACTCCTTTGCATTTGGTGTTGTGTGAAGCATTTGAGGCATCACACTTGGGGTGCTAGGCTCACAAGGTTTCAAGGATCATAATCAACAACAAGGTAAGTTATTCTATCTTTCATTCAAGTTAAAAATGTTCCCCATGTATGCTAGATAGGAATATAACCTTGGAATTCAACTTTGCATGATTATTAGACAAACATAGATCCAAGGTTATTAGGGTTGCATGTACACTTAGGAAGTGTTAGAATGCTCAAAACCCATCAGTTAGTGGAACGTGTGTGGTTAACCGGCACACTAATTTGGGACTGACAATGTGTGGCAAAGGGTAGCTTGATGTTAATCATAGATCAATGAAGCGTGTGTGGTTAACCGGAACATTGATTAGGTGGTTGTAACATTAAGTGTACCAAGTTAATTTGCATGGTTATTCACTCCTTGTTTGTGATCCTCGGCATCCCAGTCACAAACTTGAAGGGCACAATCGAGATTTAAATATACCATTGAATAGTTCAATGAATCTCAAAAGATCTAGGAGTTTCAATCCATTTAAGACCTAAAATTTCTTTTCGTTTTTCATGGTGGAAATTGGTAAATCGTCATTTACCTACCTTCAAATATTTTGTAGCTTGGATTACGGCATCCCTCTTCCAAGTTATAAAATATTGTGTTGGGTCCTAGCCTTAATATTTCATATTGGGTGTTATATTAAGGACTTAAATCAACTAAACTTGAATTTCTCCCTCATAGATGTCTAGTTATGACAACTATGGTCTTCCTTACCCTTTTGGATAAAGCTATCCTAATGAAGATGATATCCCAAATGGCAATCAAGGTGAAAGATTAATCCCTTTGTTGTGCATTAATGGGACTGGAAATCATACTTCACTTCCTCCACCCCCTCAAATTATTCTCCCTAACCCACAAGTTCTTGAAAAGTTCAAGGTCACTCAATCCCTATTGGCAAGCTGGGAGAGTTGGGTGTCGAAGTCTCAAGGAAGTTGGTTGTTGACTGGGTTCTTCAATCACTTCCTAAGTCACATAGTGAGTTCCTTAAAGACTACTATATGGCAGACCACAGCATGACCCTTAATGATCTTACCTATTTACTTGTTGTTGCTGAATCAGTAATGATTTGGAGCACTGGTAAGGCAAATTTGATTGGAAGATCTACTTCCCAAACTTGCATGAACATTTGAAATGGAATCATTGGAAGTCCAGAAAAGTCTTATCTTCCCAATGGAAAGGGATCGGCCATAGTCAACCCGGTTGACCAAATGGTAAAGAGAAAGGCTAAGTCTGACATAGTCCCATGTACCATTACTAAAGAGTCCATAAGTTTCTATTGAAAAAAGAAAGGGCATTGGTTGCGAAGCTGCCTTGTTTACCTGAAAGTTCAATAGGATGGTAAAAGTCAATGAATTTGACTATGCTTCAGGTAAAGTTCACTATTTAACTCTATTAAGTTCCTTCTTTGGAGATTCTTATTACATGATGTGACTAGGTCGCATTTTGATGTTTTGTAGAATCGAAAAAAGGAGAGGAAGCTTAGAAGAAGAGTATGTTGAATCTGATCGCGAAGATGGATTTCGATCGCATGATCCGAAGATCAGAATTTTGAGCTGCTGCTTAAGAGTTAAGATAGATTGCTTAGGAATAGATAACAACATAGTTTTCATATGTATTTGCATTGAAAGGATAAGTTTTTCGGCAGTTTTATAAATAAAAGAAAATTTTTGAAATTTATTTATTTTTCCTTACAATGGCATTTGTGAAAATTGTTGCTTATATGTTTCCATTGATAGCAATATTGGAAAATGGATTTGATTCTTTTGTTTGTGGTAGTGTCATAATTTACCAAATAAGGAAAGATTCTCATCACCCAAGTTTTAGTTGGATAGAAACTTGGAATCATGCAGCTTGTCTTGTATGATGTATGAGAATTTTTTGTCTTTGGAAAATTATGACTAATTCCTTGTTCGCATGTATATATGTGTCAAGTGAAGGACTAGGAGATCGGGTACACTTGGTTGTGCGCTGATCATGTCCACCACAAAGAACGATAAGGCTATTCGTCATGATTTAATAAAGTTTAGTAAATATGGTTCTGCTTACAAGTTTAAGAATAATTCTGAAACATTGGAAAAGTTTCAATGTGTGGCAGAACGAATGAGAAGAATCAAATTAGGCAGAAAGATAAAAGTTTCTCTGTGACATCCCCTAATTTCTCGGCCAGAAAAGACCGATTTAATTTATGCTTTTAATATAAAATCAGAGAAATCCTTTTAAAAGATGTTGCGGAATTGGTCCCCAAAATAAAACATGATAGAAGTTTATCAAAACCTTTCTTTAAGAAATATATAATTTCCTTTTATATCAAAACCTCAGGATGTCATGTTCCGATTCAGATCAAAAGCATAAACAAGACATTATAAGCCTTACAACAGTTATTTACAACTACTGGCCTATAATCCAAAAATCTCTCATCATCATCCGACTATGCTCGGGGTCCACTACCTGTAACATAAAAAGCTGAGTGGGTCAGGCTTAGGAGCCTGCTGAGCATATAGGGTTTTCAACCCACAATAACAATAAACTTATTAAGTTCACCAATCAACAATAACCCTGATTACCCATTCCCGTTATCCTCACTTTACGTCCCTAAACACCTATCACAAGGGACCTAGCCTAAGGAATATCATCCGGATGGACACTACTGCTAAGGGGACTCCTCAGCCATACATGTCCTAAAGGCAACCATGAGGGGGATGGAGTACGCCAATGAACATTTAGTTCACCAACACCTACAAGTTGCGAACCTGCTAGTGTTCCACTGGACTGTCTAGAAAGGTCCGTGGTCGTCATCTATACTCAGCTAGACGACTACAACAACAACAACAACAACATCGAGGCCTCTCACCTTTTTAACACACAACGACTATTTCGTCTACCCATGTTCTACCCAACATATTTTTAGATAAAATACATATACAGTTTAAAACTTGTATAAAACATCTATTCAACAGTCACCTCAATTAAACAATTAATATAATTACACATAGCACGTATTTTATAGAAAATACTTCATATCTAGGTGTAAGATGAAAGTGACTACACACTCACTTGATTTAATGATAATCGGGCAGCACTTCGTTTCGTAAAACGATCGTTTCTAATAAAACCGGGAGTTTTATTGAGAAACCGGGCTCTGCGAGGGTTGGGCTTCAAAACCGAAAAGATAAATTTCTCGGGCTTCTCGGGCACTTCGGGACGTGTTTCCGGTGTTTGGTATAATACCGGGGCTTTGGGGGAAGTTGGAATGAAAGAAATATTGAAAGAGGGGTGAAAAGTGGCAATTTTTCAAAGTACCATCGGGAGGTCTCGCACCCTTCTATTCATAGGGGCGAGGCTTCTGATCCAAGGGCTGAGAGGATTCCAGGCGGCAGCAGATCCGAAGAGAGGGCAGGTGGCTCGCACGTGTGAGGGGTGAGCTGTTGGCCTCTGATTGGACCGAGGTCTAGGTCCGAGGGTTCGGTCGTGGCGCTATGTGCGAAGCTCGGACACGTCAAGCAAGGGCACGCGTCAGACTCCTACTGAACCGCGCTTCGGATGCGAGGGTAGGCGACACGCCTCACCAGCTGGCTTCGGTGACTCAGCAATTTCGGACACGTGGCGCGTTATGAGCGAGGGTGACGTGGCCGAAGCATGACTATGCGATTTTCTCGATTTTTGTGCAAAAACTTCTAAAATCCATAACTTTTGCATACGAGCTCCGTTTTTGACGTTCTTTATATGCACGCGTAGGTAAAATTACGCTCTACAACTTTCGTTTAGACTTCGTCGGCTAATTTTGACTTTAACTTTTATATTATTATTTTTAACAGACCGAGACAGGAAATCCGTTAAAAATTCATAACTTCTTCATCCGACGTCCGTTTTCGTCTGTCTTTTTACCGTTGTACTACTATTGACGAGACCTTCGATTCTCATTTAGGTTGTATCGGCTAAAAATCACTCGATCTAAAATTCGAATTTTTAGCTGTCTACTGCTAAGTTGAAACTTAGAAAAATCATAAATTCCTCATACGAAGTCAGATTTGGACGTTCTTTTTATACATACTCTCGGTTTAACGAACACTACAACTTTCGTTTAGATCACTAAGGCTAAAAAGTAGTTTATCAAAAACTCACTTTTTACGTCATTCGGCACCGTGCCGGTTTTGTCGCGAAACTTCGACAGGTCATAACTTCTTCGTTATAACTCAGATTTCGGTATTCTTTATATATCCGTAATCTTTATCACGACCACTACAACTTTCTTAATAGATATCGGCTTTATCTAATATTTATTTTCGACGCTCATTTTTATTCTTAATTAATTAAATCCTAGTAATTAAACATAAAACACATAATTCACATAATATTCACATAATTCCTTTTCATTTCTTCAAAATGAGTTACAAAGCTTAACCTAGACTATCACATCAATATTAATGCCTAGCCTAGAAACACGTGCGTTACATTCTCCAATCTGAAAAGATGGGAGGGTACTTAGTATCTAAGGACATCTTAGTGCATTTGTTTGGCTAAGAAGAGGAATCGTGAATTGTTGAAATGGTTAAATCAAGAAGATGAGTCATACTTCGTTCCAAAACAAGTCTTAGAGTCATACTCCAAGATTGTAACTCGAGTGACATAATGTTAAGAAGGCTTAAAACACTTATCAAATGTAGATTAAATGTTTTCTACTCATGTACATTTGAAATTGGTGAGTTGTGATGTTTAGGATAAAACAAAGACCAACTAAGGCCAATTGTGTGAAGTGTTTGTCTTGATAAGAATCAGCACTAACTCTTGAATATTTGTTTTTCAAGGAATGGTTCTTGACATGAGAAACACATATATCAAGAGGTCAATAGGAGTTTTAAAGATATTGAAAATTTCAAGAACTAATCAAGAATAAAACCTGTTGTTTATCACTAGCACGCGACTTGAGGTTTGTAACCTATCGTGTTGACATATTCTTGTTTATGTGCCCATTCCAGTTAAAAGTCGACTATGCATGTGAGTTCTATGAGTTCTCAATTGTTTGCATAACAACCTGGAAGCAATGGTAGGCCCTTGTGCTGCCGGGTGGCAAGAAAACTAAGATGAAACAAGTTCAGTCCATATAGTTTGGATTTGTCACTAACCCTGTCATGTGATTATGGTTATGACAAATTTACATGGATAGGAACACATACACCATAAAAATCTAAGTGTCATAAGGTTTCTCTCCGATTCATGAAAATGATGGTGAGGAAACGCTTTCACTAAGTAGATTTTAAGTAGATAGCAATTGTGATATTTGCATTCTCAAAGTCGTTAGTGGAGCGTGTGTGGTTAACCGTCACACTAACATGGACTAGTGAGAATTGTTGGATTAGATGTCTAAGCCCATAACTATTATTGGTATGTACTCGACCAGAGAGTAGCATTGTCCATTTGGGTTACATATCATCAGGACAATTTGTTAGGATGGACTCTTGAGAGAAAGGTTATATATGATTTATTAATATATTATAAGTTATAATATATTAATATGAAATCATATGTTTTATTAGTATTCATCAAGAATTAATTTGGAATTAATTTAGTGATCAAAAGAGACTAATTAAATCTATGGGGACTAGTTAAGATAATTAGTTATATTTATATGTGTTGGGCTTATGATCCATGTTGGACCAAGTTTATGTATGGATACATAAAGAGTTGGGCCACATGAACCATGGATCATAAACCCATGGGTATGGATTTGAGTTATACCCATGACCCTTGAAATCCAACATATAAATACATGCTCTTAACCTAAAAAAAACGCCTACATGCTTGTTCTTGGAGTTCATGGGTGTTTTTGGGTGCATGGAATTCTCTCTCAAGTTCCACCTTTGTCCATGATGTGTTGTGACTTCATTTGAGACTTCCACACTATTGAGGCTAAGCTCTTTAAGGCCAAATTCATCAAGTTCTACAAGCTACACAAAGAGGTAAACTTCTAACTAGTATTTTATGTATTTTATATCATTTGTATGCTACTTGTAGGCTTAAAGCTTTGGAAACCATTTGCATGCATAATTAGTGAAAACATAGATCCAAAGCTTCTAGGGTTGTATGTGCACCATATGATGTTGTAGTATACAAAACCCAACAGTGGTATCAGAGCCATGGGTTGTTTTCTGTTATATTGATGCAAATGTTTGATTTTCAAAGTTGAAAAAAAAACATGAAGGTTGTCAAATTTTAAGATAATTACTTGTTTTGTGAAAAACTAATTATTTGTAAAATTTGAATCATTTGCTAAATGAGTTGAATTAGGTCAAATTTAGTATAAGATAAAAATGATATGATTATTTTATTAGTTTTAAAAGTTTGATCTAAAGAGTTTTTTTTTGAAACCTCCATAATTTATGGATATGAAAGTTTTTTAAAAAAATTGATTCAAAGTTTTTTATGGAGTTACAAAACTTGGTGTTAATGTTTTAAAGAATTCCATAACTTATTCTTAAGTTATGGAACATGAAAAGTTTCATCATAAAACAAGCATTTAACTCCATAAGTTATGGAATCCAAAAGTTTTCAAGAGTTACAAAACTTGCCCTCAAGTTTTGGAATTTGAAAAAAGTTTTTTATGAAAAAAAAAATTGAATTCTAAAACTCTTGGGTTCATAACTTAAACAATTAATTAAATGGTTTTAATTTTGAATTTAATAATTGAAATCATGATGTTTTGTTGAATAGTTCAAATTAACTTTTATAGACTTTATTAATAGTTAATTAAATCGTTTAATTAAAAGAGTATTATTAAATCCATAAATATATGGTTTGAGTTTAATTAAATTAAAAGTCTAGTTTAATCAATAGATTAAACCGCCAAGTATTTTAAATGTCTAAAATACACCCTTATACTATTATAATATTAAAAGTTTAATATATTATATGTATAAGTAAAAAGTCGGTCTTACCGTTAGTAGGCCTCATTCACGAAGCCGGTCTATAAGGGAGGTATAAGGTTACTTCCTATAAAATGGCAGTTTAATGGGTGTCCACTCTCACCCATCGCTTCCTTGACTGGTGGAGGGCCGTTAGCTGAACGGGTAGGACATGACATTAATTCTCCATTCATTAAAAGTATAATGATAAATACTAAGTAACTAAACTTTATTAAATTCCCAATCTTAGTTACTTTAGGAAAATGTGAATTTGATGCTAACCCATGAAATTACACTTTGTACCCTGTTAAGTCGTTAGTACAGCATGTATGGTTAACCGGCACACTAATCTGGGACTGACAGTGCGTGGCAAAGGGTAGCTTGATGTTAATCATAGATCAATGGAGCGTGTGTGGTTAATCGGCACATTGATTAGGTGGTTGTAACATTAAGTGTACCAAGTTAATTTGCATGGTTATTCATTCCTTGTTTGTGATCCTCGGCATCCCAGTCACAAACTTGAATGGCACAATCGAGATTTAAATATGCCATTGAATAGTTCAATGAATCTCAAAAGATCTAGGAGTTTCAATCCATTTAAGACCTAAAATTTCTTTTTGTTTTTCATGGTGGAAATTGGTAAATCGTCATTTACCTACCTTCAAATGTTTTGTAGCTTGGATTATGGCATCCCTCTTCCAAGTTATAAAATATTGTGTTGGGTCCTAGACTTAATATTTCATATTGGGTGTTATATTAAGGACCTAAGTTAACTAAACTTGAATTTCTCCCTCATAGATGTCTAGTTATGACAACTATGGTCTTCCATATCCTTTTGGATAAAGCTATTCTAATGAAGATGATATCCCAAATGGCGATCAAGGTGAAAGATTAATCCCTTTGTTGTGCATTAATGGGACTGGAAATCATACTTCACTTCCTCCACCTCCTCCAATTATTCTCCCTAACCCACAAGTTCAAAGACTTGAAAAGTTCAAGGTTACTCAAGCCCTATTGGCAAGATGGAAAGTCTATGTGTGCTCACATCTTGGAGATGAAGTCACAGATTGACAAGTCAGGAGAGTTGGTGTCGAAGTCTTGAGGAAGTTGGTGGTTGACTAGGTTCTTCAATCACTTCCTAAGTCACATAGTGAGTTCTTTAAGGACTACTATGTGACAGACCATGACATGACCCTTAATGATCTTACCTATTTGCTTGATGTTGCTGAATCAGCAATGATTTGGAGCACTGGTAAAGCAAATTTGATTGGAAGATCTACTTCCCAAACTTCCATGGACATTGACATTGGTAACATTGGAAATCCAGAAAAGCTTTCTCTTCCCAATGGAAAGGGATCGACCATAGTCAACTTGGTTGACCAAATGGTAAGAGAAATGCTAAGTCTGACATAGTCCCATGTACCATTCCCAAAGAGTCCATATGTTTCTATTGCCAAAGAAAGGGGCAATGGTTGCGAAGCTTCCCTGTTTACCTGAAAGATCATAAGGGTGGTAAAGTCAAAAAGGTTTGACTCTACTTCGGGTAAAGTTCACTATCTAACTCTATTAAGTTCCTATTTTGAGATTCTTATTTCATGATGTGACTAGGTCGCATTTTGATGTTTTAAGAATCAAAGAAAAGAGAGGAAGCTTAAAAGAAGAATATGCTGATTCTGATCACGAAGATGGATTTCGATCGCATGGTTCGGCGATTAGAATTTTGAGCTGTTGCTTAAGAGTTGGGATAGATTGCCTAGGAATAAATAACAACATTGTTTTCATATGTATTTGCATTGTAAGGATAAGTTTTTCCGCAATTTTAAAATAAAAGGAAAATTTTGATTTTATTTATTTTAAGTATCCTTACAATGGCATTTGTGAAAAGTTGTTGTTTATATGATTCCTTTGATAGCAATATTGGAAAATGGATTTGATTCTTTCGTTTGTGGTAGTATCATAATCTACCAAATAAGGAAAGATTCTCATCAACCAAGTTTCTGTTGGATAGAAACTTGGAATCATGCAACTTGTATTGTATGTTGAATGAGAATTTACATATTTGGAAAATTAAGACTAATTCATTGTTCACATGTTCGTGTGAGTCAAGTGAAGGACTATAGGATCGAGTACACTTGGTTGTACGCTGGTTAGGTCCACCACAAAGATTGATAAGGCTATTCGTCATGATTTACTAAAGTTTAGTGAATATGATTATACTTACAAGTTTAAGTGTAATTCTGAAACATTGGAAAAGTTTCAATGTAAGGCAGAACGAATAAGAAGAATCAAATTAGATAGAAAGATAAAAGTTTCTCCAATCTGAAAAGATGGGAGAGTACTTGAGTATCTTGTTTTATGATTGTCTTAGTATTATGAAACTATATCACAATTGATTCTCTAAGGACATCTTAGTGCATTTGTTTGGCTAAGAAGAGGAATCGTGGATTGTTGAATTAGTTAAAATCAAAAGATAAATCATACTTCGTTCCAAAAACGAGTCTTAGAGTAATACTCCAAGATTGTAACTCGAGTGACATAACCTTAAGAAGTTTTAAAACACTTGTCAAATGTAGAGTAAAATGTTTTCTTACTCTTGTACATTTGAAATTGGTAAGTAGTGATGTTTTGGATAAAACAAAGACCAACTAAGGCCAATTGTGTGAAGTGTTTAACTTGATAAGAATCCGCACTAACTCTTGAATATTTGTTTTGTCAAGGAATGGTTCTTGACATCAGAAACATATATGTCAAGAGGTCAGTGGGAGTTTTAAAGATCTTGAAAAAAAAATTCAAGAACTAATCAAGAATAAAACATGTTGTTTACCACTAGCACGGGACTTGAGGTTTGTAACCTATCGTGTTGACATATTCTTGTTTCTGTGCCCATTCCAGTTAAAGTTGACTATGCATGTGAGTTCTATGAGTTCTCAGTTGTTTGCATAACTACTTGGAAGCAATGGTAGGCCCTTGTGCTGCCAGATGACAAGAAGTTAAGATTGAACAAGTTCAGTTCATATGAGTTTGGATTTGTCACTAACTTCCTCTTGTGGTTATGACAAATTCACATGGATAGAAACACATACACCATTAAATCTAAATGTCATAAGGTTTCTCTCCGATTCATGAAAATGATGGTGAGGAAACACTTTCACTAAGTAGATTTTAAGTAGATAGCAATTGTGATATTTGTATTCTCAAAGTCGTTAGTGGAGCGTGTGTGGTTAACCGTCACACTAACATGGACTTGTGAGAAATGGCAAAGGTCTAAACAATTGAGACTATGATTACGACATCCCTTTTCATAGCTCTAAAATTGTTTAGACACACATGTGAGCTATCTAAGGAAAGGTGTATGATTTTGATAAAGTCTTATCAAAGCATCTCGTATCAGAAATCTGAACTTTGGTAAAAAAGTCAATAAAGTATTGATTTCTAGAAGTCCAACTGATTTATGGATGCATGTCAAAGCTAGTGGGAGCATAAGTGTTATGCTAATAATTATCATGTTAGTGGGAGCATGATTATTATGTTAAGTTTTGCAAGTTAGCAATGTTAATTATAGAAAACAAAAGTTTCAATTTACAAAGCTGCAGGGGTTTGAAAAGTTGTTTTGCTATAATTAAGGGAGAGGAAATTATACTTCATTTCAAATCTAAAAGCTTAGATTGTGAGATTTTAATCAAATTTGGTCATGATTACACTATTTGCGTTCTAAAATTCGATTATGATTACGGCATCCCTTTTCATAATCTGAATTTTGAGAACATGGCAAATAGAAATAGAAGTATTATAGCAAAAGACTGGTCTAGTATCATGTCTTTATTTGAGACATCATGAATCGTGTCCCATATGCTTCAGATATAGGATCGATTACATGTGCTGTAATATTCATCTGTTCTAAATTTTTCCAAATGCCTAGGGCATTAAGAGTGAAAAGTACTAGAACTGGATATGACTAAAATGATTAAGCAATTGTCGAGGACAATTTGAGGTTTACCAAAGATTGGTTGCTCATGGACAGTTGGAAGTATAGTGTAAATTTTGGAAGGACCATATTGACATATTCTGAAAGGAGGCAACTCTTGTTCAGAAGTGATAGTCAAAATGGAATATGGAAATGTTTCCATAGGTGGAAGTTATTCTTTAAATCTGTGTAAGATTAGAAAACTTAATGCAAGAAGGATGTTCAAAGGAATGTACTTTGAATGTGAGACTTCGTTTCCATGGAATTGCTCTCCATTGGAATGCTGTGTAATGTCTGTTGCCAAGCCTTTGTGACTTTTGTGCATAGTCATTACAAAAGGATCAATGCATTTAAGTTTAGAATCTAACAGATTTCAGTAAATGGCAAAGAATCTTGTATTCTTACATTTGTGGGAAGGATTTGGAATTGTGAAATGAGTATCATTTGAAATGTTGTAAATTGATCTATTCCACAAAAAAGGACCATAGGTAAACATAGTGTGCATGCTTGGAGCATGGGACAACTATTGTTTTGATTGAAGTATAAAGTTGATTATTCGAAACATTATACAATGAATAATGAGTAATCAATATGGTGATTAAATAAAAGGTGTTTTATTTACTCTCAAAAGTATTGGTGCCATATAGGATTAGTATTATTCTTGTGTTTCACTTTGCATGTTTTGACTTCCCGAATAACTAGGTTATTCAAACCGTCCACAGTCGATCATAATTTGGAAGTAGGTATTAAGGCAAGACTGTCATGAATGGGTCTGTAGTATGTCTAGATGTTGTTTGACATAGCTGCAGTATTCGTGAGTGCTCCTGGAATAAGATTTGAGTATTAGATTAAACCCACGCTCATTTGAATCACTTCATGGATTTTATCACGAGTGATCATGAGACGATAATATCTTATATTCTTTAAAACTAGAGATATGATTTGTTGACTATGAATTGGTTGTACATTGATTGTACGAAAACGCATCAGTAACTTGATGTTATAAAACGTGCCTCTGTGTATGATTCAACAAGTAGTTAGTACAAACATGTGAGTCGAAGTCTATCCATTCCTTTTACCATTGGAGGGATAAAAGCGATATCTGTGGGCCCCTCGATGATTTAAAGATGACAACCTTAAGTGCTCGGCCGGGCCTGGACTGATTTGATTTGTTCAATTAGTCAGTCATCATAAATCGGAAATCGGGAAACAACAGATGGACATAGAGAATGATTATAATCCATGTCTCAGTCCATATGGTATCTAGAATGGAGGAATATATTATCGCTTATCTAATGGACATGTCATTGACTAGGTTAGAGTTCGACATCGGATTTTAAGAGCTACGATTGCTAGTCGGGATATTGGTGTCGTACTTGAAATAATAGTTTTAGACTTATCCAAGTGGGAGATTGTTGGATTAGATGTCTAAGCCCATAACTATTATTGGTATGTACTCGACCCGAGAGTAGCATGGTCCATTTGTGTTGCATATCATCAGGACAATTTGTTAGGATGGACTCTTGAGAGAAAGGTTATATATGATTTATTAATATATTATAAGTTATAATATATTAATATGAAATCATATGTTTTATTAGTATTCATCAAGAATTAATTTGGAATTAATTTAGTGATCAAAAGAGACTAATTAAATCTATGGGGACTAATTATGATAATTAGTTATATTTATATGTGTTGGGCTTATGATCCATGTTGGACCAAGTTTATGTATGGATACATAAAGAGTTGGGCCACATGAACCATGAATTATAAACCCATGGGTATGGATTTGAGTTATACCCATGACCCTTGAAATCCAACATATAAATACATGCTTTTAACCTAAAAAACGCCTACATTCTTGTTCTTGGAGTTCATGGGTGTTTTTGGGTGCATGGAATTCTCTCTCAAGTTTCACCTTTGTCCATGATGTGTTGTGACTTCATTTGAGACTTCCACACTATTGGGGCTAAGATCTTTAAGGCCAAATTCATCAAGTTCTACAAGCTACACAAAGAGGTAAACTTCTAACTAGTATTTTATGTATTTTATATCATTTGTATGCTAGTTGTAGGCTTAAAGCTTTGGAAACCATTTGCATGTATAATTAGTGAAAACATAGATCCAAATCTTCTAGGGTAGTATGTGCACCATAGGATGTTGTAGTATACAAAACCCAACAAGAATGGCAAAAGGTCTAAACATTATGATTACGGCATCCCTCTTTGTAATTGTTTAGACACACATTTAAGCTATCTAAGGAAAGGTGTATGATTTTGATAAAGTCTTATCAAAGCATCTCGTATCAGAAATCTGAACTTTGGTAAGAAAGTCAATAAGTATTGATTTCTAGAAGTCCAGCTGATTTCTGGATACATGTCAAAGCTAGTGGGAGCATAAGTGTTATGCTAATAATTATCATGTTAGTGGGAGCATAATGATTATGGTAAGTGTTGCGAGTTAGCAATGTTAATTATAGAAAACAAAAGTTTCAAATTGCAGCGTTGCAGGGTTTGGAAAGTTGTTTTGCTATTATTAAGGGAGAGGAAATTATACTTCATTCCAATTCTAAAAGCTTAAATTGTAAGTCTTTAATCAAATTTAGTCATGATTACATTATTTGCGTTCTAAAATTCGATTATGATTACGGCATCCCTTTTCATAATTCGAATTATGAGAACATGGCAAATAGAAATAGAAATATTATAGCAAAAGACTAGTCTAGTATCATGTCTTTATGTGAGACATAATGAATCGTGTCCCATATGCTTTGGATATAGGATCGATTACATGTGCTATAATATTCATCCATTCTAAATTTTCCAAATGCCTAGGGCATTAAGAGGGAAAAGGACTAGAACTGGATATGACTAAAATGATTAAGCAATTGTCGAGGACAATCTGAGGTTTACCAAAGATTGGTTGCTCATGGACGGTTGGAAATATAGTGTTAATTTTTGGAAAGATCATATTGATATATTCTGAAAAGAGGCAACTCTTGTTCAGAAGTGAGAGTCGAAATGGGAATATGGAAATGTTTCCATAAGTGGAAGTTATTCTTTAAATCTGTATAAGATTAGAAAACTTAATGCAAGAAGGATGTTCAAAAGAATGTACTTTGAATGTGAGACTTCGTTTCCATGGAATTGCTCTCCATTGGAATACTTTGTAATGTCTGTTGCCGAGTCTTTGTGGCTTTTGTGCACAGTCATTACAAAAGGATCAATGCATATAAGTTTAGAATCTAACATATTTCAGTAAATGGCAAAGAATCTTGTATTCTTACATTTGCGATAAGGACTTGGAATTGTGAAATGAGTATCATTAAAAATGTTGTCAATTGATCTATTCCACAAACAAAGGACCATAGGTAAACATAGTGTGCATGCTTGGAGCATGGGACAACTATTGTTTTGATTCAAGTATAAAGTTGATTATTCGAAACATTATACAATGAATAATGAGTAATCAATATGGTGTTTAAATAAAAGGTGTTTTATTTACTCTCACAAGTATTGGGGCCATATAGGATTAGTATTATTCTTGTGTTTCACTTTGCATGTTTTGACTTCCCGAATAACTAGGTTATTCAAACCGTCCACAGTCGATCATACTTTGGAAGTAGGTATTGAGGCAAGACTGTCATGAATGGGTCTGTAGTATGTCTAGTTGTTTTAGACATAGATGTAGTATTCATGAGTGCTCCTGGAATAAGATTCGAGTATTGGATTAAACCCACGCTCATTTGAATCACTTCATGGATTTTATCACGAGTGATCATGATACGATAATATCTTATATTCTTCAAACCTAGAGATATGAGTTGTTGACTATGAGTTGGTTGTACATTGATTGTACGAAAACGCATCAGTAACTTGATGTTATAAAACGTGTCTTTGTGTATGATTCAACAAGTAGTTAGTACAAGCATATGAGTCGAAGTTTATCCATTCCTTTTACCCTTGGAGGGATAAAAGTGATATCTGTGGGCCCCTCAATGATTTAGTGATGACAAACGTAAGTGCTCGGCCGGGCCTGGACTGATTTGATTTATTCAATTAGTCGGTCGTCATAAATTGGAAATCGGGAAACAACAGATGGACAGAGAGAATGATTATAATCCATGTATCAGTCCATATGATATCTAGAATGGAGGAATATATGATCCCTTATCTAATGGACATGTCATTGACTAGGTCAGAGTTCGACAGCGGCTTTTAAGAGCTACGATTGCTAATCGGGTTTTCGAGTCGTACTTGCAATAATAGTTTTAGACTTATCCAAGTGGGAGACTGTTGGATTAGATGTCTAAGCCCATAACTATTATTGATATGTACTCGACCCGAGAGTAGCATGGTCCATTTGGGTTGCATATCATCAGGACAATTTGTTAGGTTCGACTCTTGAGAGAAGGTTATATATGATTTATTAATATATTATAAGTTATAATATATTAATATGAAATCATATGTTTTAATTAGTATTGATCAATAATTAATTTGGAATTAATTTAGTGATCAAAAGAGACTAATTAAATCTATGGGGACTAATTATGATAATTAGTTATATTTATATGTGTTGGGCCTATGATCCATGTTGGACTAAGTTTATGTATGGATACATAAAGACTTGGGCCACATGAACCATGGATCATAAAACCCATAGGTATGGATTTAGGTTATACCCATGACCCTTGGAATCCTACATATAAATATGTGCTCTATAACTAAAAAAACATCAACATGGATGTTATTGGAGTTCATGGGTGTTTTTGGGTGCATGCAATTCTCTCTCAAGTTCCACCTTTGTCCATGATGTGATGTGACTTCATTTGAGACTTCCACACTATTGGGGCTATGCTTTTAAGTCCAAATACATCAAGACTTCAAGCTACATGATAAGGTATGTTACCCTAACTAGTATCTTGTATGGTATATGTCAATTGCATGCTAGTTATAGGCTTAATACCTTGGAAACATCTTTGCATGTATAATTAGTGAAAACATAGATCCAAGGTATTTAGGGTTGTATGTGCACCATAGGATGTTGTATTATACAAAAACCCAACACTTTTTACCTCAAAAGGTTGGCAAATGATGAACTAATCCTGGATCCTCAAGCTCCAAGCACAACTCCAAATGGTCCACTTCTTCTTCTCCTTCACAAAGAACCAACAAACACACTTTATGGCTCGAAACTCTCAAGAACTCAGTAGGTTTTCGATTTCTGGACAAGGGAGGGTGGAGGTTGGCTAAACATGACCAAAATAGGCTATCATAAGGTTTAAATAGGGTGCAACACCCTAGAAATTAGGGTTTCATAATCCAAACTTACACCATGCGTACTCCACATACGCCCAACGTACGTGGGTTAAATCTGTGATCCAGCATGCACTAGTACGCCCAGCGTACTCCAACTTTCCTGAAGTTGGAAAATCTGGCTCCTGGGGACCAATTCTGGAAAACATTAACACACTAAGGGGTCTAAACTGAAAAGTACTTTGAATCTACCGTTACAATTAAAATGACCATAATCACCAATATGATACCCTCATTTTTAGTAAATATCATAAAATGGCCATTTAACTCTCTAAAAGCTAATGTAGGACTAGTCCACTTGATAAAGATTTTGCCAATTAGATTTAATGTCTCGAGTTCTAAATCGGACATTGGTGAATTTTAATAACTTGGTGATACTAACTTTTAATCACTAACCAGCCGTTTAAAAAATGATAATAAACGAATAAATAAATATAAATCAAACTCGCTAAAGAGGCTCATTAATTTGTATATATACTTTTACCGTCACATATAACATGTGAAACATATTAAAATTTATGGTCATGACACTACAACTTGATTAATTCGTATAGTCATTATGTTAGAGAGTGTAAGTTCGAACGCTATTAGTCTCGGTCATTTTTTTTAACTTTCAAGCAAACTCGTGAAATAATTTGAACTATAGTTAATATGTGAAGTCCTTATGTTGAAGCGTGAGTTCAAACCTCACTTACAAAAACTAAACAAGAGTCATTGATCTTGAAAAAGCATATGTTATAATTTTCTTATACGAGCTCTCTATGCGACTATAAGAATGTATCCATGAGCCTCTTTAGCAAGTTTGATAAAGTTGAATTGGTTCAATAAATAGATGTCAGACAAAAATAAAATCTAACAAACTTAAAATTTAATATATATCTTTTTGCAGGTTATAGGTATAAGAAAAAAATGTATCCATGAGCCTCTTTAGCAAGTTTGATGATCATTTTGTTATATTTTCTAAAACAAAGGTTGCATACAATAACACACCAAAATACGGTCAAGATCACTTACAAAAATAAAAAAGAGTCAATGATCTTGAAAAACATATGTTGTAATTTTCTTATACGATCTCTCTATACGATTATACGGATGTATCATAATAGAAATTGTTCATGTAACCCCTAACATATAATTAGACAACTCTAGATAAAGTTGAATTTGTTTAATAAGAAGTTACATTTTAAACACATAAAACTGCTACATAATGACATATTATCTCATAATTTTCACTTTAGATAACATATTTTTGTTTTTTCTATTTAAATCACCATATATGTAAATAAACGACATTAATTGAGGAAAAAAATAATCAGATGAGACATTTGTCATTCATCCTTGTTTTGTTGACGTGCATCTCTTGTTAATTTGTCATCAACATGTGGTTGATGTGACGTTTTTTATAAAATCGAGAGATTCCAATAATAGTGAATGACTGAATCTCAAAGATTGCTCAAAATGAGTGAAGAAATTTGGTGAAGTAAAGATGTAGGTAAAGAGAAAAAATTACAAAATTGACAAATATTCCCTTACATGAGAAGCATGTGACTAATTTAAATGTTGAAACATAACGACAATTAATTAATTCAACGGATCAAATCAACATATAACTTTCAATTTTAGACCGGTTGTGCGAGTGAAAAAAAAAATTGGATCCAACTTGAATTTTTTGGTAAACCACAGGAACCAAATTTGCAATTATAAATATAACAAAAATGCAACTTTGTGGTTGTGAGACAAAGTTACTATTATTAATACTACAAGTTGTAATGGACTATGTGCAGACAGTGTGCAGACATGTTAATGAGTAAAATTCAACTTTAATCCATTAACTTTGTGTAATAGTATGTCACTTGTAACCCTTCTATTTTATAAAATGATATTTTTTATCTCTTTACTTTTTAAAAATCACTTTCACCCCTCCACCTTTAACTTTACAAAATTTCACCCTTTCGTTTTCTAAACTTTCGTGCTTATCCCATACTATATATAAATATGATTTTACCTCATCTACTTTGTAAAATGCATTTTCCAACTCATCTCAACAGAGAAAATCACTATAGCTAATACTATAATTGTAAATCTACAATGTACCAGTATGTCAATACGTAAAGTGCAACTTTAATTATCCAAATTTGTAAAATTTGTTATTTGTAACCCTCAATACATAAAGTGCAACTTTAATCCATCAACTTCGTATAATCTATCACTGGCAACCCCTGTATTTTGTAAAATGATTTTTTTCATCCCTTTACTTTTTAAAATATCACATTCACCCCTTCCACCTTAAACTTTGCAAAATGTGACTTTTACCCCTATGTTTTTCACTCATAATATACAACAAAAACATGTAAAAACATGTTGCAAAGCCCGAGCTCAATTACTAGTTTACCGTAATAAATATTTGGTTTTGTGTAACTAAGGGAATATATATATATATATATATATATATATATATATATATATATATATATATATATATATATATATATATGCGCGCGCAATAGTTCTAAAAAAACATATTAATAATGTGGTGACAAATAATTATTTATCTTTCACTATATTATTTGCTCTTTTTTTGTTCGTTAACTCTTAACGATGAACCTATCAAATTATATATTAGAGTATTTAACATACCATCAACACCTTAGAGAAAAAAAAAGTATAATATTTTAACCAAAATGTTATTTCATTATATTTATATTTATATGATAATAATAAAATATCAGTGAGATAACATTGCAGACGAATTGTTAGGAACGGAAACCCTAATCGCTAATTTCAAAAAGGACTTGCAGTGCAAGCCTACGATACAGATGTAGTAGTGGTTGTCGACATTGTTTATGGTAAATCTAGCGGGGCTGGTGGTTTGGATTGAGATTAGATTTTGGGTGTCGCACGTGTCGTATGCCTCCTTCGTTACTTTTGCAACATTATGAAATCCATCGGCAAAATTAAAGATTAGAGTATCATCAATTATGAAGGTATGGTTTAGAGACCACATAGCGTAGAAACCGGCATTTTGTGGCACTGCCCAGCCGAAGGAATCGCCGACGACATGCTTTGTTGCCACCGAGTGATTGAACTCCATGGATGCAACTACCATGGCTATAATCAGAAACAAACTTGGCTTTAGGTTTGCCATTCTTGATCAAATAAATATGTGTTCTTAATCTTTTGATGGATGTCCCGAGTAAAGCTTTTCGTCTTATGCTATGAGAGAATAATTTTTGGGTGTATTTATAGAAAGGTTGGAGTTGTATATGTTTATTTAAGAATTTAATGTTAATTAGTTTTAG
This sequence comes from Lactuca virosa, assembly GCF_052849685.1. Classification (NCBI taxonomy): domain Eukaryota; kingdom Viridiplantae; phylum Streptophyta; class Magnoliopsida; order Asterales; family Asteraceae; genus Lactuca; species Lactuca virosa. The sequence goes on from NC_136429.1 coordinate 101,078,992, forward strand.
GTATTCACATAGTTACATTTGTAGATATTTATTGCGTCATTAATGGTTATTAACTCCAAGTATTTGTAGGTGATAGGATTGATTACATGTGTAAAGATGGAATACTTCTATATAGCCAATTACTAAACTATAAAATAAAAGTTGTCTTATGGGATGATATTTTTTTTTAAAATTATTGTATAATATAAAATCACTTATTTTGACAAAATCGATTTTGAAAAATATCACTGGCTTTATAAAATAAAATTGTATTATCGTTAGTCTCCCCTAATTTTGTTACGACTCAAATAAAAGAAATAACAATAATCCTTCATTTGAACGGAAAATACATATATTAGACAATTATCTATTTGCTAAACGCAAATTTTCATTTAATTTAATGATGCAAAAAAAAATTATTCACTAATACATGAAAAACGACCATAATCCCCATTATCACCTATATGATACCCTCATTTTTAGTAAATATCATAAAAATGGATATTTAACTCGTTAAAAACTAATGTAGGACTAGCCCACTTGAAAAAATTTTTGCCTATTAGATTGGCAAATTTTACTAACTTTGTGATACTAACTCTTAATCACTAACCAACCATTTAAAAAATGATAATAAACGAATAAATAAAAATAAATCTAACTCGCTAAAAAGGCTCATTAATTTGTATATATACTTCTACCGGCACATATAACATGTGAAACATATTAAAATTTATGGTCATGAGACTAGAACTTGATTAATTCGTATAGTCATTATATTGGAGAGCGTGAGTTCGAACCCTATTAGTACCACCCATTTCTTTTTAAACTTTCAAATAAACTCGTGAAATACTTTGAACTGTAGGTTGATATGTAAAGTCCTTATATTGAAGCGTGAGTTCGAACCTCACATACAAACCCCTACGCATTAACCAATTGTGCTAAACACATCTTCAAATAAAATCTAATTACCTCAAAATTTAATATATATATATATATATATATATATATATATATATATATATATATATATATATATATATATATTGAAGGTTATAGGTCTAAGAAAAAATGTATCCATGAGCTCTTTAGCAAGTTTGATGATAATTTTGTTATATTTTCTAAAAGAGAGGTTGCATACAATGACGGACCAAAATACGATCAAGATCACTTACAACAACTAAACAAGAGTCATTGATCTTGAAAAACATATGTTATAATTTTCTTATACGAGCTCTCTATACAACTATAAGGATATATTATAATAGAACTTGTTCATATAACTCCAAACATATAATTAGACAACTATAGATAAAGTTGAATTGGTTCAATAAATAGATGCCACAAAAAAAATCTAATAAACTCAAAATTTAATATATATATATATATATATATATATATATATATATATATATATGCCGGTTATAGGTATAAGAAAAAATGTATCCATGAGCCTCTTTAGAGAGTTTTATGATCATTTTGTTATATTTTCTAAAACAAATGTTGCATACAATAACTGAACAAAATACGATCAAGATCACTTACAAAAACTAAATAAGAGTCATTGATCTTGAAAAACATATATTATAACTTTCTTATACGACTATACGAATATATCATAATAGAACTTGTTCTTGTAACCCCTAACATATAATTAGACAACAATAGATAAAGTTGAATTTGTTTAATAAATAGTTACATTTTAAACACATAGAACTGCTACATAATGACATATCATCTCATAATTTTCACTTTAGATAACATATTCTTGTTTTTTTCTATTTAAATCACTATATATGTAAATAAACGACATTAATTGAGGACAAAAATAATCAGATGAGACATTTTTCATTCATCATTGTCTAGTTGACGTGCCTCTCTTGTTAATTTGTCATCAACATGTGGCTGATGTGACGTTTTATTATAAAATCGAGAGATTCCAATAATAATGAATGACTGAATCTCAAAGATTGCTGAGAATGAGTGAAGAAAATTGGTGAAGTAAAGATGTAGATAAAGATGAAAAATTACTAAATTGACAAATATTCCCTTACATGAGGAGCATGTGACTAATTTAATTGTTAAAATATAATGACAATTAATTAATTCAACGGAAGAAATAAACATATAAGTTTCAAATAAATATAGTACAAGTTGTAGTGGACAGTGTGCAAACATGTTAACGTGTAAAATTCAACTTTAATACATTAACATTGTGTAATAGTATGTCACTTGTAACCCTTCTATTTTATAAAATGATATTTTTCATCTCTTTACTTTTTAAAATATCATTTTCACCCCATCTTTAACTTTGTAAAATTTCACATTTTCGTTTTCTAAACTTTCGTGCTTATCCCATAGTATATATAAATACGATTTTACCGCATCTACTTTGTAAAATGCATTTTCCACCTCATCTCAGAAAATCAATATACCTAATACTACAATTGTTAATGTACAATGTACCTGTATGTATTATACGTAAAGTGCAACTTTAATTACCCAAATTTGTAAGATTTGTTATTTGCAACCCTCAATACGTAAAGTGCAAGTTTAATCCCTCAACTTCGTATAATCTGTCACTGGCATCCCGTGTATTTTGTAAAATGATTTTTTTCATCCCTTTACTTTTTAAAATATCACATTCACCCCTTCCACCTTAAATTTTGCAAAATGTGACTTTTACCCCAATGTTTTTCACTCATAATACACAACAAAAACATGTTGCAAAGCCCGAGCTCAATTACTAGTTTACCGTAATGAATATTTGGTTTTGTGTGACTAAGGGAATATATATACATATATATATATATATATATATATATATATATATATATATATGCAATAATTCTAAAAAAAACATATTAATAATGTCGTGACAAATAATTATTTATCTTTCACTATATTATTTGCTTTTTTTTGTTCGTTAACTCTTAACGATGAACCTATCAAATTATATATTAGAGTATTTAACATACCATCAACACCTTAGAGAAAAAAAATATAATATTTTAACCAAAGTATTTCATTATATTTATATTTATATGATAATAATAAAATATCAGTGAGATAACATTGCAGACGAATTGTTAGGAACGGAAACCCTAATCGCTAATTTCAAAAAGGACTTGCAGTGCAAGCCTACGGTACAGATGTAGTAGTGGTTGTCGACATTGTTTATGGTAAATCTAGCGGGGCTGGTGGTTTGGATTGAGATTAGATTTTGGGTGTCGCACGTGTCGTATGCCTCCTTCGTTACTTCTGCAACATTATGAAATCCATCGGCAAAATTAAAGATTAGAGTATCATCAATTATGAAGGTATGGTTTAGAGACCACATAGAATAGAAACCGGCATTTTGTGGCACTGCCCAGCCGAAGGAATCGCCGACGACATGCTCTGTTGCCACCGAGTGTGATTGAACTCTAAGGATGCAACTACCATGGCTATAATCAGAAACAAACTTGGCTTTAGGTTTGCCATTCTTGATTAAATAAATATGTGCTCTTAATCTTTTGATAGATGTCTCGAGTAAAGCTTTTCGTCTTATGCTATGAGAGAATAAGTTTTGGGTGTATTTATAGAAAGGTTGGAGTTGTATATGTTTATTTAAGAATTTAATGTTAATTAATTTTAGGTATTCACATAGTTACATTTGTAGATATTTATTGCGGCATTAATGGTTATTAACTCCAAGTATTTGTATGTGATTTAGACATGAATAATAAATATTTTTTTATCTTGGTATACGATTGATTACATGTGTAAAGATGGAATACTTCTATATAGCCAATTACTAAACTATAAAATAAAAGTTGTCTTATTATGGGATGATATTTCTTTAAAAAATGATTGTATAATATAAAACACTTATTTTGACAAAATCGATTTTGTAAAATATCACTGGCTTTATAAAATAAAATTGTGTTATGGTTAGGACATGTTTGATATGTAGTTGACTGGGTCCGGTCAACACTTTTGGCTGACTCGGTCCAATCATCGTGTTTGATAAAGGGCTGTCTGACCCGGTCCAATGTTCTGATTCGGTCATGGAAAATTGGCTGATTCGGTCCTGAGTAAAAAAATGACTGACTGGAAAACTTCCCCATTTTGCCCCCATCGTGAACGACAGACGCTCCCTTCTTCCATCGACCCTTCCTAGTTTGCAGCATCCTTCCTTCGTTGTCTCCTACCTCCGCCTCTACAGAGAAAGAACGTTATCTCCCTACTGTTGCATAAACCTTCCGACCTGCTGCAACCGGCGACTGCCCCGTTGTCTTCCTCTGGCCAGTCGACCGGAGACCACCATTCTTCCGACCAGGCGAATATCTTTCCCAGTTTGCTCCATTTTTGCTGTTCCTTTTCGATTTTGCTGTGAATTTTCGATTTTGTATTTTAAAGGAAATGATTCCGTATGAATCGTAGTAGTCGTATGAGCAGAAAAAAAAATACATAGCAAGTGTTCGATTATTTGCCAATAAGAGTGATTAATTGGTATAGATTGTGCTAATTGCTGGTATATTCGTACTGTACAAGATTTGATGCATTTGTGGGGGTTAACTGATGCATAGTAATGAACAATACTATAATATTTATAGCCTTTAAAACAAATGAATCCTAAACATCTATTTCCTAATAAACTTCTGAAAACTAGCTTAACTAAAGTCGTGCTTTGCATACCAGATGTGTTGTCATCATTTTACTTTAAAACAAATGAATCCTAACATGATGTATTGTCACCATTTTACTTTAAAGGTATTATATGGTAAACATTTACAACCAAATTAGATCTGATCATAGGTACTAAGACAAGTTATAACACTTCAATTCTTGATTAAACCTCGATTTTGTATTTTGCAAGGCGGAGGAAGTAAGGGCCAAAATGTACAAGGGTAATATGGTCATTGTTCATCATTCACTACAGTCAGTTAGAAAGATAATCAAACAGCAGAAACTCAATCAGATGTGGACCCAATCAGAACTTCTAACCCAGTCAGCTTCTAACCCGGTCAGCTCTAACTCAGTTAGCAACTATCAAACGACCCCTTAGTCTCTCCTAATTGTTACGACTCAAATAAAAGAAATAACAATAATCCTTCATTTGAACCGAAAATACATATATTAGACAATTATCTATCAGCTAAACGCAAATTTTCATTTAATTTAATGATGCAAAATATATATATATATATATATATATATATATATATATATATATATATATATATATATATATTCACTAATACATGAAAAACAACCATAATCCCCATTATCACCTATATGATACCCTCATTTTTAGTAAATATCATAAAAATGGATATTTAACTCGTTAAAAACTAATGTAGGACTACCCCACTTGATAAAGATTTTTCCTATTAGATTGGCGAATTTTACTAACTTTGTGATACTAACTCTTAATCACTAACCAACCATTTAAAAAATGATAATAGACGAATAAATAAAAATAAATCTAACTCGCTAAAAAGGCTCATTAATTTGTATATATACTTCTACCGGCACATATAACATGTGAAACATATTAAAATTTATGGTCATGAGACTAGAACTTGATTAATTCGTATAGTCATTATATTGGAAAGCGTGAGTTCGAACCCTATTAGTCCTACCCATTTTTCAAAACTTTCAAATAAACTCGTGAAATAATTTCAATTGTAGGTCAATATGTAAAGTCCTTATGTTGAAGCGCGAGTTCGAACCTCACATATAAACCCCTACGCATTAACCAATTGTGCTAAACCCATCTTCAAATAAAATCTAATTACCTCAAAATTTAATATATATTTCTTTTTTTTTTTGCAGGTTATAGGTGTAAGAAAAAAATGTATCCATGAGCCTCTTTAGCAAGTTTGATGATCATTTTGTTAGATTAGGTGTCTAAGCTCATAACTATAATTGGTATGTACTTGACCCGATAATAGCATGGTCCATTTGGGTTGCATTCACCGGAGCAATTTGATAGGAAAGATATTTGAGAAAGAGGTTATTTGTGATTTATTAATAGAATAATATATTAATTGAGAAATCATATTATTTAATTGGTATTGATCAAGAATTAATTTGGAATTAATTTAGTGATCAAAAGAGACTGATTAAATTAACAAGGACTGATTATGTAAATTAGTGATAAATATAGTTTGGGCTAATGATCCATGATTGATTAGTGATGGACTAAGCTTAAGTGAGAGTCCATGAAGTGTTAGTCCAAATGAATTATTGGATCAAAAGCCTAATTGAATGGATTAGGGTTTACAATCTACACTATCTATGTAATCCCTAAAGCCCTAAAATCGGTACACAAGAGTATTCTAAGAAGAAGCTAGCCGATTTTGGTGCCTCCAAGCTCTCTCTCATTGTCCTCCATTGTTCTTGGTGTTTGTGACACATTTGAGGCATCACACTTGAGGTGCTAAGCTCTTGTAAGGCCAAGTTCTACAAGCTACAACAAAGAGGTAATCATCTTACTTGTTTTTATGTTTCGATTATCAAAGTTGTATGCTAGTTAGGCTTCATGCTTTGGAAAAATGAAATTGCATGTATAACTTGAGAAAACTTAGATCTAAAGCATCTAGGGTTGTATTAGCACCATATGAATGTTATAGTGCTCAAAACCCATCACATTTTGTTATATTTTCTAAAAGAGAGGTTGCATACAATAACGGACCAAAATACGGTCAAGATCACTTACAAAAACTAAACAAGAGTCATTGATCTTGAAAAACATATGTTATAATTTTCTTATACGAGCTCTCTATACAACTATAAGGATGTATTATAATAGAACTTGTTCATATAACCCCAAACATATAATTAGACAACTATAGATAAAGTTGAATTGGTTTAATAAATAGATGTCAGACAAAAAAAAATCTAATAAACTCAAAATTTAATATATATATATATATATATATATATATATATATATATATATATATAGAGAGAGAGAGAGAGAGAGAGAGTCAAGATCAAATAAGAAGGAAATATTTGGTACGAAGGTAAGAAGTTTTTTTTCTACATATTTTTTTCGCGAACAAACAAAATGAATCATTAGATGATTCATTTGTAAGATGATTCACAAGAAAAAATTATCAAAAAAACATCTCGATGATTCATTTATACAATGATTTTGTTGTTATTCACTAAAATTGTCATAAAAGTAAATTTTTTCTGAATTTACTTAAAAATGAATCATAAAGATGTTTTTTTATGAATTTTTTCTTGTGAATCATCTTACAAATGAATCATCTAGTGATTCATTTATTTTATTCGTCAAAAAAATATATAGAAAAAAAAACTTCTTACCTTCCTACCAAAAATTTCATTCTTACCGGATCTATATATATATATATATATATATATATATATATATATATATATATATATATATATATATATATTTTCCGGTTATAGGTATAAGAAAAATGTATCCATGAGCCTCTTTAGCAAGTTTGATGATAATTTTGTTATATTTTCTAAAACAAACGTTGCATACAATAACGAACCAAAATACGGTCAAGATCACTTACAAAAACTAAATAAGAGTCATTGATCTTGAAAAACATATGTTATAATTTTCTCATACGACTATACGAATGTATCATAATAAAACTTGTTCATGTAACCACTAACATATAATTAGACAACTATAGATAAAATTGAATTGGTTTAATAAATAGTTACATTTTAAACACATAAAACTATTACATAATGACATATCATATCATAATTTTCACTTTAGATAACATATTCTTGTTTTTTCTATTTAAATCACTATATACGTAAATAAACGACATTAATTGAGGACAAAAATAATCAAATGAGCCATTTGCCATTCATCCTTGTTTAGTTGACGTGCCTCTCTTGTTAATTTCTCATCAACATGTGGCTGATGTGGCGTTTTATTATAAAATCGAGAGATTCTAATAATAGTGAATGATTGAATCTCAAAGATTGCTCAGAATGAATGAATAAAATCGGTGAAGTAAAGATGTAGGTAAAGAGGAAAAATTACTAAATTGACAAATATTCCCTTACATGAAGAGCATGTGACTAATTTAATTGTTGAAATATAATGACAATTAATTCATTCAATGGATCAAATCAACATATAAGTTTCAATTTTAGACCAGTTGTGCGAACGAAAAAAAAATGGATCCAACTTGCATTTTTTAGTAAACCACAAAACCAAATTTGCAATAATAAATATAACAAAAATGCAACTTTATGGTTATGAGACAAAGTTACTATTATTAATAGTACAAGTTGTAATGGACAGTGTGCAAACATGTTAATGCGTAAAATTCAACTTTAATTCATTATATGTCACTTGTAACCCTTCTATTTTATAAAATGATATTTTTCATGTCTTTACTTTTTAAAATATCACTTTCACCCCTCCACCGTTAACTTTGTAAAATTTCACCCTTTCGTTTTCTAAACTTTCGTGCTTATCCCATACTATATATAAATACGATTTTACCTCATCTACTTTGTAAAATGCATTTTCCACATCATCTCAACAGAGAAAATCACTATACCTAATACTATAATTGTTAATGTACAATGTACCAGTATGTCAATACGTAAAGTGCAACTTTAATTACCCAAATTTGTAAATTTGTTATTTGCAACCCTCAATACGTAAAGTGCAACTTTAATCCCTCAACTTCGTATAATATGTCACTTGCAACCCCTATATTTTGTAAAATGATATTTTGCATCCCTTTACTTTTTAAAATATCACATTCACCTCTTCCACCTTAAACTTTGCAAAATGTCACTTTTACCCCTATGTTTTTCACTCATAATACACAACAAAAACACGTAAAAACATGTTGCAAAGCCCGAGCTCAATTACTAGTTTACCCTAATGAATATTTGGTTTTGTGTGATTAAGGGAATATATATATATATATATATATATATATATATATATATATATATATGTATATATATATATATATGCAATAATTCTAAAAAAACATATTAATAATGTGGTGACAAATAATTATTTATCTTTCACTGTATTATTTGCTTTTTTTTTGTTCGTTAACTGTTAACGATGAACCTATCAAATTATATATTAGAGTATTTAACATACCATCAACACTTTAGAGAAAAAAAATGTATAATATTTTAACCAAAGTGTTATTCCATTATATTTATATTTATATGATAATAATAATATATCAGTGAGATAACATTGCAGACGAATTGTTAGGAACGGAAACCCTAATCGCTAATTTCAAAAAGGACTTGCAATGCAAGCCTACGATACAGATGTAGTAGTGGTTGTCGACATTGTTTATGGTAAATCTGGCGGGGCTGGTGGTTTGGATTGAGATTAGATTTTGGGTGTCGCACGTGTCGTATGCCTCCTTCGTTACTTCTGCAACATTATGAAATCCATCGGCAAAATTAAAGATCAGAGTGTCATCAATTATGAAGGTATGGTTTAGAGACCACATAGCGTAGAAACCGACATTTTGTGGCACTGACCAGCCGAAGGAACCGCCGACGACATGCTCTGTTGCCACCGAGTGATTGAACTCCATGGATGCAACTACCATGGCTATAATCAGAAACAAAATTGGCTTTAGGTTTGCCATTCTTGATTAAATAAATATGTTCTTAATCTTTTGATGGATCTCCCGAGTAAAGCTTTTCGTCTTATGCTATGAGAGAATAAGTTTTGGGTGTATTTATAGAAATGTTGGAGTTGTATATGTTTATTTAAGAAATTAATGTTAATTAATTTTAGCAATTCACATAGTTACATTTGTAGATATTTATTGCGGCATTAATGGTTATTAACTCCAAGTATTTGTACGTGATTTAGACATGAATAATAAATATTTTTTAAAAAATTATTGTAAAATATAAAGTTATGTATTTTGACAAAATCGATTTTGTAAAATATCACTGTCTTTATAAAATAAAATTGTGTTATGGTTCGTCCCCCTAATTTTGTTACGACTCAAATAAAGGAAATAACAATAATCCTTCATTTGAACCGAAAATACATATATTAGACAATTATCTATTTGCTAAACGCAAATTTTCATTTAATTTAATGATGCAAAAAAGATTTATTCACTAATACATTAAAAATGACCATAATCCCCATTATCACCCACATGATACCCTCATTTTTAGTAAATATCATAAAAATGGATATTTAACTCGTTAAAAACTAATGTAGGACTAGCCCACTTATAAAGATTTTGCCTATTAGATTGGATGTTTGGTGTTCTAAATCGGTCATTGGCGAATTTTACTAACTTTGTGATACTTACTCTTAATCACTAACCAACCATTTAAAAAATGATAATAAACGAATAAATAAAAATAAATCTAACTCACTAAAAAGGCTCATTAATTTGTATATATACTTCTACCGGCACATATAACATGTGAAACATATTAAAATTTATGGTCATGATACTAGAACTTGATTAATTCGTATAGTCATTATATTGGAGAGCGTGAGTTCGAACCCTATTAGTCCTGCCCATTTTTTTAACTTTCAAATAAACTCATGAAATACTTTGAACTGTAGGTTAATATGTAAAGTCCTTATGTTGAAGCGTGAGTTCGAACCTCACATACAAACCCCTACGCATTAACCAATTGTGCTAAACCCATCTTCAAATGAAATCTAATTACCTCAAAATTTAATATATATTTCTTTTTTTTTTTGCAGGTTATAGGTGTAAGAAAAAATGTATCCATGAGCCTCTTTAGCAAGTTTGATGATCATTTTGTTATATTTTCTAAAAGAGAGGTTGCATACAATGACGGACCAAAATACGGTCAAGATCACTTACAAAAACTAAACAATAGTCATTCATCTTGAAAAACATATGTTATAATTTTCTTATACGAGCTCTCTATACAACTATAAGGATGTATTATAATAGAACTTGTTCATATAACCCCAAGCATATAATTAGACAACTATAGATAAAGTTGAATTGGTTAAATAAATAGATGTCAGACAAAAATAAAATCTAATAAACTCAAAATTTAATATATATATATATATATATATATATATATATATATATATATATATATATTTGCCGGTTATAGGTATAAGAAAAAATGTATCCATGAGCCTCTGTAATAAGTTTGATGATCATTTTGTTATATTTTCTAAAACAAACGTTGCATACAATAACGGACCAAAATACGGTCAAGATCACTTACAAAAGCTAAATAAGATATAAATATCACTTATAATTTTCTTATACGACTAAACGAATGTATCATAATAGAACTTGTTCATGTAACCCCTAACATATAATTAGACAACTATAGATAAAGGTGAATTGGTTTAATAAATAGTTACATTTTAAACACATAAAACTGCTACATAATGACATATCATCTCATAATTTTCACTTTAGATAACCTATTCTTGTTTTTTCTATTTAAATCATTATATATGTAAATAAACGACATTAATTGAGGACAAAAATAATCAGATGAGCCATTTGCCATTCATCCTTGTTTTGTTGACGTGCCTCTCTTGTTAATTTGTCATCAACATGTGGCTGATGTGGCGTTTTATTATAAAATCGAGAGATTCCAATAATAGTGAATGACTGAATCACAAAGATTGCTCAGAATGAGTGAAGAAAATTGGTGAAGTAATGTAGGTAAAGAGGAAAAATTACTAAATTGACAAATATTCTCTTACATGAGGAGCATGTGACTAATTTAATTGTTGAAATATAATGACAATTAATTAATTCAACGGATCAAATCAACATATAAGTTTCAATTTTAGACCAGTTATCCGAGTGAAAAAAATTTGGATCTAACTTACATTTTTTGGTAAACCACAGTAACCAAATTTGCAATTATAAATATAACAAAAATGCACTTTGTTGTTTAGAGACAAAGTAAAATACCGGGCTATAGACATTTTTTAGGGTTGAATTCCAAAATATAAACACAAAAAATTGGATTTCCGGGTATAGATATGGATTCCGCGGAGGTAAGCTGTGAGGGATCCGCGGAGTGGCAAAATCGTAAATTAATCAGAGTATTAAAAAAACTCAGGATCCATTCCGCGGATCTACCTCTGAGGAATGAACTCATTCCGCGGAGGTAGCTCCGAGGAATGGATCTTCATAATTTGTTATTATTTTTTTTCACATTGATTCTTCGGGGTTTATACTAATTCCTCAACTAATTATTTTCAAGAAAAGATTATGATAATATAAATTTTTCTTGACAATGTTTGGAATGAATGTGAGGTTATTAAAAAAATTGGTTTTTTAATCGGAGATCTTTACATAAAAGAATCATTGGAGGTGAATTTTTTTTTCTGAAGATCCATTCCTCGGAGCTACCTACGCAAAATGAATTCATTCCTCGGAGGTAGCTCCGCGTAATGGATCTTGAGTTTTTTTTTTTTTTTTGATACCCTGATTTATTTACAGTTTTGCCATTCCGCGGAGCTACAGTGGATCCCGCGGAGCCCTCATAGTTTACCTCCGCGGAATCCATATCTATACCCGGAAATCCAAATTTTTGTGTCCATATTTTGGAATTCAACCCCAAACGATGTCTATAGCTGGTATTTTCCCGACAAAGTTATTATTATTAATAGTACACGTTGTAATGGACAGTGTGCAAGCATGTTAATGCGTAAAAACAACTTTAATTCATTAACTTCGTATAATAGTATGTCACTTGCAACCCTTCTATTTTATAAAATGATATTTTTCATCTATTTTCTTTTTAAAATATCACTCTCACCCCTCCACCTTCAACTTTGTAAAATTTAACCCTTTTGTTTTTTAAACTTCCGTGCTTATCCCATAGTATATATAAATATGATTTTACGTCATCTACTTTATAAAATGCATTTTCTACCCCATCTCAACAGAGAAAATCACTATACCTAATACTAAAATTCTTAATGTACAATGTACAAGTATGTCAATGCGTAAAGTGCAACTTTAATCCCCCAAATTTGTAAATTTGTTACTTGCAACCCTCAATACGTAAAATGCAACTTTAATCCCTCAACTCTGTATAATTTGTCACTGGCAACCCCTGTATTTTATAAATGATATTTTTCATCCCTTTACTTTTTAAAATATCACATTCACCCCTTCCACCTTAAACTTTGTAAAATGTCACTTTTACCCCTTTGTTTTTCACTCCTAATACGCAACAAAAACACGTAAAACATGATGCAAAGCATGAGCTCAATTACTAGTTTACCCTAATGAATATTTGGTTTTGTTTGACTAAGGGAAAAAATATATAAGCAATAAATCTAAAAAAAAGACATGTTAATTGTAACGCCCGTGTTTCGAGGCCAAGCATTGATACGATGATGTAATAGTCTAGGTCAACCATTGTAACCTATTTTAAAGTAATAAAGATGAATTACTTGAATATTATGTGATTTTTTGTGAATATATAAAGATATAATAAAAATAAGTGTCAAAAATAAAACGTTAGATAAGCCCGATATCCATGAAGAAAGTTGTAGTGGTCGTGAAAAGGATTCCAGAGATATAAAGAACGCCGAAATCTGAGTTATAACGAATAAGTTATGACTTGTCGAAGTTTCGCGACAAAACTGGCACGATGTTGCGTGACGTAAAAAGTGAGTTTACGATAAAGTGCTTTTTAGCCTTAGCGATCTAAACGAAAGTCGTATTGCTTGCTAAACCAAGAGCGTGCATAAAAAGAACGCCCAAATCTGACTTCGTATGATGAATTTATGATTTTTCCAAGTTTCGGATTAACAGTACATAGCCCGGAGTTCGAATAGTAGATCGAATGGTTTTCGGCCGACACAACCTAAACGAGAATCAAAGGTCTTGTTAATAGTAGCTCAACGGTAAAAAGACAGACGAAAACGGACATCGGATGAAGAAGTTATGAATTTTTAACGGAATTTTCCTGTCCCGGCCTGTTAAAAATATAACTTTAAAAATAAAGTCAAAATTAGCCGACGGAGCCTAAACGAAAGTTGTAGAGTATGTCTCTACCTACGCGTGGATATAAGGAACGTCAAAAACGGAGCTCATATGCGGAAGTTACGAATTTTAGAAGTTGAGGGTGTCATTTGCGACGCTGCTCATTTACGCCCCGCGTAGGAGAGGAGTGCGCCTCACGTACTTGTATTGCATGGCCTCTGATTGACCACGTAGCCCCAGTAGCTTTCGGACACGTCTCCTCGGAACGCCCAGTGTATGTAGGTACGCCTCGCGCACAGAAGTACTCCCAGCGTACCTCCGAAGTACGCGCATCGTAGACCGCAGACTCAGCTCTATAAATAAGGTCCGAAGCTTGCCATTTTTCTCACACCTTTTGCCATCTTTTTCTCTCTATACTCTCTCTCTAGCCTCCCCAAACACCCCTGAAGCCTAGGAAACCTCCCTAGCACTAGAAGAAAGCCCCGGAGCGCACGAGGACTCCGAGAAAAAGAGTTTTTCGGTTTAGAAACTCTACCCCCGCAGAGCCCAGTTTTCAAGCAAACCTCCCGGTTTCATCAAAGGAAATCATATTTTTAAGAAGCAAAGCGTTGTTCAAGTTGGAATCACCACTTTATCAAGTGAGTGCATAGTTACTTTTCATCTTACACATAAATATGAAGTATTTTATATAATTTACGTGCTATGTGTGCATATTATCTGTTTACTTGAGATCTGTGCTGGATGAAAGATTAAACCTTGTTTTTCAGATCTAAATTGTATAGGTATTTTATAACTTGAGATCTATACTCGATGGAAGATTTAAACTTTGTTTTTCAGATCTAAACTTTTTTTCTTCATATCTGAACCATATATGTATTTTCTTTTCAGATCTAAACTTTTTTTCTTCAGATCTGAACCGTATATGTATTTTCTTTTCAGATCTAAACCGTATATGTATTTTCTTCTCGGATCTAGGCTTTTTCTTCATATCTGAACTGTATATGTATTTTATATCTACAAATATGTTGGGTAAAACATGGGTAGATGAAATAGTTGGTGTGTGATGAAGAATGAGTTGGAGGATGAGATGAAAACTGATATAGATCATGAGATGAGGGTGAGAGGTGAAAAATGAGAGAAGCCTTTACCCAAGCGTTGGCCCTGTCATCTAGCAGAGTATGGATGACAACCACGGACTATTCTAGACGGCCCGATGAAACACTAGCAGGCTCGCAACCTGTAGGTGTTGTGAACAATATGTTCACCCGGTGTACTCTAAAAACCCATTGACATGTATTGCAGGTGGACTCCCGCAAATAATATTGACGATAAATGAGAGCTATGGACTTTGCACCCGTTGGATGAACCCTGACAACTATGGATTTAGTGTCTGTTGTATAAACCCTGGCGGCGATGGACTTCGTGCCTATTCCTTAGGACAATCCTTAGGAATGAATGAATAAAGAGTAGCTGATTCTTAGGGTAGATCCTTAAGAAATAAAGAAGATAATGGGTAATGGGGATGGATAATTGGGTTAATTGTTTGATAAAACATAATAACTTATTTATTGTGGGTTGAAAACCCTATGTACTCACCAGGTTTCCCAACCTGACTCACTCAGTTTATTTGTATCACAGGTGTCGATATAAAGCTACACTATACCGAAAGATTAAAAAGATGTAGATCATTAGTGAAAATGAATGTAAGTTCTGTTTGTGCTTATGTTTTTGTATTGACGATGGCATCCCAAAGTTTTAAAATAAATAAAATACATTTATTCGGAAATGCTTTGATAACATATTTATCACGTTTTTCCGGGAACAAATTCCGCAACACTTTTCTTTAAAAAGATACTCTGATTTGAAAATAAAGCATAAACAAATTGGTCTTTTCTGACCATGAAAATGGAGATGTCACATTAATAATGTGGTGACAAATAATAATTTATCTTTCACTATATTATTTGATGTTTCTTTGTTAGTTAACTCTTAACGGTGAACCTATCAAATTATATATTAGAGTATTTAACATGCCATCAACACCTTCGAGACAAATAAAGTATAATTGTTTAACCAAAGTGTTATTTCATTATATTTATATTTATATGATAATAATAAAATATCAATGAGATAACATTGCAGACAAATTGTTAGGAACGGAAACCCTAATCGCTAATTTCAAAAAGGACTTGCAGTGCAAGCCTACGGTACATATGTAGTAGTGGTTGTCGACATTGTTTATAGTAAATCTAACGGGGCTGGTGGTTTGGATTGAGATTAGATTTTGGGTGTCGCAGTTTTCGTATGCCTCCTTCGTTACTTCTGCAACATTATGAAATCCATCGGCAAAATTAAAGATGAGAGTATCATCAATTATGAAGGTATCGTTTAGAGACCACATAGCGTAGAAACCGGCATCTTGTGGCACTGCCCAGCCGAAGGAATCGCCGACGACATGCTCAGTTGCCACCGAGTGATTAAACTCCATAGATGCAACTACCATGGCTATAATCAGAAACAAACTTGGCTTTAGGTTTGCCATTCTTGATTAAGTAAATATGTGTTCTTATTTTATGAGAGAATAAGCTTTGGGTGTATTTATAGGAAAGTTTTTCGTCTTATGCTAAAAGAGAATAAGTTTTGGGTGTATTTATAAGAAAGTTGGAGTTGTAAATGTTTATTGAAGAAATTAATGTTAATTAATTTTAGGTATTCACATAGTTACATTTGTAGATATTTATTGCAGCATTAATGGTTATTAACTCCAAGTATTTGTACGCAATTTTTACATGAATATTTAATATTTTTTATTTCGGTATACGATTGATTACATGTGTAAAGATTGAATACTTTTATATAGCCAATTACTAAATTATTAAATAAAAGTTGTCTTATTATGAAATGATATTTCTTTAAAAAATTGTTGTAATTTGTAAAATACAAATTCACTTATTTTGACAAAAATCGATTTTGTGAAATATCACTGTCTTTATAAAATAAAAAGACGTTATGATTAGTCTCCACTAACTTTCTTACAGCTCAATTAGAAGAAATAACAATAATCTTTCAATTGAACTTGAAAATATCAGACATTAGACAATTATGTCTATTAAACGCAAATTTTCATTTAATTTAATGATGCAAAAAAGAGTTATTAACTAAAACATTAAAATGACCATAATCCCCAATATCAACCATACCCTCATTTTCACTAAATATCATAAAATATAACCATTTAACATTTTAACCGGCTAAAATGCATCCGGAACTAACCCACTTGATATAGATTTTGTGTATTAGATTAAAGGCCCCGAGCTCTAAATTAGAGATTGGCGAATTATACTAACTTACTTATAGTAACTTCTAATCATAACTAACCGTTTAAAAAATGATAATAAATAAATAAATCTAACCCGCTAAAAAGCCTTTTTAATTTGTATATATACTTTTACTGGCGCATATGACTTGCCAAACATATTAAAATTTATAGTCATGAGACAACTGTTAAAGGTAGTCATTATGTTGGAAAGCATGAGTTCGAACCCTACTAATCTCCTTCATTTTTTTTTTAACTTTCAAACAAGCTAGTGAAATACATTGAACTCGATTTTATTTGCAGATGGATGTAGTTAATGTGTAAAGTCTTTATGTTGAAGAGTGTAAGTTGAAACTCAATAGCCCGTTTTAACTTTCAAGTTTCAACCAAACAAAAACATTTTTTGCAAAACATGACTTCAAACGCACACCTTCCAACATACGCACCATACGCTTTAACCAACTGTGGTGAGTGTTGACATCTATCTTCAAATAAAATCTCAAAATCGCAAAGTTTAATATAGTTTGCAAGTTATAGGTGTCAGAAAATGTATCCATTAGATTATTTTGATATATTTTCTAAAAGGTTACATGATATAACATGAAAGCCATAAGTTTGTAATTCATATTACTTTTTTTCATACATTGTAATCGTCATTTTGACTTCAGAAGTCCAAACATAATAAATTGATCTTTGGCTTATCACACATGAAATTCAACAACAAATAAAAGCTTGTGCGAATAAAAAGTTTGGGTTTAATAGACGAGCTTATAAGTTTTAAAGTAAATAAGAGAAAGTTAATAAAATGGTTAAAGAGTGATCCCCACAATGGCCAACATAGGCATATAAGAAAGATTCAACTTCAAATTAACCAACCAACTAAACCATAATCATAACCATAACCATAACCATAACCATAATATCATATGAAAGACTACCATTTTCACTTTCACTTTCACTTTCATTCCCACTTATTTTCTTGCCTCCGCCTTCTTTTGGTCTTTGGCTGAAAACACAACACCACATTTATATTAAAAAAAATACAAGCATATTTATCTTTTTTTTTCATTTTCATTGAAAAAAAATATAAAAAGATTTAGAAGATTACCAGCTTTCTCTTCTTCTCGTTTCTTAGCAGCTTCTGCCCTCTGTTGTCTGATAAGAGCCAACCGCTCTGCAAATACAACATATGGAATGGATAAAAGTTACAAGACAGGACAGGACAGGACAGGGTTGTACTGTATTTGGCATACATTAGACTGATGTCAATGGACAAAAATGCCCTCATCCCAATCAACTATTGATATGATATGAGAATGCTTATTACCTAGATCCTTCTTTGCTTGATCTGTTTTCCCTTGTTCTTGCAGCTTCATATACCTTTCATGAGCCCTCTGTTTCTCAATTTCTTCTCTGTAAATAAAACATGATATTAAGATAACTCATCTCTTATGGGGGTATTTTGGTCTTTTTTGACAAAAAAAAAACAAAGAAAGAATAGAGCTGAACTCTTTCCACCCATCACTTGAAATGAATGGCGAAAAAAAAAATTTACAGACCTTTCACGTCTGGAAAGTTCAGAAGTTTTATCCAGCTGAAAAGCAAGAAAACAGCAGAATGGATCAATAAATTTCAAAAAAAAAAAAACAATAAAAATAAATAAAAACAGGAAATATAAATCTTTAAGTGTTAATGTGTTCTTACATCAGCATCTCTTGCTTTCAAGGTCTTGGGCCTAGCCATATTAGGGTTCTCAATGTCAATAACACCTTGGGTTCCTTTCTTTTTCTATAGAGTACAAAGAAAATAAGAATAAGCAAAACTCAGAATTTATAATTTATAATTATGAATAAATGATTATGAGTATGAGCAAAGATTATATTCGCAAAGAAAAAAGAGTAAAAGTTTACTGACTTCAGATTCTTCCTCAGATGACTCTTCAGATTCTTCATCAGATCTTTCCTCTTCAACTTCAGCTTCCTCCTGAAGAATCAATCATTAGTCAACAACTATAAATACATCTTTTAATTTGACTTTTTAAACCATGATCCCACTTCAACAGAAATAATCAAATATTTCATTCATTCTTTTCAAGATTATCTTGAGGAAGCATAAACAAAGACTCCATAGCCACTGAAGAGCACTAAGAAACAAGTAGAATACCCTTCAATGCTTATTTGGAACCAAAAATGAAGCAATAGCTATGTAAAAAACAGAAGCACAGGGTATATAAATGTATTTGCAATAAATGTAACAAAAAATCAAATCTTCTGAATACCCTTCAAAGTCTATTTGGCATTGAAATTGTAAAAGGCAATTACAAGGAGATACAAGAACATTAGAATAACAAAACTTATTTGGTGTTGGTTTTGTTACTGAAACTTCTTTTATATTTTATTTTTTGTTAGTTGTTAATCATTTCTCATCTTATTGTACTATAAATCATGCCATCAAAAAACTGATGAAGAAAGAAAATGATGTATATATCTTTGGAATTATTAAGAAACTGGACACTTTATCAAGAAATGGAATATTAGAATTACCTTTTTAAATGTCCTAGGTCGAGATGAAGTACCAGCAACTGCAATCATCAATAAAAGAAATCATATTAGTTAACATGTCACACGAATAAACATCCATTTGACCTAATACTCAATATTTTACCAATTGTCTGTACATTAGTTGTACTATTTATTTAACTATGTGTGTAACTGTGTATGTATTCTATGTATGCACAAATCATTAGATAAATTGTTTCTGTGTTTTACAATGAATTTTAATTCACCTCATGATTGTGGCATCCCAATAACCAAAAACCTTGTTGCCCTGTTAGAAAATTAGTCGTTTCATCTCACTACAAAACCCCTTTTAGAACCATTAAAACCTAATCAACAAGAACAAAACCTAATCATTTACATAGAACCAAGAACAAAACCCCTTTTGGAAACATTAAAACCTAATCAAGAAACAAAAGTCCGGTTATCCTTTTCGAAATGAATTCATTCGCCTATTTCAACAATTAATAGATTTAACAGAAACCCAAATCAAATCCAAGGTCTATAGATTATAGAAACCAAACACCGAAACCGAACGAATATCTTAAATCGGACTACTACGGATCCATTCCGCGTAAGAAAGTTGCATATAGAAATCGAATAACATAAAACTAAATTAATGAAAAGAAAAGGAGAGTATGAGTATATAAACATACGCATCTCTTCGGGAGTAGAGAACTGGCGACGTCCAGTAGGCTTGCCCTTAAACTTCCCTCTCCCCATACTTGATTAGGCTAACAGTAGTCGATCAGAAATGGGGTAAGAAGAAGAAGAAAGAAGCAAGAGTTTTGAATAATTTGAAAAATGCTCGCTCCACCCTCTTTAATCGGTGGGTATTTGGGATAAATTTTCCCCTGTATTGGAGAAAGGAGAATAAAGAAGCGAAAGAAACCCTAGTCGCAGTTGGGCTTGTTTGTGCCTTGTGGACACAGAATCTATCAAGCCATCAAGGGGTGGTGTACGTGGAAAGGTTGACCGCCGTAGATTTTTCGCAAATTGAAACAGAGTATCTGATTCTATTTTTCATTTTCTTTATTTATTTATTTTTATTGAAATTTTGAAAGAAATGTTTTCATTAGTTTTGGGCATCCTACTTTTCTACTTTTATAAAATAAAAAATTATACTAATTTATGTGCAATTTTTTAAGAGTTTTTTTGGTTACAGGTTATATGTATAAACTAAAAACTCACTTTGATTTATTTATTATTACCATTATGTTTTTATTCTTTTTTCTATGATAACATTATACAATAAAAAATCTTCTTATTATATTAATAATGTTACTTAAAAACAAATTAGTCTATACATTTTCTAATATATATTGTTTTAATATGAAATTAAATGAACATACTAATTTAGTAATTTGCTAGATTTTCAAATTACACTATCTTAAATAAAAAATTAAAAACAGAATATTGTGACATGAAGAAATAAAAATAAATAAATAAAATATACATTTGTCATTTATTGTATTTAACCATTTACGTAGTCAAATCTTCAGAATAAGTTGTGAAAAGATTGTGACGTGATTGGTAGTGGATATGAGTGCAATGCTTGTAGGGTATAAAATGGTAAAGCAAAATGAATATTTAAAAGAACGATTGATAATACAGATGTTAAAGATAATATTCATGGTCCCCTTTTTCTTCTTATACATTTCTAAATTTGTTGTGTTTGGAGATTTTATTACCTTCAACGGATTCTAATTTCTAAAAACAAAAGTATTATGTACATTTAGTGTGTATCAATCATAGTCTTCATTCTTTATATTCCACTATTTGCATCATATTCATATAAAGGTTGATACCATCATACCAAGAGAATATTTGACTCGATGCAATGCTTAAATTGTCATTTAACAACATAAAAAAAAAATTGTAAATCAAAACTAAAATTATTAATTTCATGTCATCGTCCCTTATTAATAAGGAACACCATTTTGGTTCAATCTTTCTTTATGCAATCGAATTATTTCACTCCATAATAACTTCCCTCTAATACGCATCTAATTTTATGAATTAAATCAAAGAACAATACAACCATTTATTCATAGTTTTATTATTTTATCGATCCAATTAGCTCAACATCTATACTTACTAATGTTAACTTTTCCTAATAAAAAAATTAAATCTCCACATTAACCGGTCTAACCAACACAAAATGTGACCCACTAATTTCTGACATCACCAACTCTAACAAAACCACCTCCTTCGGCTGTTTGATTTTCAATGAAGACTCAAAGAAACCTGCTCCAATAATTAAAAAGAATAATAAATATAAAACATTTAATAAAAAAAAATGATTAAAGACTTGTAATTGATCATCTTACCTGGTGAGAGTTTTCTCCCTCCATATAACTCTTGTGTCAAAGGATTTGATGCCCAATTATTAACAGCAAGAAGGCTCGTGGGTTGGAATCCTACTATTTTCCCTTCTGATGATATCACAATCTGAAATTTCAGCTCATGTCAATATCTATTTTTTGGGTGGAATGGAATGAGTTATTCCATTCCATTCCTTCCCTGATTCCATCATTACCAAACACTGGCTTATAGTTTTTTTTTATTGGATTAAAAGATAAGAAAGAAAACCTGATAACTTGCGACTTTATGTCCAGATGCTAATAACAAATCATGGTCAGTTTTATCAGTTGGAGTGAGAGTGGATGATGCTGATGTGGCATTATTGTTGTCAACTTGAATCAATCTTGTTAGGTAATCAGGGAGTTGACCTGTTGATACACCACCACCACTTTCTTTTCTTATCTCTCCACTCCACCCATAAACCGCTTCAACTTTCTTCAAAATTGAAATACAAACCTCTTCCAACTATCAACACAAAAGACATAAATGCCCATTCAAATAATAAGCATCATATGCATATATAATTACATACCATAGTAGGATCCATGGACCAAAGACGGATTGAATCAGTATGTGATGATTGGGGCTGTTGATTTCCTCTGAAACGGTTTTGCCCGTTTTGAAAACGGGGCAAAAAGATCCGACCCATTACACTAATTGCAACAATTAAGCATCCACTTATGATGAAAGTAGATACCATTTTCACAAAAGAGTTGCCTTTCTGCAACAACAATATCAATATCATAACCTTGAAAGATCACATGTAATTTAAGTGTAGATTATAAAATATCTATCCAAGAAAAGTTAACAACTTTAGTACCTTCTTCATGTGCATGTTAGTAGTCATGGAAGCTGCATTGTATGGCAATTTTTTATCTGGAAGTGTGAATAAATCCTCATAATACATATCCAAGATGTTAGCCAAACATACCTGAATATAAAACTAAGTTATATCTTTGCATTTATCCCAAAATAAATATACACAAAATAAAGGAAGAACTAGAATACCATTTGGGAGTGGGTAAGAAGGACTTCCCACCTATTTTTAGCAGATTCTTTCCATCCTTCAAACTTCAAATCTTGTAATTTGTCACTCTTGATTTGCAATCTGTAAGCAGGAATATATTCACTTACCCATGAACTAAATTCATGTCCACCAATTTTTTCTAATTTAGAAAACACAGACCATGGCCACCAATTATACTTCAATGCTGTTTCTTTAGGTTTATAACTTTCCTTCATTGAATTAAACTTTTCAAGCAAAGTTTTAGCACTTTCAACCACTTCATCCTCGTGTACTTTGTATAAGATGACAGAAGAATCTTGTGATATGATTTGTTCGTGTTTATGAAATAGATGGAATATGTTAAATGATGATTTGCCTAATGAGTTATCAAGAAAATCCCTTTTGGTGCTTTCAAGGGCAGAAACGGAAATCACTTCTGCAAGCTTGGATATGGCTTGTACATCTGAGGAACCGAAGGTGAAGGAAGCAGAGACCTGTTAATGGGAAAGGACTGTTATACCCTTCTGTCTAGATACCTGTTTGGATTAAGAGTAAGAGAAAAGAGAAGGGTGTTTAAACTTTAACCTCTCTTGGGTTTGCAAGATCTTTCATATTTCTTGTTGTTCCTGGTGTAAACAAGACAAGTTCAAAACTCCAAAGTTGTCTCAAAGTCACTTGTCTGAATGTCATTGCTAGTATATTTGTAGATGTAGTGCTTGAAAGCATGTCTTCAGTTAGATAATCTCTGAGACTTTTAGCTCTCTCTTTCACTTTTCTAGATGGCAAAAACTGTCAAAAGGAAAGATCACAATTCACAGTAAAAACAGTTTCTTTTTGTTATTAACACCATTCCATTATCAGTATATACGATAAATTCGTTTATTAATAGTTGAACACTAAAAATGGCTTAGGGAGGGTAACTATTAACTAACCAGTCTGGTGGAGATGGTGCTGTGTTCATCCGATTGGCCTGGGAACACCGTCTCCGCCACCATGACATCCAAACCATGATCAATGTGTTCGTCTGCAGCCTCACCACCGTCAGCGGCCGCTGCTGTTAGGGCCTGTTCCAAGTCAACATCTCCAACAACAGTCAGCCGACCCAAGTCATTCTCGTAGGTTCTCACACATGGTATAGACTTCACATCTTCTCCGTCCAGAATATCAAGAATGTATTGCTGGGTTTCCGGCAGCGGAGGCCGCGACGGTGTGGGGGCAGAGCGAGCTCGTACAGTGAGGGAAATTCGAGAAGGTTTTAGGCGAATTATGGGTCGAAAGACGAAGCTTTTGGCTGTAAAAGTAGTGAATTTTGAAGGAAAAACCTGAAGTCGGACAGGAAGCGGATGTATAAAGGAAGCCATTGATGCGATTGTGAAGCTGTGCGAAGTGCGAAGAATGTTTGGCTCATTTTAGAGCCATAACTGCGCACGTTAGCAAGGGTTTTGGGAAAACCTTGTGATCGCAAGTTTTAACTTGTAGTACACTGTACACCCAGGGTATTTGTGTACTTGACAAAAGACGACTACTAATTTAAAGAATTGTCATAACAATCCCTATTATTTTTTGTTTATATAACAAAAAGGTGAAGAGGTTAATCGGAGGTAGCCCTGTCGAAAATACCCGTTACCCGAATTACCCGCCTGATTTTTTCGGGTATCTAGTAAATCGGGTATTAAGTTAATTTTTTCGGGTATTTGAGTAACCCGATTTTTTTTCAGGTCGGGTAAAGGGTAAGTTTTTTGGGTTTCGGGTATACCCGATTACCCGAAATATATTTAACAAATAATGAATGGCCCAATCTCCTTTATTCCTTTATGAGTTTATCCGTGATCGATTCCCAAATCCCAGCTCCCTCGTTCTATTTTCTCTACGTCAAAAAAACCCTCGTCCGCTCTTCGTTCATCACCGATCAATCAACTTCAGATGGTCGTCCCCGCCTCCTCGTCGGTCAGCTGGTCGTCGGCTCGTCGCCGCCTCGCCGGTCATTAGGTGGTCGTCGCCCGTCGGCTTGTCGCAGCGTTGCAGCCATCAGCTCGTCACCTCCAGGCAAAAATCACAGATTTGGATTTCAAACTTGGCTTGAATATAAGTGATAACAACCAATTGCTTTTATTTTACAGTTTACACTTTATTGGGATTCATTCTTGAATATGCTTGGCATGGCGGCATGGCCCTGTATCTGTTCAATTTGGGAAATGATTCATTCTTGAATATACTGTTAAATTTCGTCCTAACTTGATAGTCTTCATACTTGTTGCTATTTGACTTGCTGGCTCGTGCTTGTGGTATGGTTAGTATTTTGTTTATGTTTCTATTCGACTACACAAGAAGATTATCTGACAGATTTGTGTTGTTGAAGAAGAAAAGTATTTGAATCCTTATATCTCTAATATTACTAAACTACCATTAATATTTTATTCGACTACTCCTAATTTGATAAGTAAATGTTCAGCTATTGAAGAATTAAATTCAGTTGGTTTTAGTGAACTTTGTAGCTATGGATTGTAATTATTTGAGATAGTTTGTTTGTATGTTTATAGCATAACAAACAAACATACATATAGAAGAACTAACAAATAATAAGAAACATAAAGAAAGAAAATCTAATCACTACCTTTGAATATTCATCTAACATCTCTTGAGCACAATTGCTATAGATTTTTTCATTAAATCTAATCACTACCTTTGAATACTTGATATCTCAAATATTATTGAGTAAAAAATCTTAATGTTCAAAGTTTGAGCACGACATATTTATTTCATTAAATTTATTTTTAGGTGCCATTAAAAAAAATCGGGTAATACCCGAATTACCCAAACCCGACCCACTACCCGAATTACCCAAACCCGAATTTAATTTGGGTCGGGTAACGGGTAATTTTTTTAATATGAAAAACCTGAATTACCCGACTCGGATTACCAAAAACCCGAAAATTTTACCCGATCAACACCTCTAATCGTAGGCATCCGTAAGAGCAAATTATGAAATGAAGTTGTATAACAATGCAATAATATCCTTAAGAAATATGGGCGTGTTGGGCATGAAGTTTTTGGTAGCTTTTAAAAAATATATATATATATAAAAAAAAAAAAAAAAAAAAACTTTGTTCAATAGTAGAAACTTTTCGTTTTTATTTTAAACAAAAAAAACTCATAATCCAGTCAGTTAATTCAAGTAGATTTTGAGAGCTTTTAGCTTTTGGTTTTTATCTAAGTTTACACATTTAAGAGCTAAAATCTATTTTTGTTGAACTTTTCTTCGTAATTAAAAATTACAACTTTCAGCTTTCAACTACTAACCACTGACTACTAGTTAGTTTTGTCAAACGTGTCTAACATATAAAATAACAACAATGTATCATGTTACACCCATATTGTGTGTTATGGATGTCTGGGTGTGTATCCTCACATTATATATATATATATATATATATATATATATATATATATATATATATATATATATATATATATATATATATAGAGAGAGAGAGAGGTGTACACATACAAATATACATCAACTTTGCGTTTGAATTTGAATTATTAGGTATTTTAGGTTAATGTTATGAATTAGAAACTTCCTATTTGTAATATCACATATGATATTAAAAAAATTGAAATCATATATACTAATAATAAAATTATATCTACTTTATAAAAATATAAATGGTTTGGGGTCGAGTGAGTGAATGTGTAACATCCCGAAAATCAGAGTAAAATTTTTATTTTTTCCAAAACAACCACAAGTTAATAATTGTTTACAAAAACGTTGTTCAAAAGTATAGTTCGTAAACCAGAGTATCCCGAAAATCCAATATCATAAAATCCGAAAGATGTGCACGATCACGCCTTTGCTTTTCCCGATCATCTGAAGTACCTAAAACCATAACAAACAACTGTAAACACGAAGCTTAGTGAGTTTCCCCAAAGTACCACCACAAACATAACAAACAACAACATGCATACAGAGCCTTCAACATGACTGGACCGCCTCACCGGGCCTTCAGACTATCAGGACCGCTCTCTAGACCTTCGGCCTGACTGGACCGCCCACATGCCTTCAGTCTATCCGAACCGCCCTGTGTGTCTTGGCCTTCAGTGTTAGTTGGTCCGCCTCAGCCCAGTAAACCACAATCATAACATATCGATATAAACATTATCATAATAATCAACAACACAAGTAGTCATACAGATCTACCAATCTAATCACATAACCAGTAAACACATATCTCAACATAACAGCATACAACAAAACAAGATATCCAATCCAACAATCGAAATGATTATTCAATATTGTCAAACTTATACTATTAGACGTTTGCCTCTCATAATACTCAAATCTTATGTTTGTTGAAAACATTTTGTCAGCATGTATAAAATATGTTTACTTTAAAAACAAATTCTCCTCATGCTATTAGATGTTTGCCTCTCATAATACACCAGTCGAAATTATTATTCAATATTGTCAAACTTATAAAAATGTCTTAACTTATCTTGGTACATTTTGCACTGGTATATGCCATGCATCTTTTATAATGTTCAAGAACATACAAATCAAAAAGATAATGTTATATATTTTCCTTCTTTTCTTTTCAATTTTTCTATAACGGCTAAAACACATACACACATACACACTAATCCTACTCCTAAATTTTTTTTGTTCACAACAAAACTTGAACTTTCAGCCTTTTCACGACCTTGATATTGTTGGGATAAAAACATTTTAGTCCCTCTTTTTCACTTTAAGTGTAAAATCTATTATAAAAATAAAACATTTATTTTATTCATAAATGGAATCAATACATATAATTCAATTTTTAGATGTCGCATGAAAGTCATTAGTGTGTACATAAATCCATATAATAAAACCTTTAGATGTTATCGATCCAATAAAAAAAACTTAACAAAAATAAGCATGTGATGTTTTTTGGTGACTGTTGTTGGCCTTTATATGCATTAGAGCATCCACAATGGTAAGTTCAATGAGAGTGTTTAATGACGTGGCATGTCTAGTTGTCGATCAATTGATGAAACTCTACCATAGCGAGATGCCATATTGGTATTCAATGGATTTGGAGTTCAATGGCTATTGAACTCTTCAATGGGAAAAAGAAAAGTTTTATAATCTTAAATATATACTATAAATTAGTTTTTGTAACTTTCTATTGAACTTTGTAGAGTTCAATGTATTTTAGGAAAAATGATAGAGTTGTATGTAGCATAAAAAATGACGTGACAATCTATTAAACTCTACGGAATTCAATGCATTGTGGATGTCCCTACCAAAGACTGCTAATATATTACCACCGTACATTAAGTGGTCCAAGTTGTCATCAATTTTTACGTAGGACAAATCTTCAACTTTCCCTACATACATTTCAAGCATAATATTTTGATAATCAATATATCATTCATGGAACTCCATTTGGTATGCATATCATATCAAAATGAAGCTATCATGTAGGAGTAGATAAATCCATATATAATATCTTTTACAACTTAGATCTATAATTCAACTTTGCTTTTGGATCTAAAGCGGGCACATAACCTACTTTCCCGACAATTTAAGTTGAGTAATAATCAAGGTTCTAAAAAGTTCGTCATGGCTCCAAGGCTTGTACCTGCCATCAAGCTTTACCAAAATACCGCCTTAACTCATATATGTATATAAAAATGAATAATAGTTGAAAATACATATAAAAATATTAATTATATACAAAATTGCCGTCTTAAGTTACGCTTTACAAACTACGTGGCTCGCCAAGGCTTGGAAAAACTTGAGGTCTGACGTTGCCGCCAAATCATGTCTAACGTTATTTAGAACCTTGGTAATAATATTAAGACCAATAAGAGTCCATACAGAAATGCAATTTACCCTTATAGCTAAAAAGTAACATTTTAAATATATTAAATATAAGTCTTGTGTACAATGATGCGCATGTAAAATAACTGTCAAATGGTATTTTTTTTTTTTAAAAAAAAAACCTACTTGTTTAGTAAAAAATCACGCTAGGGAATGCATAATTCAATTCACGGTTATAGTTGAGATTTTTTGTCCCCAATAAATATATCATAATACTTTTTTTCATTGGTTTAAAAGAATTAAGAAAACACAAGATAAAGAAGCATTATATCGATAAATTGTGTTACAGTTCATTATATATCTCAACTAACTGTGAGACCATGTATTATATGAGTTAATTTAAAAAAAAATTAATATAAAGGTTGAAAACTATGAATTTATAAGAAAATAAGAAAAATAATGAATTATTAAAATTGATATATTTTTTTTATCTTTTAAATTTAAACAAATAATAATTTAAATATATAAACAAAAAAAACTAATGAGCTTTAATTTTGGAATTTTAAAATCAGAAGGTAGGTCCATTAATTATGAAATTGATATCCTTTTATTACTATATTTATTGTAATTATTATATTAAAATATTATGTAAAATTTAATAAAATAAGAAAACCCATAAAATGACATGTGGAAAAAAAAATCAAAATGACATTTGACAAATTAAATGTGAGTAAGACATGTGGCAAAAAAAATATTCATTTATTAGAGTAAATCTCATTCAGATCAAAAGGGTGATGACATTTTTGAGCTCCTTCACTAAACGACCTTAGTGCCTAAAGGTATATGTAAATCATAATGTATCTAGAGCAAAGAAGATGATGCTTAAGTTTGAATTGGACAAGCAAACACAAACTCAATATCATTAAGGATAACTAGTTGATGTTGTGTAAACTATGTATATACCAATAAATTTCAAGCATACTTGCATTGGGATCTACCTAATGGTCTCATTTCAGATGAATGAGATTAGCTTTAAGAGAATGATTAGAAGTTAATGCAAAATGAAATTTTGGATTTAGAATAAAGATTTACAAAAAGTTAAAATCATTAATATCAAAAGAAATATAAAGTTACTAGCAATTGATGTAAAATTATAAGCTGAGGGACTGTAAATGGATGTTTATAAATAGCACAAGGACCACTTAAGTAATTTAGATATCATAAACGCTAACCGATATCATCGTATATTTCCATCCGATTTCTCTGATATCATCATTCGTGTTTTAGGGCAAAATTCTTCTTCCCTCGACACGAGTTGATTCGTCAGGTGCAATTTTCGTTCGATTTTTCTTCATTAGTTTGATTGTTCAAAGCAATTTGTGGTCAATTCGTGGTTCTGATTATTGTTATTGCTGTTATGTTCCCAGATTGTACGTTAGATTGGTGTTCTTGATCTCTCACAGTAAGCTTGATTTTTCAAAAGTAGTTTTCTTGCGTTCTACGAATCTTGTTATATGATTGTTAAAAGATCGCTTTGTTTTTGTTCGATTCTTTCATAAATCTACTGAGACAATTTCTTGTAACGACTGGTGACTATCAAAACTTATCGTGTTGGGGAAGTTTGGGATTTTTAAAAGTTCAAACTGCATCATACATATTGTGTATAGAAAGAAGGGGGGTTTTCATGTTCCTGTGGACACTGGTCTTATATTTTAACAGTTGAAGATCAAACTTGCTCTAACTTCATTATTCATCATATAGCTGGCTGCTTTTTAGTGCTGCGATTCTTGTTTGGTGATTATAATTCTGCTTTCAGGGAAGCTACTTGCACCATGGGGAAGAGGAAGTCAAGAGCAAAGCCTGCTCCTAGGAAGCGAATGGACAAACTGGACACTGTATTTAGCTGCCCTTTCTGCAACCATGGCACCAGTGTTGAATGTCGCATGTAAGTATTTGCTCTACAAATCCTATCTTCTGCTTCATTATATAATCTTTCCAGATTTTTACATCCCATGTGTTCCATTGAAATGAACTCATATTTCATTTGGTTGTTTGATCACTGATGTCAGTGATATGAAGAACTTGATTGGTGAGGCATCTTGCAGGATTTGCCAGGAAAACTTCAGCACTACTGTCACAGGTAGGGTTAAATGCAAGAAATAACATCTTTACTTCCACTTCTCAACTATCACTTTTATAATTGGGTAGATTTTTTCGAAGTAGAATGTCCTAGTAAGAAAAAAAACTGAAAGAAATGAAAGTAAGAATGCTATAATGGTTTCCCTTTTATTTTGTTGGCATGCAGCTTTGACAGAGCCAATAGACATATATAGTGAGTGGATTGATGAATGTGAACGTGTTAACACTGTTGATGAAGATGGGGTCCCTGTTGAAGATGATGAAGCTTAGAAAATGGTTGGAGAAATCTGGTTTCATTTAGGTTTATGTATGATGTATGGTTTGGTATTTTCTGAATTTGAGACCTAATTAGTAATTACTGAATGTAAGGCGAACGTAGATTGGGAACATGTTAATGAGGCCTAATCTTATATATATATATATATATATATATATATATATATATATATATATATATATATATATATATATATATATATATATATATATATATATATATATGCAAAATAAACAACTGTGTAAATACTCAGTATGCTTTAGAGTATTGTCATTAATCTGAGTTTAAGACCATCTAAATCACTGCAATGCTATTAGTGTTTCAATTGTGCATGCCTGCTTTAATTATATATTATATTATTATATTATTCAAATACCCTATTTATAAAAACCATAGAATACGATTTCCGGTATTATTCTCCCCTCCGACTAGTATTGCTACAAGATCTTGAGTTCATGGATCCTCCATTGTTGACGTTCAATCTTTAGATCACATGGATAATGTAGATCGACTCTCTCATTCATGACACTATGTCCACCACCTCTTCAATTGCATGTACCACAATATCTTCTACAATTAGCAGCTTAGGAGAAATATAGTCAGCTTCAAAATATGTTTACTTTGATACCAAATGATGCCTAGATGATCTTGATTGAATGATTAAATGAACATAACGAACAAAAACGTATTCCATTATGGAAACTTTGATAACAAACTTCAATCCCCAAAGAACGTAGAAATTAGAAAACAAAATAGGAGAAGAAGATAAGCTTTTTACATAACCTTAGAATTCAAAATTAATTAGAATAATATTTCTAATCAATCAAAAAAAGATGGGGTACATAAAGTAAAATCCCCAATGTGGGGAGTATATATAGAATTACCCTTATGTAAATGATAAGAACCTACAAGTGTATACAAGAAAGAAGTCACGAGTTAAGAGGCAGTGTTTAATGCCCTTTTTGGAATTCAGTTGGATCCTTTGGGTCAACCACATAACAGTTAAAAGAGAAGGAACAGTTCTGATCCAATAAGTTAGGAGCAGTTATCTTTTCTGTAATAAACCTGTAGTTGATGTTTTTCAGTTTTCAGTCAGATAATAAGTAATTTGTGTTCTTGTAATTGAGGAGATTTGCCATCTCGAATTTGGCCCTGTTAATCTAAATTAGTAAGCATTCTACTGTTTAAATTAATCAGTTTCTATCATTTGGTTCCATTGTCGGGAAACTTCTTGAAGACATGGTGCAAACCCGGAGCAATTCAGAAGAGGGAAATCAACCACCAGATCTTGTAGCAGTGCAACTAGCCGCAATTGCTAAGAAGTTGGAATCTATAGATTCGTTGCAGAGGGAGGTAGCAGCCCTCAAATCTCAATCGCACAATAGAGAAAGATGGGGTAATGGAAGACATGATGAGGGAGAATCATCTGGGCATAATCAAAGGTACCGACCCCACAACAAAATTGTTTTTCCTACCTTTAGTGAAGGCGATCCACGGGGTTGGATTCTTAAAGCAGAAAAATACTTCCGCTATTATGACATTCCAGATGAAGAAAAGGTAGATGTAGCATCGATGCATTGGATTTTTATTCTTGGATATCTACTGATCAATAGGTTGATTTTTGGGAGGATTTTGTTCGAGCCTTGCAAAGAAATTTTGGACCCACTGAGTTCCAGAATCCAGACGAATTCTTGTGTAGTGTTAAACAAACAGGAACGGTACAAGAATACCGACAAGAGTTTGCCAAACGATCCTCACGAGTGTCTAATTGGCCAGAACATTGTCTTTTAGGAGTGTTCCTTAATGGCCTCAAAGAAGAATTGAAGGTGGATATACAAATACAGAAACCACGAACAGTATACAAAGCGGTAAGTATCGCTTTAGAATTTGAATCTAAACTCAGCCATACCCGATTTGGGAGAGGATCTACTTGGACAGCACCGTCAAAAACATCTCAAAATGAGTACAAAGATACGACTCCAACAACAAACTTTACCAAAAATAATACCAAACCACCCCTGCGAATTTATGATGCAGACAGGCAATCTCGATTTCTTAAAGGGGAATGTTTTCGGTGTGGTGAGAAGTATGGACCAGGTAATCGATGTAAAACAGGAACTCTCAAGGTGCTGGAAGTGGAAGAAAAGCTTGAAGAGCAGTCTCCTAATGAAACTGAAGAGATGGTTGAAGATATGAACGATGTGGCGGAAATTAGTTTACATGTCATTCTTGGAAAACCCCATCCCAGAACTATGAAGGTTCAAGGTATGCTCCAATCTACAGAAGTAATTATTTTAATTGACGGGGGATCTACACATAATTTCATCTCAGATTTACTGGTTAAGGAATTGAGACTTAATACTCGATCAGTGGCACCGTTTGGTGTTCAGATTGGAAATGGTGATTTCATCAGATGTGGTCACATGTGTAAAAATCTTCCAATACAAATCAATGATCTCAAAGTTGTCCAGGACTTCTATCATTTTTCGATTGGCGGAGCAGATGTGGTTTTGGGTATTCAATGGTTGGAAACATTAAATACAGTCCAAGCAAATTGGAAAGAAATGTTTATGATATTTAAGGTAGATGGTAAAACTTATAAGTTGCAGGGAATTACTACGGGCTCACAAAAATCTTCTTGTTTTCAATACCTGGCTGTTGAACCGGTTACTCCACGAGAAATTCCCAAAGTGCTTCAGTCAGTGACAAGCTGTTATGATCAGGTCTTTGAAGAACCTAAAAGTCTTCCTCCCAATCGTTCACAGAACCATTATATTCCCTTACTACCGAATTCTACCCCACCAAATATTCGTCATTATCGATACCCTCATTCCCAAAAAGCTGAAATTGAAAAACAAGTGGAAGCATTGTTAACAGCGGGCTTTATTCAACCTAGCAACAGTCCCTTTTCAAGTCCGATTTTACTTGTCAAGAAAAAAGACAACACTTGGAGGATGTGCGTAGATTATCGAGCCCTCAATAAAATAACGATAGCTGATAAATACCCAATTCCAAATATTGATGAACTGTTGGACAAATTATATGGAGCTACAGTTTTTTCCAAGCTGGACCTTCGCTCCGGTTACCATCAGATCAGAGTTCATGGACCGGACATTCCAAAAACAGCTTTTCGTACTCATTCTGGGCATTATGAGTTTAAGGTAATGCCATTTGGTCTAACTAACACCCCTTCCACATTTCGGGCGATCATGAATGACTTGTTCCGTCCTTATTTACGCCGTTTTATACTAGTTTTCTTTGATGATATACTAGTATACAACCCTAACATGGAACAACATCTTTCGCATCTTGAGCAAACTTTGAAATTACTACGCGATCATCAGTTCTATGTCAAGCTTTCAAAGTGTTGTTTTGGACAATCTAAAGTTTTTTTTTGGGCATATCATAACCGGGGATGGTGTTCAAGTGGAACAAGAGAAAATTGTGGCTGTACAATCGTGGCCCATCCCTTCTAATGTCAAAGAAGTTCGCGGTTTTCTCGGTCTCACCGGTTATTACCGACATTTTGTACGAAATTATGGTTTGATTGCACGACCTTTGACTAATCTTACAAAGAAGGATGGTTTTGTGTGGTCTAACGAGGCATTAGAAGCGTTTACCACATTGAAACAAGCTCTACTTTCAGCCCCTGTTCTCCGGTTACCAGATTTTTTCCAAGACATTTATAGTTGAATGCGATGCTTCTTCAGCTGGAATTGGTGCTATTCTTTCTCAAGAGGAGCATCCTATTGCTTACTTTAGCAAAGGATTTTCTCCCTCCAATCGATTTAAGTCAGCATATGATCGAGAATTGTTAGGTCTTGTTCTTGCTGTTCAGAAATGGAATCACTATTTATTGGGTCGTCACTTTCTTATTCGTACCGATCATTACACTTTGAAATTTTTGTTGGAACAACGCATCACGACAACTGAATAATAGAGACTTTTACTTAAATTGATGCCCTATGATTTTTCTATAACTCATAGGGTTGGAAAAGAGAACAAGGGAGCGAATGCACTCTCTCGACGACCCCATTCAGGTGAAGTGTTCACTCTTTCTGTACCCTATTGTGTCGAACTCGCTGATGTTAAAAAAGGCATTCACCAAGATCCTTATACAATTGACATTCTCCAACAGCTCCATACAAATCCTTCTTTAGTTCCTGATTTCTCTTCGCATGAGCAGCTTTTGTTTTTCAAAGGAAGGATGGTTATTCCAGACATACCTGATCTTAAACTTAGTTTAATTCAAGAGTGTCATGATTCACCAGTTAGAGGACATGGCGGTTTTTTAAAAACCCTTAAACGATTATCCCTCCGGTTCTTTTGGCCAAAAATGAAACAGGAAGTCAAGGTATTCGTGCAAAATTTCCTTGTATGCTAGCAGCAAAAATACCAAACACTTTCCCAGCTGGTCTCCTCCAACCTTTACCAATTCCAGTTCAAATTTGGGAGGACATTTGAATGGATTTTGTTGTGGGGTTACCCAGGGGCGGAGCCAAAATTTTTTTTAGGGTGTTCCTTATATATATATATATATATATATATATATATATATATATATATATATATATATATATATATATATATATATATATATATATATATATATATATATATATATATATATATGTATGTATGATTTTTAAGGTTTTATGCGAAAAATAAAATAGCCCCTTAAATACAATTTTTTATATATAAGTAAAAATAAATCTGAAAAAGAAAGACCAAAAAATAAATAAACTTATCTAAGAATGGAATTATGTAAATTTATAAAATTTAAGGTGTGAAATATGTAAATTTTAAAAACTAACTTACTATAGAAATTTAACTTCTAAATATAAGGGGCCAAAATGTAACTTTAAAAATGAATTATTTAAAAAAAACATGCCCAAAATGTAAGGCTTGGAACTGATAGTGTTTAAGGATATAATATTATACATATGTTTTTAGAATAACTTACACCCAACTATTATCGTATTTCAAAAAAAAAAAAAAATGGAAATTTGAGGGTGGGCCTGGGCCTACCCTAGTCCTAGGGTGGCTCCGCCCTTGGGGTTACCCCCATCCAACAAGTTTGATACTATTTTGGTGGTAGTTGATCGCTTAAGCAAATACGACCATTTTTTGAGTTTGTCTCACCCCTTTACAGCAAAAAGTGTTGCTGTCCTTTTTTGTAAGGAAATTGTTCGTCTACACGGTTTTCCTCGTTCCATTACTTCGTACAGTGATGTTATTTTCTTGAGCACTTTTTGGCAGGAACTCTTTCGTTTGAGTCAAACCAAATTGCAATTGAGTACCAGTTACCATCCTCAAATGAATGGTCAAACAGAAGTTCTCAATCGGTGTCTCGAGGCTTACTTGCGTTGTTTCGCCCATGAACAACCAACTAAATGGAGTTCATATATAACATGGGTTGAATACTCTTATAATACTGGGTACCATACTTCCACAGGCACACCTCCTTTTTCCATTGTGTATGGTCGCGATCCTCCTCTCCTTTTGCTTTATGTAATGGGCGAAACCAAAAATGCAGAATTGGAACAACAATTAGTTGATCGTGATCATATGTTGCAATTGTTACGTCTCAATCTTACGAAAGCTCAAGATAGAATGCGTAATCAAGCCAATACCAAACGACGTGAAGTTAATTTTCAGGTTGGGGATTATGCATTCTTAAAGATTCAACCTTACCGACAACACAACTTAGCTAAACGTCGTTTTGAAAAACTATCTCCCCGATTCTTTGGTCCTTATCGGATTAAACGTGTCATTGGGCCAGTGGCTTATGAGCTTTAATTACCTTCGGATGCGAAAATACATCCTGTGTTTCATGTTTCTATGCTCAAACCAGTTCCAAGGTCTTTTTCTCCAACCTGTATTGCTCCTTTGCCTATCACAAAGGATTGGGAATTTGATGTTCAACTTGCTTCAATTGTTGATTATCGATGGGTGCATGAAGCAGGCCAAGTTATACTTGAATTAGTGGTTTCTTGGGCTAATCGTCCTATGGAAGAAGCTTCTTGGGAATCTTACGATCTATTTGTTGAGCAATTTCCTTATTTTCGACTTGAGGACAAGTCGTTTTACCGAGGGGGAAATAATGATAAGAACCTACAAGTGTATACAATAAAGAAGTCACGAGTTAAGAGGCAGGAGCAAGAGCAGTTTAATGCCCTTTTGGAATTCAGTTGGATCCTTTAGGTCAACCACATAACAGTTAAAAGAGAAGGAACATTTATGATCCAATAAGTTAGGAGCAGTTATCTTTTCTGTAATAAACCTGTAGTTGATGTTTTTCAGTTTTCAGTCAGATAATAAGTAATTTGTGTTCTTGTAATTGAGGAGATTTGTCATCTCGAATTTGGCCCTGTTAATCTAAATAGTAAGCATTCTACTGTTTAATTAAATCAGTTTCTATAAGTAAATCAAACAAAATTGAAGATTCTAGAACATCATAAAAACAGAAAAACACTCATTAAGTCCCTAAGATATCCCGGATTACTGAAAAACACATGCCATCATGGTGGCACATTCAAGTTTGATATTCGGCCCATATAGTGAGCGAGCGAATTCAGTCCAATTCCAAAATTATAAAATTATTTCAATATATTTGGCAATGATGTCATCAACCAGTCATCAAGACGTGTACCCATCATCAAGTAATGAGTAGTCATATTGTGTACCGAGAAAAACCTACATGCTCATCTTAGCCTTTATTATATAACTTCACTCTTACATGTCCAAGCCTAGAAAAGACTACATGCTCACCTTAGTCTTTATTATAAGTTTACTCTTACATGTCACACAAGCCTCTTAGGTTTGTTGTGGTGATGTTCGAAACACCCATCAAAAATCTTATATGTTTTTAGTCGTCTTTTTTCACCCCTTGTTAGTCTTTCGACCATAACTCGCTCACCATAGCTCCTAATGGGCTGGTTCAAGTTACTATGAAAAGATGTCTCGGTTTCCTAAAAGTTTTAGGTTTTATGTTTTCCTAAATCTGCAATGATCAACATTAAAGTCTAGCTCGATGTCAGTTAGCTATCAGAGACACCTCACGCTAGTGGTGAATAACATTGGCACCGGCATTGCTCATATGGGTTTTCCTCCTTGTTTTGACCTCTTTCGACCCCTACTATGATCCTTGGATCTGATTGCTATTTTGCACACATATTTGAACTTTTTTGGCACCCTCAACACCCTCTTAAGTCGATGAATTTATTCCAAAACACATCAAAATTGCTTTGGAAGGCATCACTTTTAACAAAAACAATTACCAACAAAAAATTTATGGTTGTGACATATTGTATCTTACCAAAAACACCCATACATTCCTAATGCATGCATGTATGCTTGGAGTCCCCTTCACGTGGTTGCACCTTCAATCCACATCTTCACAAAACCCTAGTCCCTACATGATTTCTATTCCTTCTTACTCCTCCCTCTTTTGGATGGATTCCATCTAAAGAAACCCCTAATGGGCTTTAAACATCCTTAAATACACTTGTTTAAAATCTAATCAATTATATGATTTTAGTTCCCATATTTTCACTTTGGCCCTCCTACTACTCTATTGGTCCGTAACGATCCATATAGGAAACTTTCTCACATTACAGGTCCAACAACACTTAAACAGCAATGAAGTTTCAAAAGCAAACTCCATATATATTTCATTTATAAGTTGAAAAAAAAATCTACCAGAAAAACAGCAATTCATATATACCAACTGACCACAAGTTACAGATATCTGCTAACTTTTCAGCACCAAGATAGTGCTCTCTAGTCGATTAGCATCAAAATCTTCACAATTCACACATATATATATATATATATATATATATATATATATATATATATATATATATTTTAGTGTCATTTATCATCATAATACCAAAACCTGGTCCAAGTAAAACAAAAGTAAGCAGCAGCAGCAACAGCCATCTTCTGTTTTTATATACCATCTCCCCAACAGTTAGAATAGTGCTCCCCCATAAAAATCAAGCACATTTCACAATCCACTAATCTTTGACTTTGACCTTATACCATTAAACACAAAACACCACTTTGACCAAAATTTTGACCAAAATTTATGTTAAGTAATACCCACCAACATCATCAACAAGATAGTTAAATGGTGCACCATCATCACTTGCCACCATTGGATACACAGTTGCACCTCCATTCTTGTCTTTCAAATTCCCCTTTCCCCTTCCTTTAACAGACCTTTTATTATTATTATAACTATTATCCAATGGAAACTCAGCAGTAAGTCTTCCCATTTGCTTTTGAAGATCAGCAAGTGAATCATTTGCAATCTTTCCCTTTGGACTTTTCTTCCCATCAACAAGCTTCAATTCCAGTCTATACAAAGCACACACATCACATTTGCTGATTTCATACTCGTATAAATGCCATTCAAGAAACTTCATGGGCTGTGGGTCCATGTAATATGACCTTTTTAGCCATCCAGATTCATTAATCACTTGTTTTCTTGATTCATGCCAACCACGCCCGTTGTAATCAGGGAGTGATCTTTGTTTTCTGTTTCCACTCTCAAATGCCCTTCTTGGCTTATCAAAGAACAGCCACTCACGTATTGTTTCCCCCTCAAAAACCGAAAGATCAAACAGCTCTGAAAAAAAAAAAAAAATCGTTGGATGGAATGGAATGACAAAAGAATGCAATGGAATGTAAAGTAGTAAACTAACCAGGGGCATTCCATGGGGATTTTGCAGTGGCAGCTCCTTCACATTCAGGAACTCCAACATCTTTCCCCTGTGTTTTTGCACTAAGGGCAGCAAAAAGTAAAGTGTCTTTCAATTCAATACCTTTAGGGCGTATGACAGGTGTCATCCCAAATCGGCCTTCATTTTGAGCAATTGCAGCATGCAAGCTGCTGCAATAGTCAGGAAACCAACCTTGAACAGGCCTATCAGAACACCAGCCTTGTGCAGGTCTTGGACAATCCCAAAGGGCACACTTTGGTCCCAAGAAAGCAGAAGGGGGAGGGGATAAAGTAGGAAGAAAGGTGGTTATTTGAGGTGATGATGTGTCTTCTCCCCTTGCACATGGTCCCATGCCATCAATTCCAGTAAAGAAGTTTTGTTCAAAATCATGGGGTAAATCAAATGAAAAGTAATCCAATTGATTGGTGACATCTGTATTGTTAACACCTGAAGGAGAACCTTTGCATTGATCAAGTAACTGGAAGCTTTGTTCTTGAGTTGTGTGATTAACAGTAAAACCCTGCAACCCATTATCTGGATCAGGTTTTGGGGCAGCTAACCCACTGGTTGCATCATCTTCTTCATCGCATAGCTGCAAAAGTCTACTTATGTCAGGGGAGTAGGGTCCTACACTTGCACCCTGTTTCAAAAATCAAAAGAAAATTACTACCTTCCTACCATAGATACTATGAAGAAGAACATGTGTGTTTTTAACTTTAAACAAGAATATGACAAACCTGTTGTAAAGATGAAGCAGGGGAAGGTTCGTTGAGTTCATTCTTCCATTCTTTGAGCATCTGATTAACTTGTTCTTCGAGAACAGCAACATCAATGCTTCGGCTCTCCTTCCTTGCTGACTGCAGATCTGTAAACATTCCATGGAGGTCCTCCACGCGGTTCTTAGCTCTGTCTTTGAATATCTGGTGAGACCCAGACTTGCTTTTCGTACCTTTCCCCATTCGAAAACAATACAGTATGACCTAACCCTTCGCTCTTCTTGATAAATCGCCTGTCATATATCAACAAAATCAAATGGTTTCAGTTTTGATAAGATGAAAATCCGTACAGATTATAATCGCTCCGAACTCGGCACCCTAATCGTAAACCCTAACGAAGTATAAGACGAAGCCATACATGACCTTTAAATCACAATCCAAGACTAAATCAAAACACGACTACACAACCAAACAAACAAGAACATCGTAGATAGATACGAAATAACTCTTCTGACATAATACCTCAAGAACTATTAAGAAACGAATCTTATAAACACATGATTACAGGAAAAACAAGGTGGATTTCAAGAAATTGATCAAAAGGGCTTACCTTTTTGATACCTAAAACGAGCGAGAGAGCAGAGAGTTGAGTAAAATTGAGGGGAGATTGAGATTTTGCCACAATTTTGGTGTTGTACTTCTCTCTGAAATTGGGGCACCGAAATCTGGTTGTTCTAGATTTGCGTTAACCTCCAAAGAGGCAAAAAAGTGCGTACCACAGGCATACTACGCGGCAAAAGTTATTAGGAAAAATTCTCCCAATCTCAATCTCAATCCCATAAAACAACCAAATACTTTTACTTATAAATATAGGGATACTATGTAAAGTCTTTATATATAACTAACCAAATACTTTTACTTATAAATATAGGGATACTATGTAAAGTCTTTATATATAACTAACCAAATACTTTTACTTATAAATATAGGGATATTATGTAAAGTCTTTATATATAACTAAATGGCATTTGATAGAGATTTGAACATTAAATTCTTTAGAATGACTTTTGGAAAGATTAAACGAAATAAATTAATATTATTAGATTATCTTCGGCTCTCCAAAAAGATAATTTGTATAG
Organism: Lactuca virosa; assembly: GCF_052849685.1. Taxonomy (NCBI): domain Eukaryota; kingdom Viridiplantae; phylum Streptophyta; class Magnoliopsida; order Asterales; family Asteraceae; genus Lactuca; species Lactuca virosa. The sequence continues at coordinate 101,120,976 of NC_136429.1, forward strand.
ACACATGTCACATTTGTCTTAAGCGTGTAGAAGATTAATTCTAAAACACTAACGGTTATCGTATAGAAGATAAATTGTAAAGAGTCAACCAACAATAAAATGTGATCCGATTTGAACATGAAAAAAATCCATGTTGTGTAAAATTGTGTGGTAAGCACTCAAATGACATTTCAAAACATGCATTTTGGATTAAAAAACATAAATACATGTCTTAATGCATTCAACTTTTTGTATCACACATCAAAGCATAGAAAATTACATGTCTTAAAATATAATTTGTAATTGAAGAGACATAATGATATTTATAAACTTTAATGTTTACTGAAGGAAGATAGTACCAAAGGAAGATAGTACGAAGCAATAAAAGACTTGGTGAATAGTTTATTGCATGCATTTATAACAACAAATAATCAATGTACATGTTGTAAACATGTTATTAGGAGACACAATTGTGCCTATTATGATTTGAGTGATTATTACTAAAATTTTTATGCAATAACCATTTATATTCATATTTAAAAAATGATAAATATATCAACAATTTTTAAACTTGTGTAACAAAAAACATTTAATCATAAATACATATATTGTAACACACGATCTTTCTTTTACAAACAAATTTATATATACACTCACATTTACTAGTGAAGAAAAGTGAAAAACTACATATTAGTTTGTATTTTATATAAAAACATGGTAAACTGTATCTTCTGTCGGTCCATATCCACCTCATGACATATGTATACATAGCGAAAAACTAACAATATTTTGGACATATCAGATATCTGAACTTCAGACCTCTGTTATATATTTATATATTGCAACTCCTTCGAGCCCCTTATCGATACTATATCTTATATTATGAATTTGAGCATTGTGCATAAAAAGTGCTTATTTTCAAGATTTACTTCTTACTTACAATTGTTATGTTTTTTTTATCGAAGTAATAACAATGAAAAGTTCTGTTAGAAATTTATTAACTCATCTCGTGTTTTTCTTAATGTAATAATAAGATATATGTAGATTATAAAAATTGAAAAAATTGGGTGTCAAATGTCGACCATAGTGTTTTCTACACCATTAAAGTGAATGAGTACTTCATTGTGACAATAATAGAAAAGGTCTCTATTGCAATTATTGCTACAACCAGAAAGTGCACGGGACATATTCTTCTTTATTCATTTCATTTTATTCCTCCTTACCTCTTTTCTGGGTAAGTACAAGTAAACTTGATTATGGTTACCACCATCTTTCACCTATGCCCCTTTCCTATCATCACATGCCCTAATTTACAATATATATATATATATATATATATATATATATATATATATATATATATATATTGTAAATTAGGGCATGTGATGATAGGAAAGGGGCATAGGTGAAAGATGGTGGTTATATATATATATCCCATTTATAATAAATCAATCTACAAGAGTCTTCTACGAAAACGGTTACAACTGCTCATATAAATGGAATTAAGATTTTAGTTATGTTTATAAAAGTAAATAATTAATCTTTTTTTTAATAAAAAAAGCATGGGGAAAATACTAATTTAGCAAAATACACTAATTACCTATCCAAAATTAGCCAAAAAAACACATTAGCAAAACTAGCCCACAAAATAGTAGATAGATTAGGGTTGACTACGGTCAACCTTCGAAAACTACTCTTTCGTCACAATGTTCGTGGCCTGTCTACTGTTTTGTGGCCCATTGACCCATAGTATATAATGTTTTATTTTTCAGTTTAAGTTACTTTTTCCTTATTTTTTCTTCCATTGTCTACTATTTTCTCTCAATGTAGCACCCGAAGAACAACAAGGTACGTCCATTTTTAATCAAAATTCTACCGTATTGTTGATTAGGAGTAGTTTTTGTATATGGGGATAACTTTTTTTTGAAAAAAAACCGAAAAAAAAATTAAAACCATAGGTTTCTTACGAAACCTACGATTTAATTTTTTTTTTCGGTTTTTTTCAAAAAAAAAAAGTTATCCCCATATACAAAAACTACTCCTAATCAACAATACGGTAAGATTTTGATTCAAAATGGACGTACCACGTTGTTCTTCGGGTGCTCAATTGAGAGAAAATAGTAGACAATTGAAGAAATAGTAGTCAAGTTTAACAATAAAAAGTAGTCAAATTTAGCAAAAAAGTAGTAAATTTTAGCAAAAAAGTAGTCAAATTTACTAAAAAAATAGTCAACAAATTCAAAAAAGTAATCTACATTTTAGCAAAAAATTATTTTATTAAAATAATTATTAAAAAACTATTTTATATTTTACAAAAAAAAAAATTTAACAAAATAATTGTCAAAAAATTACTCTACATTTTACAAACAATATTTTTAATCAAAATAATTCTCAAAAAAATACTCTATTAAAAAAAGTAGTTTTTTAACCCAAAACCGTAGACTTCAACCCAAAACCGTAATTTTCATTAAAAAAAACGTAGATTTAACCCAAAATCGTAGGCTACGGTTCGGAAAACCGTATTTTATAGAGAGAAAACCGTAGGTTTTAAAAAAACCATAGCTTTTATATCTTCAAAATGAATTTTTTTTATACTAAACACGAAACAGTAGACGAATTAGCGAAACAGTAGACGATTGTAAATACCTACGGTTTCGTGGGCTATTTTGGGACAATTCCTAATTTTTGGCTAAAAATGATTAATTAATTCCTTAATTTGGCTAGATTAGTAATTACCCCAAAAAAACATTTTCTTTATAGTCAAACCATTGTTAATATTAAAAAACCAATCGTATCTCTTGTAAGTGACACAACTCTTCCATGATGTGTGCCCCAACTATTGATCGGTCATCGAATCATAAGTAACTTTTCAAGGAGCAATCAAACACAAATTGTTTATTATACAATTTTATTAACTTCAAAAAATAAACCAGTCAAAATTTCTAAAAACAAGGGATTCATTTACTTTAGCCTGTAATACACTCATGTTATGTGAGAGAGAGAGAGAGTTAAAATAATAATTCTTAACAAGTTAAGTGATCTGTTTTACAAATCCACTATTTAAAAAAAATGTGGAGAGAATATCAAAATATGGTGATCATCATTCTCACGACTAGTATGTATGTACGTAATGAAAATTTGATCAGTTTTAATAATTTAATTGATTAATTATATCAATTCCCACCATTTTGTTGTGTAAGAAAGGTATAAAGACTAAAGGGACACGGACACCCATCCTCCCACTACCATTCATTAGATTCTTTGTAGTCAATTGTTGATCCTCCATTTAAGGTGGAAAAGTCTTCCAAGCACCAAATATTATCTTTTTGAGGAGTATATTGTAAAACAACTATTGAAAAACAATAAGAATCTTCGTGCCTAAAAAAATGTTCTTTTTCAAAAGATCATATCATGCCCATAACAAATATGCAATGAAGATAACACCCATACAAGATTGGCTATGAATTTCATATTATATTCATATACCAATCATGATAAACAAAAATATGCTCGAGTTCTTGATGTTTTTGCATAATACATCACAATTTTTTTGATGAATCTTTGTCTCATTGCCTCCTAACCTATATAGCCCACAAAGAAAGACATTAAGCCAAAAAATGACAACTCATATCACAAGTTTTCATACATCTAGAAACATAAAACCTTTTTGAACCCCCACTTATAACATAATAATACATAACATAAAATGACAGTCTTGTATTATGTTTGACCTGCATTAGATTCAGACCAGGTGGTATGATGTCAATAGAACAAAAACTGCAACTTTTTTGTTCCACCCAGAATGATGGTACAACATGGGACATACACTAGTTATTGACGTCTCGTCTGTGGAAAAGACGCGAATACCCTCTTTATCATCATAAGAGGTATATCCATAAGACATTCTACTTTTGTATGTAGCCCAAATGACACATACCCATTTATTTAAAATAAACATTTGATAATTATTAATTAATTAAGGAAACTATGATAACTCTTGTTGAAAAGCACATACTTCATCATATGATGGTGTTTATTTTGTGCTCATGGGCCAACAAAGACCCATAGAGAGACTGAAGTGACATAGTCTTCAAGTTCTTAGAATGTCTTACAACTATGGACACATGGTTGAATCTCGGGTGTACACTTCTCAAAAACCTAATCAACATAGATTCCTTATCAAAGATGTGACATCCCCATTTTCATGGCCAAAAAAGACCGATTTGTTTATGCTTTATTTTGAAAATCAGAGTAACATTTTAAAGAAAAGTTTTGCGGATTTTGTTCCCAGAAAAACATGATAAATACGTTATCAAAGCTTTTCTAAGAAATGTATTTTATTCATTTTAAAACATTTGGGATGTCATCATCAATACAGAAACATAAGCATAAACAGAACTTACATTTATTTACACTAGTGATCTATATCTCTTTAATCTCTCAGTGTAATGTAACTTCATATCGACACCTGTGATACAAATAAGCTTGAGTGGGTCAGGTTGGGAAACCTGGTGAGTACATAGGGATTTCAATCCCACAATGTTATATCATATATATATATATATATATATATATATATATATATATATATATATATATAATTTAGAACTCACAAAATATACAATTTCCCCATATTTATAATCAACTCTTACCCCACCCCGTCAATCCTCACAACGAGACTATCCATACTCTCGGACCTTAAATTTTACCTCTTACTCCCAAATCTAATCCATGTTCTCGGATCAATAATTGTGCCCATTCCATACTCTCGGATTAGGGAAAAGTGTCTACGTCTAAATCCATACTCCCGGATTAATGACGGATAACTATGTCATGTCCATACTCCCAGACTAAGGACAACTGACTATGTCTTAATCCATACTCCCGGATTAATGACATTTGACTATGTCCAATCCATACTCTCGGACTAGGGACAATGAGTATGTCTAATCTATGTTCCCAGATCAATGACATATATTAAAGTTCTATTCTCTGAGTATAACTCACTCGTACTCGTAAGAAGATACTACCCAATATTCCTCATAATTAATTTAGGTTTACTCTTTATCCTAAATCATCATATATAATGAGGTATGTTCTTTAACACGTATTTCAGGCAACATCAAATAACTCGCACATAAACATATATTTAATACTTCAATCAATACTTGTATTAAAATCATGTTCATGAAAGGGACTATGCACTCACTTGTTAAAGTGATGATTCCAAACTCGGGCAGCGCTTTGCTTCTTAAAAATAATTTCCTTCGACGAAACCTAGTATTATTACCACTAGATTTTAGTCTAATATTTACCGTGGCTAATTATTATTATTATTATTATTATTATTATTATTATTATTATTATTATTATTATTATATAAGCGTTTAAACAATATTTTCCAACCACTATGTACAGACGGGGGCCAGAGATAAAACACCGGAGGGCAGGACCATTTTGGCATATAGCACTTCTGAAATCCAACAACCCTATGCGGCCCTTTAAACCATATTCCTCGTACCGCGAGTGGTTAAAAAGATATTATAACGACACTTATATAACTCGTAATAATAGCCCAAATACTTATTATAAGGTCCTAATAACATTACTATATTAAAACATAAGATATACTAACGATAAGGTAGGCGTAGCTCACTTACAGTGGGTTTTTCGCAAAACCGGGCTAAGCCGAAGCAGAGTTTATGAGCCGAAAGCTCTTCTCTTCGGAGTCGTCAGGCGCTCCAGGGCTTCCGCCTCATGCTAGGGAGTTACCAAAGGCTTTGGGGGGCTTAGAGAGAGTTTCTAGAGAGAGAAAGAAGGGTTTCAAGGTGTGAGAAAAGAGTTTCACCCGACACCTCTATTTATAGGCTGGATTCCTGCTCAACTCGTCGAGTTGGCCTCCAACTCGTTGAGTCCATGCTAGGTGTCACCATTCTGTGGCAAAACGTGGGTGGCCTATATTGTGCCACGTCACCCCTTTTGCAGCAGCACCCTGCCGACTTCTAAACCCCGTAACTTTCGCATACGAGCTCCGTTTTCGACGTTCTTTTATATCCACGCGTAGGTAAAAACAAGATCTATAAATTTCATTTGGACTCCGTCGGCTAATTCTCGACCGATCCTAAATTTAACAGTAGGAGGAGATTAGACTGTTAAATGACCGCGAAGAATTCGTAACTCCTTCATACAGACTCCGTGTTCGTCTGTCTTTTTATCGTTGAGTTCCTATTAATGAGATCTTCAACTCTCATTTAGGTTGCGTAGGCCAAAAACCGCTCAAACTAAAATTCGAGTTTCGGGTCGTGCACTGCTATGCCAAATCTTAGAAAATTCATAACTTCCTCATACGAAGTCAGATTTGGGCGTTCTTTTTTGTATGTTCTCGGTTTAACGTATACTACAACTTTTTTTTAGATCACTAAGGCTAAAAAGTCATTTATCAAATATTCACTATTTACGTCTCCCGGTGTCGTGCCGGTTTTGCCGAAAAACTTCGACGGGCCATAACTTCTTCGTTATAACTCGAATTTCGGTGTTCTTTATATGTACGGAACCCTTGAGACATATTCTACAACTTGGTTAAGATTATTTATTTTAAATAATCTTTTGTCGAAAAGTCGTTTTCGACCCCTATTATCTCTAAATTGACTAGCCCGGATCTGCGGGCGTTACAAAAGATTATGTTGTGCTCCTTCAATTCATTGATGAGACAGTTAAATCGGATGTATGTTTCAGTTATTGATTGTAACATTCCGTTATTTTATAATTGTAAAGTCAACCCTAGTCAATCAAAGTCAAACTTGGGTCAACTAAAGTCCTCTTTATTAATTGGATTTTTATTAAGGTTAGTATAATAACCTTTGCATATTAAAACCCTAAGATTATTAGGTGTTAAGAAAGGAATAAGTTAGATCCGAGGAACTTCGCATCACCTTTTTCTTCTTTCTTTTCCTTTGGACCGAGAACAAGCACAGGCTTCGGCCTTGAACGAGGGCCGCAAACCCTCAGACCGTGAACACTTTCGTTGGCCGCAAACCATCTCGGACCGCAAACTCATCGTTCTCGGCCACAACCGCCTTCGGACCGCAAACGAGGTTCACGGTCGTGAACCCTTCGGACCGTGAACCCTCGCATATATATATATATATATATATATATATATATATATATATATATGGGTGTTAGCCATTTTTCTCTTCATTTCTCATCTTCCAGCCGTGAACTCTTCCCTTCTCTCTCAAGTATCATCCACAAAAGGGTCTCCTTTCATCTCAAAAACGTAAGTACCACACCCTTTTCTTGTTATTCCTTGGAAACCACTTGCTTTCATCTATTGATCCTTCACTTTTCATCAAAATCTTCAAGATCTTCAAGAAGTTCTGGCCGTGGACCCTTCATCTTGGTCGTGAACCCTTCAAACATTCATCATTTGGACCGTGAACACTTCAAGTGTTCTTGGACCGTGAACCCTTCAAGGGCCGTGAACTCCTCTTGTGTGGCCGTGATCATCTTTCAACCCTTCATTTTCGGTTCTAACACTTCATTGTAAGTGTTTCCTAGTTCCTAAGGTTGTTTCCTTTACATATTAGCTGTTATAGGCCCTAATTTCAAACATATATATATATATATATATATATATATATATATATATATATATATATATATATATATATGTTAATATATGCTAAATAGGATCCATTTGTACTCGGAACTTCACTTGGCATACCAAGCATCCTATATCGATCTTTCATCCAATTCACTCACACAAAGGTGAGTTCTTACCTCCGTATTTTCGTAGATTTTACAGTTTTAAGGGGGGGGGGGATACAAGTCTAACACAAGGATTTTGTGTTAACAACAAAAGGTTTCAAAATATCTTTCAAAATGAATTTCAATTATCTTCAAATCAAATGGTTTCAAATTATGTTAAAATGACATCAAGTCACCAAAAGTTTTTCAAAATGTTAAACTCTTTTATAAACTTATATTTTCCCCAAAAATCATATTTATATACATATATTTATATAAATAAGATTTAAAGGGCTTAGGACTGATAACTCACTTTGGTTCCTTTTCCTTGTTTGGATGTGGGCTTAGAGTATCGGTTATTTGTCCGAATGTCGTTTAAATTTTAATTATATATACTTGTATATGTATATAAATATAAAAGTTATTTCATTTAGTTCAATACCCTTTGTAACATGTCGAGCAAGGGGTTGCATTCATGAACAGTTAGTATCAATTCAGAAAGTACATATAAATTATAATAGGTATAATTTATGATTCAAAGAACATTAACTCTCAATTCAAGTATACTAGAGTACACTATTTTACAAGTACAAGGGTTTGATTCAAAACTAATCAAGGGTATACAATTTACAAATACATTTCAAGTATACTAAACCAGGAACATACTATCAATCATTTATTTCAGAATGATTGGGTTTTCAATGCTATTGTACACGTAACGTCTATATGCTTTTTTATGAGTCAATAGATTCAGGTTGTTTATTCATTTGAGCAACATAGTTAAAGTCCTGACATTATAACCAGAATCCCCAGTCGGGGATCGAAACAAGTGTGTATAGATCTATATTGGGATTGACAACCGCGCACTCAGACTGCTAGCTACAGCCGGGCATACATGCCTACGAGTGACAATTGTTATCAACAGTTTGACGCCTTCAAAGCATTGTTTCAGGCCATCTAGTCATAGTATGGTTATAATAACTCATTAAAAAGATATTAACAATACGTTAGTGTATAAATAACTAAACATGAGTACATTTTCAAAGTACTAGTTTACAAAGATACAATTTACAGTATTACATTACAGTTTACAATAACAGCTGGTGGAGCCAGGCACACTTACTTTTACAGGTTTTACAAAGGAATACAAATACAGAACAATGATTTACAAACAAAACAATTTTATGAGATTAAAACTACTTTTCATATACAGTAGAAAATATAGGATTTTCTGGAACAGTTTACATATTCAAAGAACAGAAAACATACTTTCAAACATAAATACTTATGCACTCACTCAACTTTATGTTGATACTCTCTTTTCAAATTACTTGTATTCTTAGGGAATCAGTAGACATGTACTCCCATAACTTTTGAGAAGATGGAGCTGTTTTGAGTCATATTATATGTCTTTTGCTATAACTATTTTTGGCGTCAATATACAATGATTGGACACATGTAAAAACGTATACTTATTAATGCAATGTTTGTTTGTACTCTGATTACTATAATGCATGTGTTGTGATACTACAAATGAAGTCATCCGCCCCCGGACGTTTCCGCGGTCTGGTTTGGGGGTGTGACACTGATTCACCATCCTTGTAACTAAACATCTCATGCTGATTCATCAGTAAATACTCACGATTCTCCCTTTTTTTATCAGTTCCTTCAAAATGGAGAATGAGATCGTCCCACATTTCTTTAGTTGACTTCGCTTTAATGACAAAACCAAAAATTTCATTAGGCAAGGAGAGCATCAAAGTATACATGGCCTTGTTATCTAGACGAACTTTCTATTTCTCTTCATCACCCCATTTGCTTTCATCCATGGGAGGAATGTGAGGACCTTTCTTGATTGATTCCAGCAAGTTGCTATCAGTGAAGTTCAGGAAGGTGATCATGCGTTTCTTCTAGATGGAGAAGTTATCAGGATTATAGAGCATTGGGGGATCAACCATCAAGCCATGGTTTGCAAATTCCATATCAAAATTCTAGCAACTTCGAACTCAATCGCAAACCCTAGCGAAGTATAACACGATACCATACAAACTTTAAGTCATAATCCAGCGAAAATACTTTGAGCCATAAAACCCAAAACATAACGAAATAAACAGGTGATTGTCATCGCAAACTATAAGCAGGTATAAATATGGATGTTATCATACACTACCACGATACTATTAACAAACGAATGATAAAAACACATAAATATAGAGAAAAAACTAAGTGGATTTCAATAGGGAAACTGATCGATTGTAACATCACCTTCTTAAAACCCTCAAAATGAACGAGTGCAGAGAGTTTGCAAAATTGGAGGGAGCTTTTCCCACTCTTTTATTGATCTATACTATGGGCCTCTCCTCTATCTGAAATCGTTGGCGCCATTTTTTCCCCTTAATTTGTAACACTAGATCTTGACTTTTTATCAAATATTATTATAGTTTTTTTTTAAAAAAACTCTACATGGTCAATTGTAATGTTTGATTTTAAAAGTATTTTTTTATTTCACATAAAATAAAAATGGGATAATAAGTTGAGATGGTTATGATTCATGAACTTTTAGTTTTATACATATTTAATCGATAAACATTTTTACACATTGTGTTCATAATTTTAAAAATATTATACAAAAGTATCCACAACCATCTAGTGTCATAGCATTGTTATGAATTTATCGTAAAAAAAAATATAAAAGTAGAGAAGATTATGAAGAACATACTTCAGAGTTCAGATCGAAGGTTTTTACAATTTTAATCTATAAAGTCTATATTGAGTTTCACTCATACATTGCATATTTTTAATAGAATGCTAAAGACTTTCATATTTTCGTTTTGGTCTACCAATGAAAACATAACTCTCTATTTATATATTATAGAGAGGATCTAATAATGTCATTTTATGTCATGGTTGAAGTTTTCTTTCCACTAACTAAAACATTATTTAATTAACGGACAACTATTTAGTTATAGAGAGGATCTAATAAGTCTTTAGTCAATATATTTTTAATTGCACTTCTCCAAGTTTTTATTTGAGAAATCGGTTGTTGATTAACTAATATTTTATTACTATTTATTGGAGTTACTATAAAAATTATATTTTTATAAAAGATAGTTTATTATAAAGTTTTTCAATTTAATCATACAAATATTTTTAAGAAATATCATTATACGGTGTCATGCCATGTGTAGGATTTTGGAGAGGGGTTTACCTATAAGCAACATGAACATGGGAGACAATAATCGAACCTATTAAGGTTAAATTAAGTTTGGAGAGGGCTTTACCAATAAGCAAAAAACTTGTGATTGAAATTAATACCATTTGGTTGACAATTCCTTCATATGAGATGAGAATAACCTTGTGGTTGTGGGTTGTGCCTATTAAGGTTAAATTAAGGTTAATGTCTTGGAGTAATAAAATTTAACTGAACAAACCTCCGGTCAAGTTTAATCTTAATAAAAGAGGAACTTATATGGATTCAATATTACACCCTTTATGTTATACAACTATCAAAAAGGTTGATCACACGTTTTTTACGTGTCCGTTTGTAATTGCCATCTGGTCTCAAATGGAGAGATGGTGGTCAATCACCAAATCAAACTTCACTAATTACTCAAAATGTATTGCTTCGGAGGGCTAAATTCAATTTATCAATATGCATATTTTTTTATTTGTACACATTTAGTCACTGAGGTTTTTTTTTTTTTTTTGGTCCACATTTTCCCATTGAACTTGTTGAAAAATTAGAAAAACATCATTATGAATTGCTATCGGAGGTTTAGCCAGTTTCCGACATGTTTGACAGCTCCGACGAGGCTCCAGTTATCTTCTCCGACGTTCATGATTTTTCCGACGAACTCAAGATCTCTGGTCTATTCTTTCCTGTCTCTTTCTTAGATCTGAAAAAATTTCGAACATAAACCATATGGGTGTTCGAATTTCAGACTCAAGAACTCAAACCCAAAAATCAATTCTTCATCTCCATCTTCTTATGTTCAAACTCAAGAACACACACAAGAGCTTCTTATATGTTTGTTCATCATGTTCTTGAGATCTTTATTTGATTCATCAGTTGTTCATCGTGTTCTTGAGTTCTTGAGTTTATGTGTGTGTTAGATAGAACACGAAGAATACGAAGAACACAAGAGCTTCAGATTTGTGTGTGTGTTAGATCAGAACATGAAGAACACAGACCGAGATCGAAACACGAACCCAGTTCATAACACGAACTCACATCTTCAAGATCGATTTCTTGGTTTGAAAACCCTAACTCAAGTTCATCTTCAAGCTCGTCAGACCTTCAAGCTCGATTTTGGGAAAACCTCCACATGTGAGTGTGCTCATCTTCAAGGAACCCAAAACACACAAAATCGATTTCTTCTTTGTTCTTGGAGATCATTTGAATTCTGTGACACCCTGTTTCGAATCGTATCATAATCCGGGTCAATAATTCGGGGTCGTGACCCGAATATCAATTATCATAAGGGTTCGGGGCTTCGGAAAGAAAGATTTAGACCCCTTTGGATGTGGATAACGTAGGTTGTGGATACCGAGTGTTTGGTTTGTGCTTTGGATGTAACGCCCTGATTTTCAGGTATTAGTTTATGTAAGAATTTTCTTGGTTTCAAGGTCTACTCGACGAGTTGGCTGCCCCACTCGTCGAGTAGCAGCAGGTTGGTCCGCGTGTTTTAGTGATCTACTCGCCGAGTCCAAGAAGGGACTCGACGAGTAGGAGCTGGCAGATGAAACCCTAAATCTCGGGGTATTGCACCCTATTTAAAGGATCATTGGCCTTCCCCAGCCTCCCCTTTACAGCTCCTTGGCACCCTTAAACCCTAAATCGTGTGTGTGTGTGTGTTTCTTTGGTGTGATAGAGCTTGGAAGAGAGATCTTGGTGAGGAACACTTGGGGGAAACAAGTAAAATCGAAGCTAGGAACTCGTGGGAAGCAAAGATATACATCAGTTGACACACTCTGGAAGGTATTAAGCTGTCTCTTTGGCTCATCTCATCTTTAACCTCTTTGTGGGTGGGTTTTAGGAAAGGCTTTTGTGTTTGAGCCAAGATCTTAAGTTGCAACTTCAGATCTGGACTCCCTTTGGTCTCTAGATCCATAAAGGTAGCAGCTTTGGCAAGTATGAACCTTCCCTCAAGTGTTGGACTTCATTTCAAGCTTAGTTTTGTCATTTTAGGGCCCTAAAGCTTTGCATGCACGTAAAGTTTGCAACTTTACGTGATATGTAGGCCTTGGAAGGTTGGATCTGCAATCTGGAGCCTTTGCATGGCTTAAAAAGCATCTGTATGGATGAAGGTCTGAAGGGACTCGGCGAGTGGCATGGTCGACTCGGCGGGTCCGATGAAGTTGGTCGTGGGCTTGACGAGTCGGATTAGTAACTCGGCGAGTCCGATGAAGATTGCCCTGGACTCGGCGAGTCAGTAAGTGACTCGGCGAGTTGGTAAAATTAGGCAAGAACTCGGCGAGTTAGTGAGTAACATGGACTGTTGACCTTGCCAGTTGACTTTGACTTTGACCAAGGGTTGACCAGTTGACTTATGGGGGTATCTCGGGAATTTATGAACTTTGGGATGTGTTGGATATAGGTGGTGGAGTTGGTGGCGGTGATCCGAGAGTTGAGCTTTTTATTTCCAGTCGACAGTTACGAGGTGAGTTATCCTCACTATACTCAAGGGTCTATGGCACCAAGGCCGGCCCTTTGGATTTTTATCTGATATGTTATGCTAGTATGATCTGTTGGATCGGTACCCTAGAGGGTAGGATAATATTATGAGGTATGTGGTATGATCTTTTGGATCGGTATCCTGGTAGATAGGATGGTATTATGTGCTATGTGGTATGATCCGTTAGATCAGTTGTTGTCTATAGACTGTTATGTGATTATCTGTTATATGTGCACATGTTTGTTTGGCGGTTGAAGCTTATCTGCTTTGTGCGAAAGCCAATAGACCTGGGCATTCCAACCTTTTGGTTGTGGGCCTGGGGTATTCCATCCCGAGGATGATTGGACCTATAGTATGTTGGTATTCCAACCAGAAGGTTGAGGGCATGGGGTATTCCAACCCGATGGTTGACTGGACCCATAGTATGTTGTTTATGATTATATGTGTATTGTTGCAGGTATGGGTATTTTGGGGGAACTCACTAAGCTTTCGGGCTTACAGTTTCAGTTTATTGTTTCAGGTACATTAGGGGATCGTGGCAAGGCTAAAGCGTGATCGTACAGCTCCTCACTTTTTATGACTTTGTTTCTGGGATACTCTGATATAACACAATTTGAAAACAAGTTTGTAATGGTTAATAGACTTGAATTGTTTTTTTTAAAGTTTAAATTTGGCATGATTTTTTTATGAGTGTTACAAGTTGGTATCAGAGCCTTGGTTTGAGTGAATTGGAGGAACACTCGTGTAACTCCAGTCTCAAATCAATGAAAGGATTTTTAAAATGATTTTTTCAAAAGGTTTTCAAAATAAGTAAAGGAGGATGCAAGGTGTACGATCAGCCGAAGCCAGTAAGTTGACCCCAAAATACCATACAGTTATTTGATTATGTGATATGTTAGAACAGCATGCTAGTGCTAGGCTAGGGATCTTCAGGAATTGCATGATAGATTTGCCTGATTGCATGATGCCTGGTAGCCTAGGGTTTTCCTTATATGAGATTGACATCATTACTGTAGTTGCTTAGTGTATGCATCACGGTCGTACATAACTAAGATCTTATAGCCTGAGAATGTTTGGTTTGGCCTTATTTCCTGTTCTTGTTTGATGAAGGGCTTAGGGTAGGATCAAGTATTCGAAAGTCTACAGGGTACAGCGTTATGTATGGCTAGCATACACTAGTGCTGCAGGGTTGGTGGAAGTTTCAGGGATAGGTGGGTGGTGTGAGACCGGTAGGTCAGTTGTGAGACATTTAGCCTTCCTCTAGGAGTGAGGTTGAGCGACCACCAGGTGTATGTATAGTGTTAGGGTGTTGTGGTGATACTTGAGACAAATATGGGTAGGTGTGGAAGGTATTAGGGGCCCATACTACTGAAAGCACAAGACCCATACGCATAGCAAGGAAGTCAAAACCCCTAGGGTTTAGTCGGGAGTTGGTTCCCAGTTATTTATGCGGATTTGCTTATATCTTCCTGTTATATTTTCAGTATGGTGGTTACGAGGCGTTTCGTGACAGGATCCGGATCGGGATCAGGACAGGGTGATCAGGAGGCCCCAGTAGCACCTGAGGTTATCGACCAGGAGGGGCCATTGTTGACAGAGGATCGAATCAGGGAGATCATCCGCGAGGAGGTGGTCGAGATTGTCCGAGGTCAGATTCCTGAGTTATTTGGGACTATCAAGTCCGCTATGATGGAGTACTTTGATGACAGATATGCATCCCTTACTGAGACGGCTGTCGTTGCAGCTACCGCGGTTGTAACAGCGGCAGGAGGGGGAGCGGGCCGAGTTTTTCAGTACCGGGACTTCGATAACACGAAGCCCCCGACTTTTGATGGTACTCAGGATCTATAGTAGCCATAAGGTGGCCGTCGGATGTGGATGGGTGTTTCTTTACATGTTCATGTCCTACTGACCAGAAGGTCAGATGTGCCCTGAACCTGCTGAGGTCCGGGGCAAAGGACTGGTGGAGATTGATGACCAGAGAGCTGCTGTTACTTGGGAGCAGTTCAGGGACATGTTCCGTGCTCGCTACATTCCGAGGGTCGAGCGTGAGCGTTTATCTCAGGAGTTCTTGGAGCTGAGACAGGGTAGTGAGTCGGTGACGGAGATCACC